>NW_008355824.1:2288100-2305983 GCF_000622305.1 Nannospalax galili
ATGAAATCCTCAAAAAAAACCCATAAAATATATCAATGAAGAATATTCCATAACATGCACGTTATGTGAAATTCAGATTTCAGTCTGAACAATTGTCAGTTCCTTGGGAAAGAGCCACACTCCTTGGTTTACATATCACTTTTTACAGAAGAGTTGATTAGCTGCTAGAGAATATGTAGTTCACAGAAACTAGAGTATTTAACCTCTGGACTTTTAAGAAAACTACTTTCATTTGACTTACATTCATGATTCCCAATTGGAAGTCCTTTTTTGTTCTACCGTAAAAGATGCTAGGTTTAGAAAGGTGGCTGTCTTCCTTATGATTTCTATCATGAGGGCATAGAGAGCAAAGCAATTTCAGACACATAAATTCTGTAGTTCATAAAGATATTAAAGTTCTACATCACGTTTTTTTCCAAAGAGGTTTGTCTTTTTAAATAATGCCAAGTATAAAATATTGAAATATCTACCCTATTATGAAAAATCAGAAGTATCAAATCCTAAATTGAAAAACTGTTTTTATTAAAAACTATAACCTACTGAAATATTTTCCTCATGTTTTTAAGAGACACATTAAAAAAATAGCATAACTCACATTCTACAAAAGTCACATAACACCTACTTGAGAGACTTTATTTCATAATGCACTTGATGTAAGAATGGATGACAGTTCAAATGCATGCTCCTCCAAGATGTATAAGACAATCAAGTTCTAAAAAATGCTTACTTTTAAAGTATGTTAAATCTGATACGACAATAGAGAAAAAAGTAATAGAAGTTATAGAAAGTTTTTTGTTTCTCAGCTTCTGTGCTATGCAGTTTAGCTTTGCATGATTTCCCCACAGCCTTAGCAGAAATGTTATTAACTTCAGAAAATTGTTTCGCCTCCTGCATGTTGAGAGAAAAAGCAATTTTAAATGTTTATTTTGTGTTTGAAGTTTCTATTCATAAAAGAGAAGGTGAAAATATTATTGTTGACTTCAATTCATGGCTTAAAACACAAAAGTGCACATTCCTGCAATGATTTACTATAGTTCATATCAGATAAATAAAAACTAATCTTACACTCTCTTTCCTCATTAATACACATTAGCATTAACCGTACTTTGCATGTCCATGAAGAGAAAGGAGGCCACAGTCATTTTCATTTTCTCTTGGTGCTAATGAATGCCTCCTTGCTATTTGGAGGTCAATAGAACTATTACCCTTAGTGGAAAATAAGAGTGTGAAGATCCTGCTCATTCACATTAAATGAACTGAGACCTATTGCTAATTACCAAAATTTTCACACTGATACATAAATAGAAGAAGTCTGCAGCAAAGGACTAGATAGGCTACCCTCCATACCTAGATATGCTACCATGTCCATTTTTGTGCAATTTGATGGATGGCATGCTTGTATGGAAAACTATAGTGTAACAGATTCTTATGTGCTTTAGTGTGGTTTATGATATAACAAGCTACCTACAACTCATAAAACTCCATGATTATGGAATATATTAATAAACTGCAAGGCCAGACATTTTTATAAAGGAAAATGTATCAATTTAACATAGATATTTATTGCCACAGGAACTGTACATCCTGTATAATGATTCATGCAGTGACCTGGTTGTACTTCTAATTATATGATATTAAATATTTTCTATGTAATAGTCACACACAAACAAAACCACACTCTTCTAACACTGCATTTGTTAGTATCAAAAATACTTGGGAGATTAATATTCTCCTAATTTGCAAATGTTCTCATATAAGCACAACTCTAAGTGCTTCACTATAGAATTAATAAAAACAGAATACAAATGCTATATACTTATTTAATATACATACATAACTGCATACAACTATGTTTCTTGGAGGCAATGTACAGTTGGTCCTTGTTTTTTTTTTTTTTTTTTTTCAGAGCTGAGCCCCGAACTCGGGGCCTTGAGCTTGCTAAGCAAGCGCTCTACCACTGAGCTAAATCCCCAACCCCCATGGTTCTTGTTTTTAAGCCAGTTCATTAATCTATGTCTATTCAGTCGTGAGTTAATCCATTTGCATTTAAGATTATTATAGAAAGGGGTTGCCTATTTCCGGTAAGTTCATTATATAATAATGTTATAGTTTTATCTTGTTTCTTTTAAAAGATCTAAGTTATTTACATCCTTTAACTTTAGTTTTGGTAGTTCATATACATTTAAAATTCATCTCTTCTAACTTTTTAGACTATAAATTTTCAAAATATTCGCTAATGATATTCTGTAATTCATTTACAGCTGCTATACTGAAATGCTTTTGATCTCTAGTTTTGTTTATGTCTTTTTTCTCCTGTTTCTTTGTGTCAGATTTAATGAGGATTCACCTATTAACTTTTGTATAGAACAAATTCTTTGTTTTTTTCTGGATTGGTCTCTCTTTCAATAATTTCCTCCCTAATATTATTATTTCTTGTCATATACTGGGTTTGTATGTGACTACTCATTTTGATAACCTTGAGATAAATAATTCCATTGTTTATTGGTGATCTATTTTTTTTGTATATGACTTCTTATTACTATAAAACTTTCTCTTAGGACAGCCTTACAAGAGTTTCTGTTCTCATTTTCATTTGATTCTTGGAGTTAAAAAAAATTCCTCTCTGATTTCTTGCCAAATGTTCATTCAAAAATATATTGTCCAATGACTTGGGTATTTTCTGTAGTTTCTTCTTTTGATTTCTACTTTTATTCAATTATGGTCTGATGGGATATAATGAACTATGTTGACTTTTTTATTTGTGGAGACTTGATTTGTATCTTTTGAGGAGTTTGGGGGAAGGTCCTGTCTGTCACTGAAAACAATGTGTATTCTCCAGCTATAAGGTGTAATATTCTGAATAAATATTGTAAGTCCAATATTTCATAGTGAATTTCATCTTTGAGGTTTCTTTACTTGATTTGGAAGATAAAAATTATTAAGAACTACTTGGATACATTATTTTTCTCTTACTATGTGTTATTTCAATGGTAATCTTTAAAAAATCTTTATACACACTTCAAAAAATCAAGAACTGCATAAAATTATAAAATTATTAGTTTAACTACTGAATGTAGGGACTTACACCTGAAGTTAATATGAGACATAAATAAATGTTAGAAAGTGGTGAAAATGTTTTTCATGAAATACTTCTAATCAATTGAAACATTTTATTCACAACACTTTACTCACACATGCTTACAAACATACTCACAAAGATTGATCTTTCTAGTACTGTCTATATTCCTTGATGCTTCAGTAGATACAACCAGCACTTATCAGTCTCAGTGTCTTTTATTTTATTTTGTTTATTTTTCATTTGAATTTTTAAAATTTCACACAATATTTCCCACTCACATCCAGTCCCCCTCCCCCCATTCATGCATCCCCATCGCTCCCACAAAACCCTACAAACTGCCATACAGCTGAGTCCTTTCCATTCTGGCATTTGTGCCCAGTGTCCTTCACTGTAAATGAGTCCACTGGACTCTAGTCAGCCCATCCAGTGGTCTATGCAAATCATGGCTCACCCTCACCCAAAAGCAACCAGTCTCAAATAGTTCTTGATCTAGTGATGACCTGCCACTTATTTCTCACTTCCCCTTTGGGCTCTTGTTTGATTGAGCTGACATGGGTCCTGGGTTGGTTGCCACCACTGCTGCAGGCACACATGAGCAAGCTTTCATTGACCTGCAAACCTCCACCTCATCTGTTCATGACCCAGCCCTGGCTCTTACAATCTTTCTGCCTCTTCTTGAGGAGCAAGGTTCCATATAAGAGTCCCATCATACACTCTTCAGTCTCTTCTTCTCCAAAACTTAGCCAGTTGAGACCTTCTGTGTGTAACACACTCTGATGTATGTGGAAGCCTCACTGGTGAGAGTTGAGGGGTGCATTAGCCTTCTTTCTACCCCTTATTTCACTATTCCACTATATCCCATGAGCTTGGCTGTAGAAATTTGACTGAAGATGTGTCACCTAGTACTGAGCATCCCCCAGGTGCATGTTCTCTATGCTTGATCAGATGAAGAACTCTGCAGTAGCCTCCATCTGTTGCAAAAATAAACTTCTTTGATGAGTGCTATATGGCAGTTTGTCATTCTAAGGGAGGTCTCTTCTATCTCACACTGTGTTCTCATCGAAATAGCTCCTAGGTATACGTATGAATTAATGTTCAGACACTCTATGTGCATTTCACATAGGGACTCTAGGCCATCACTTTTCCCTCTAGGTTTCCTAGCCCCCTGAGATTCACTCACCTCTACTCTTTTTTCTCCCATTCAACCTCCCTCCTTTCCCAATCACAGTGGCCCCTCCCTCCCCCAATACCTCCCAACTCCAGGAATCCTTCCTTCGCTTCCCCTCCCTCCTCTCTTCCCTGCCAATTACAATGTTTCAACCTCCCTCATGTAGCATCTGTTTCTTATTATCTCCTTTTCAGGTTGTTTCTTGTCCTTTATCTCCATGTATCCTTTACCTTTATCTGGCTCCTGGTGTTATTTCAGAATGTATATGCTCATATATAAGGGAATGGTGCTGTAATCCACAAATGAGGGACGTCATACATGGCTTGCTTTTCTGCATTTGTGTTACTTCTCTTAGTATTACTAACACTCTCTAGCTCCATGCATTTACCTGAAAATTTCATAATTTCATGTTTTCTTACTGCTGAGTAGAGCTCCATTGAGTAGATGCACCACATTTCATTAAGCTTTCATCAGTGGAGAGACATTTAGGTTGTTTCCATTTTTAGCTATTGTGAAGAGAGAAGCAACAAACATGGATGTACAGTTATCTCTACAGATGGGTATATGCCAAGGAGTGGTATCACTGGATCATATGGTAGGTTCAATTTTAGTTTTTTTCAGGGTTCTCTACACTGTTTTCCATAGTGGTTGCACAAGTTTGCATCTCCACAGTCAGGGAATAAGTGTTCCTCTTTCTCCACATTCTCCCCAGCACTTGGAGTCTTTGGTTCCCTTGATCTTGGCCAATCTGACTGGAGTAAGGTGAAATATTAAAGTGATTTTGAATTTCATTTCTCTAATTACTAAGGATGTTGGGCACTTTATAAGGTATTTCTTAGCCATTTTTATTCCTTCACTCAATATTTCTCTGTTTAGGTCTTGTGCCCATTTTTTATTGGATCATTTATCTTCTCATTTCTTTCTTTTTTGAGTTCTTTTATATTCTAGATATTAATTCTCTGTCAGATGTGTATCTGGTGAAGATTTTCTACCACTCAGTTGGTTTCCTTTTCTCTTCCTTTGTTATTTCTATTGCTGTAAAGAAACTTAGCAATTTAATGAGATCCCGCTTATTGATTGTTGACCTTAATGCCTCATCTGCTGGTTTCCCATTTACAAAATCCTTTCCTATACCTTTATCTTGGAGGGTGCTCCCTATATTGTTTTCTATCAGTTTCTGAGTTTCATGTTTTATATTGAAGTCTTTGATCCATTTGGAGTTGACTTTCATGCAGGGTGAAAGGTAATGGTCAAATTTCATTTTTATGCAGGTGGACATCCAGTTTTGCCAGCACCACTGTTGAAGATGCTAGCTTTCCTCCATTGTGTGTTCTTAGCACCTATGTTGAATATTAGGTTGCCGAAATTATATGAACTCACTTTTGGGTCTTCTGTTTTGTTCCATTGATCTACATTTTTATTTCTGTGCCTAACATGCTGTTTTTATGACTATAGCTCTGAAATATAATCTGAGATTTGGTATAGTGATCCCCCAGCATTTCTCTTTTTGCCTGAGATTGTTTTCAATATCTGAAGTCTTTTGTGATTCCATATGGATTTTAAGGTGATTTTGTCAAGCTCTGTGAAGAATGTAATGGGTATTTTGATTGGGATTGCATTGAATTTGTAAATTGCTTTTGGTAAGATGGTCATTTTCACAATATTGAATCTGCCAATCCATGAGCATGGTAGGTATTTCCATCTCCTAGTGTCTTCCTCTATCTCTTTCTTTATAGTTTTGAAATTTTCATTGTAGAGATCTTTAATGTTTTTGGTTAGGTTTGTTCCTAAATTCTTTATTGTTTTTGAGGCTATTGAGAATGGGAGGGTTTCCTCTAGTGCATTTTCTGGTTGCCTGTTTTGGTATATAGAAAGGCTACTGATTTTTGTAAGTTGATTTTGTATCCTGCCACTTTACCAAAAGCATTAATCAATTGTAGTGGAATTTTGAGCTCTTGTGTGCATAATATCATAGCATCTGCATATAGGGATCATTTGTTCTCTTCTTTTCCAATTGGGACTGCTGTAATTTCCTTCTCTTGTCTTATTGCTCTAGGAAAATTTTCAAACACTATTTTGAAAAGGAATAGAGATAGCAGACAGCCGTCTGCTTCCTGATTTTAATGGGATTACTTCCAGTGTTTCTCAATTTAGGATGATGTTGACTATGGGTCTGTAGTATACAGCTTTAATTATGTTGAAGTACGTTCTCTTCAGACCAATTTTTTTTAGGACTTTTAACATGAATGTATGTTGGATTTTGCAAATGCCTCTTCTGCATCTATTGAGGTGATCATATGTTTTTGTGTCTTTAAGCCCGTTTATGTTTTATTACATTTATTGGCTTACAAATATTGAACCATCCTTGTATCTCTGGAATAAAGCCGACTTGGTCATGATGGATGATCTTTTAGATGTGTGTCTGTATGCAGTTTGCAAGTATTTTGTTGAGCATCTTTGCATCTATGTTCATTAAAACATGGGTCTATAGTTTTATTTTATTTTTTTAATCTTTACCTGGTTTTGGTATGAGAGTGATACTGGCTTCATAGAATGAGTTTGGGTGTTCTCCCTCTGCTTCTATCTTTTTGAATAATTTAAGTAGTATTGGTTGTAAATTTTCCTGGAATGTCTGATAGAATTCTGCTGTGAAACCATCTAGGCCTGGGCCTTTTTTAGTTGGGAGGTTTTGCATTATTGTTCCAATTTCCTTATTTGTTACAGGCCTATTTAGGCTGTTAATGTCCTCTTGTTTTAATACTGGTGGTGGCCATAATTTTAGGAATTAATGGCAGCTAGATTTTTAAAGTATTTCCTTACAATATTTTGGATTTTTTGATGTCTCTTGTGATGTTTCCCTTTTAATCTATGATTTTGTTAATTTGGATTTGCTCATTCTTTCTTTTGGTTAACTGGGCTGAGGCTCTCTCTATCTTGCTTAATCTTTCAAAGAACCAGTTCTTAGATTCATTAAATTTTTTAAATTAATTTTTGTTTTCTTTTTCATTAATTTCTATTCTGAGTTTTGTTATTTCTTCTCATCTACTAGGTTTGCAGTTGGTTTCATCTAGCCTTTCCAGAGTCTTGAGCTGTACTTTCAAGTTGTTTAGATGTGCTCTTTCCAATTTTTTAATGTAGGCATTAAGAAGTATAAACTTACATCTTAGGACTGCTTTTAGGGTGCCCCAGAGATTTTGTTGTTTTGTTTTCTCATTTTCATTTTGTTACAGGAATACTTTTATTTCTTTCTTGATTTCTTATTTGACCCATTCATGATTCAGGAGTGTGTTGTTTAATCTCCATGAGTGTGTTATTTATTACAGCTTCTTTTGCTGTTGATTATAGGCTTTATTGCACTGTAGTTTGATAGAAGGCATGGAATTATTTCAATTTTTTTGTATTTGTTGAGATTTGTTTTGTGCCCCAGATTACAGTCAATTTTAGAATAAGTTACATGAGCTGCTGAGTAGAAAGTGTATTCTTTGGTGATTGGGTGGACTATTCTATGTATATCTTTTAGGTCCATTGCATATAGTATGTCATTTAATTCATACGTCTGTCTGTTTATTCTTTGTTTAGTTGACTTGTCTATTGAAGAAAGTGGGGTATTAAAGCCATCCACTATCACTGAGTTGGTGCCAATCTCTATTTTATAATCCTGGACTACTGATTTTATTAAAGTGGGTGCTCCAGAATTTGGTGCATAAATGTTCATGATCATAATATCTTCTTGGTCAATTGTTTGAATAGAATTAAGTAATACTCCTTATCTCTTGTGATGAGTTTTAATTTGAAGTCTGTTTTGTCAGATATTAAAATTTTCAGCACATGCTTGCTTCTTAGGGCCATTTACTTGGAATATTTTTTTTTTCATCCTTTCACTCTAAGATAGTGTCTTTTCCTCGAAGTGAGATGAGTTTCTTGAAGACAACAAGAAGTTGATTTTTCTTTCTGGATCCATTGCACCAGCCTGTTTGTTTTGACAGGGGGATTTGAGGCCATTGATATTTAATTTTATTACTGAACGGTGTGGATTGTGTACTGTCATTTTAATTTCTTTGTATTTGTGGCCCTATTTGTGCTTCTATTGTTATACCCTTCTTTATTTTCTTTCTGTAGCATTTTGGGTGTACTCATTCCTTTCTCCGGTCCTTTGTATTGCTTCAAGGAGTCTCTGTAATGTTGGTTTTGAAGACATGAATTCTGTCAGCTTATCTGTGTCAGAGAAAATTTTTTGTTCCCCTTCAACCTTGATAGATAGTTTTGCTGGATAAAGTATTTGGGGTTGTCATCCATGGTTGTTTACAACTGAGAATATTTTGTTTCTTTCATCACTGGCCCTCCCCGCAGGCCTCTATCATGGGCTGGCTCTTATTCCTTAACTCCAAATCCCTGGACTACCTTCCCAAACCAGATTCACCACCCACCCTATCACAGACCACTAAGTCTCAATGCCTTTATAGACTGAGGGTGTACTTAACACTTCCTAAATTTTTCAAATTTCATATAATAAATTTATATTTGCATCCCCATATCCTCCCACAATTCATGCATTCTGTTATATATATTAAGGCTATTAGGACCATCTTTGTGTTCCCAAATATTCCTTGATGTGAGTCCATCCACTAGACCCTAGTCAACCTGTTTACTGTCACTTCCTTAAAGAAAACCAAATTTCCCTTTACCAGTAGTTATCCATTGCCAATAGTTGCTCAGTTAATATTGTGGCTTCTTACTCATTTCCCCTATTTCTATGGCGGGTTTGGTGTGGTTTGATCTTGCACGGGTCTTGTGCATATAGTCACCATTGCTGCAACTTCATAAGAGCAACTTCCCAGGCACCTGAAAAATCTCTCTCTCCTTCAGGTATCTGCCACACCTGTCTCTTACAGTTTTTCTTCCCCTTTTTCTGCAATCCCTGAACACTGGGTGGCAGAGGCTTGGCATAGGTGTTCTACCCAGGGACAAGCACTCTGCAGTTTTTTATGCTCAGCACTTTGGCAAGTGTGGCTTTTTGAATTAATCACCAATTGTTGCATGAGGAAGCTTTGCTGGTGAGAGTTGAAAAATGCATTGATATTCTTTCTGCTCTCCTGTTCTGCTGTTCCATGAGCCTTAGGTGCAGAGGTTGCATTGTTGATGTGTAAACTTTGGGATGGGAAAGTCACAGATACTTATTCTTTGTCTTTGACCAATTTTAATAGTCTCCATCTGTTGCAAAGAGAAGATTTTATGATGAGTGTTGAGAAGTACATTTGACTGTAAATATAAGAGTAGATATCTTGAAGATGGGTGTGGTGGTACAAGCCTTTAATCCCAGCACTCCGGAGGCAAAAGCAGGCAGATCACTGTGAATTCAATGCCAGCCTGGTCTACATAGTGAGTTCCAGGACAACTGGGGCTACAGGGAGACCTTGTCTCAAAAAGACAAAAAAAAAAAAAAAAATGTCTTGAATACATAAGACATTACGTTTGTCTAAGGATGTGATGGTTGTAGGGTTTTCTCTAGGATCAATGACTTCTCCAGCCATGTCTATTTGGCAATATTTACAGTACCACTCATGAGTTCCCTCCCATTGAGAGGACCTTAGGTCCAATTAGACATCTGTTGATTACCTACAAGATGAGTGCCACTACTGCACCAATAGAATTAATTTGTTGGGGGTGTCATTGTTGTGTTTATTAGGCTTTACAGTTGTGTAGGAACACAGGTTGCTTTTTCTCCTTTGGGAGCTTGTATAGTATTTTCTGATGCCATGAGAGCTAATCTTCAGGAAGAAGGCTTCCAGGTCAGTTCCAGTTCTGTTGCTCTAAGTTCTGTGCCAAAAGTGTGCCCTGCCTTCAGCAATAGGGTCTTACTTTCAAGTTCTGGAAGGCAATCAAGGGTTGTAGCAAAAGGCTGTGAAGGAAGGTTTCTCCTGCCTGGCACTACGCTTTGTGTGTGTGCATGCACACACACATACACACACACACACACACACACACACACACATATATATACATATATATATTCAATTATTTTTGAGTTTGTGTTGCCTTATTTAGTATAACAGCTTCTAGTGCCACTAATTTACATGAAATTTTCATGATTAAATATTTTACACAGGAAAGTGAAAATTGCTTCACAATCATATAAACATGAGTTATGGTTAAATTAGGGGCCATTTATTCAGAAATAATCTAAAATTTCTCTGTTCTAATCTGTATTAGCACCTCCTGAACAAAGGTTCTTTTTCTGCATTTCATTGAAGCAGGTCAAAAATATAGACTTAGTTCTGATCTTAATAATGTTTCATAGGAAACAATCCAGTTCTCAGAAGTAAAAAGAATTTATAACACAGAAGGATAAGAGCACTGGTAGTGTTGTGTAATTAAAATTTAAAGCATTTGAATAAATTTGTAAACTTAATACTCATCAGTAACCAACTTAAAATACACCGAACAAAAATATAAAACATATTCTTCTTAGAGGTACATGGAAAATTCTCAATGATAAACTTTCAAATAGGCTATCAAACAATATTTAATGAAATTAAAGACTGAATAAGAAAAATATTCTCAGCAAGAGAATTAAATTAGAAACCAATAGGAAAACGTAATTTGGAAAATTTTACAAATGCACAGAAATTAAACAACACATACCTACATAACAAAAAGTAAACAAAGTAGAAAATTAGATAGTACCTTAAGATAAATGTAACAAAAACAACATACTACAACTTCTGAAATAGTTTTAATAGTACTCAGAGTGAAATACATAGCTATAGGCATCTATTTTCAAAAGGAAGAAAGATATTAAAAAATTCTGTCTTTTGCATCTAAAAAATAAAACCAATACAAGAGGAAAACCTGGAAAAGGGAAACCATGAAGCACAAAGTAATAAAAGGAGAACAAAAATTTTCTGAGAAAAAACTTAAAATTATTTCAAAATTATTCTAAAAATACAAACCAAACTATAACTAGTCAGCTGAAGAAAATGAAAGACAAAAGTGAAAATTTGTACAATCAGGAACAAATGCATATAACATTTAAAGGATTAGAAGAAGACACTATTTCCATTCATATTTAAAAATTCAGGTAATTTGTATTTATTAAGAAATTATAAAAATACAAAAGCCTTGAAATCTAATTCACAAATAAATGGAAAATCTGAATATATACATATACTGACACTCATTTCATAATTTAAAAACACTGCAAAGTATATCCATGGTCATAAGATTCAATAGTGAATTGTAGTAGAATCTTAAGCTAGAATTACTGCTAGGATTTTATAGTCTTCCTTAATATGGGAACAAAAGCTTGATAATGATGAGATATTTACATAAAAATAAGACAAAAGCATCAAGATAACAAAAAAGCTTCTGTCAGTTTTACCAAACATAAAAAAAAAACTTTCAACAAAATTCTAGACAATTGAACACAGTAAACTAACAAAGATTATACATGGTGACCAATTAAGAGTTATTCTAAGAATTTATAAAATGGTATATATCTGAATGACAATTGTTATAATAAATTGTATGAAATTCTAAAACCCTTTTAAGGTAAGAAAATTCAATAAGCTAAAACATGCTAGGGAACTCTCTTCAGGATGATGAAGGACTAATATTTAAACATACAACTGTTATTTTATGGATACTAGGCAATGGAGAAACCTTGAAACTAAATCAAGAATAAGGGAAAGCAAGCCACTTTTATCTCTTCCATTCAGTGTTTTACCAGATGTATTGGTGGTGCAATTTGTAAGGGAAAATGTTTTTGAAACAAGAAAATTTGTAGATAGCTGGAACTTTGCAGGCTAATCTGAAGAGATCCAGCTTATGGTTATGAGCAGAAAGAATTTCAACAAGGTTGAAATAAACAGTATAAATGTAAACAAATTATAACTGTATATTTTTAAAATGAATAATTTTTAAAATTATGTTTCTCTATAGATTTGCAATTTTGTATAAATTATTTAAATGGAATCATATGATTTTGTGATCTTCCAGGAATTTCTTTCATTAAATATATGTGTCTTTTATTTATGTTGTAATCACCAAAAACATTTTGAAAACAAAATTATGTGCTAGAAAGATAGTAAACACAATCTAACATGTTTAGCATAGCAACAAAACTGAAATAAAAATGGGTATATTTTATATAAGGCTAGAAAACACAGTAATGGAAGAGGTTAGTTGTCTTTGAAAATGGTCTATCTACCTATTATCTATCTTTCTATCTATCATCTATCTATCTATCATCTATCTATCTATCTATCTATCTATCTATCTATCTATCTTCTAGCTACATATCTATCATCTATCTATCATCTATCTTTCTACCTATCTATCTATCATCTATCATCTATCTGTCTATCTATCATCTATCATATATCTATCTATCTATCTATCATCTATCTATACAACAGAGCATGATAAGATCACATTAAAATAATAATTCAGTGCAATTGAGAAGACATATATGATTGACAAAAATGATACCATTTGGCTGTTGAACAAATAAGTTCAATCACATGTAACTTCGTAACTTCCTGCTGGATTTAAAATTATACATTTTGATATAAAAAGTGTGCCAAATTCCCTGCCCCTCCTTGGGAGACCCTTGCCCACTGAGGCTGACAAAACCGACAGAATACCTTCTATTTGGATTTTGCATAGTCGATGACATCTGGGAGGGAGTGATTTACAAAGGCCTGAATTTTTATAGGCTTTTTCTTTCCCATATTTGAAATGCACATCATCATCTCATCCTGCCCACAGTCTCTGCCAGCTTTTCATGCTATCTTTCCCAGGATTTGGGCACTCTGTTTTCAAAATGGTGACAACTCCTCCCCTTTTGTCCAGTCCTCTCAGCGTTTCTCAGCCTCTCTCAGCATCTCTCAACATTGGTTTCTAGACCTGGCCCTGTTCAGTTCCTGCTTTTTGGAGGATACTTTCCCAACAACCATATGTGTTTGGGAGAAAGTGTGGAAGATTTAAGAATGATCAAATGTTCTAATCTTAATTCAATATTTTGCTCTATTTTACTATCATTAAAAATATTTTATTTTGGAAAGGGTCTGAATATGATCAAAACACATTGCATGAAATTCTATAAGAAACAAAATAATATAAAAATTCTTTAAAGATTGCATAAGGGAAAAAGAAAAGTCTGAAGAAAGAAACAGAGGATAAGGAGGACAGATACACACTGTGTACACAGGAACAAACTAGCTCAGATTTATATCTTCTGTTTTTATCAATATACCCGTTAGTGAAGCTGTGTGGAAAATGGTGATTGATAACAATTTATTGAATAGAAGAGTGAGTTTCCTCAGTATCAATAAAACGAAAAAGTTACTTATAAAGTGTAATATAGCAGATTGTCACCTAGTAATATTTATATGCATGATAATAACCTCCCTGCCTGATATTCTGTAATATTTGGAATCGTGATAAGCCTAAAATACGAATATCAATGAATAGAAGTATGAATAAATCTTAGTTACTGAAGCATTAATCCACTTTGAAGATTTTTTTTTATATAAGACATAACCGTGCTCAGCATGAGCGAGATGCTTACTTTTGACATTAAAATGGAAAAACACAGGAATCTTGCATAGAATCTCTGCTTCAAAATCACATGCATTGTTGACATGGAATCTCCTTGCTAATGTTATACAATCCAATGGAAAATGGAAAATAAAGAAAAACAGGAATTTTAATATATCTCTCTATCCTCTCTGCACACCACACACACACACACACACACACACACACACACACACACACAAATATCCAGCTTGTCAGGATTGATAATTATTAAACATACTCTAAAGGTGCCCAGTAGTTCTTATTGGTCAGCTCCAGTTTGTCTCTCTTGCTGCTTGAAATTCTGTGGTTTTGCTGGAAGAAACTTCCTCCCCTCTACAATCTTACACTGTTCTATTACACTCTGGAGAGCAGTCCATCTGCTTCTGCTGCTTTACTACATAATGAGTTCTGCTTAAGAACCTAAAAGACCATAAATCTGGAATTACAGATCCATGCTTGTCAGTGGCATATACTACAGCTCCTTTATAGTAATTATGTATGATAAATACCCTGATTATAATACATCTTATCGACTGTGTTGGCCTACTAACACACACATAACACAGGCTTTCTGACACAACTAGGCTATATGCAACTTTTAATGTTCTAATTCTTGAACAGAGGAACTTTAAAAAGAACTTAAAAAAAATCTCTCCAAGACTATTCAGATGATGATGTCTTGCATACTGAATGGACCATTTACATTCAATTAAAATTTGAGTTCTCAAACTCTTCAACTAATTTAACCAAACCTAGTTTGCTCTAAATAATTATACAACCCTTTCATTAGTGAATTAAAATAGATATTTAGGCTCTACAATTTTAATAATGACAAATTATGAAAATTGTGTTCCTAAGCAATTTTTATACAAGATTCTTTTTCTAAATAGTCTCCATAATTTAATAAACAAAGTTTTGCAACAGGTCATCTTAAATTAAATCTCCCTAAAACAAGCAAATGAATTTGTGTCTAATGCAAGAAAACATATTATATATCAGTTATTTGCATAAAAGAAATAAAACTTGGAATAGTCAAGACAAAATCATAAATCATGCCCAGTGGGGGATTTGACAAACTAGGACCTTTACCTGTGAAAGATATCCAAGAAAATTGATGTCAGAATGCTACATGTTTGTGTGAAATTTATGAAACAATGTTATAGTACTTCCTTCTTGGTAGCATTTAAGAATGTGTTAAATCTAAGCACAAGATCAACACATATGCTTCAAAATGTACTTGGCTTCCCATAACCATATAAGCTATAAGATACCAGTTAATAGGTAGAAACCTGCGTTTTCAACAAAAAAGTGACAGAAAACCTTATAAATTTGTTCACTACATTTGAATTTAAAGGAAATGGATAATAGCTCCTGAGAAAACTGAAAATTCAAAGTCTATGTAGTGAGATTATAGCAAATATTACATGCAAGTTCTTGCCCTTTTTCATGTTCAGTTTTATTCTTTACCAAGTTAGGTTATCTGCATGCATAAAAAATGGTGTGTTGCTTTACAGGATTCGGGATAATTTGCATTCTGATTTCTCTTTCGGTGCCCAGGTGTCCAGAAAGATCACATCCTGTTGTGGCTCATAGAAGTTCTGTAATACCAAATAAAGAGAAGGTAAACAAGCAAGCAAGCAAACAGCAGGACAGTAACCATTGATCCTTGAAGTAATGCTTACATAACCCTATCTTCTTGCCTACCTATAACTCAGCATTTTCAAAATAAACAGTGCAGAATCAGTTTCATTTAGTTTCCATATGCTTAAAGAAGATATAACTTATTTCCCACACCACACGCTATTATGAGCAACACACTGCATATGCATTTATAAGTATAGTATTTCATTTTAAAATATTTTCTAATAATGATCCTTATCTACATTTTTGGGCAAGCAATATTTATCAATATACACTTAGAGCAATTCAAATGAATAAATGTGTATATAAGTTAAATTGCCAAAATATGTGACTGTGTATTATTATATAAAATTTACATACACTATATATATATATGTGTGTGTGTGTGTGTGTGTGTGTGTGTGTGTGTGTGTGTGTACAAAGTGTACCATCATTCTCTTAGGTTGCTTATGAGATCTATGAGGAAAAATATACATTTATGATTAATATTTCAACAAGGAAAGAAAAAAAGATTTATAGTTATCTTTAAAATGACTTTATATAGTTCATGAGGAATTGGTGTTTGAAAAACAAACACATTCATATATTTACCTTTTCCACTGATCTTTTTGTCCTACAGTGGACTTAAGAGTCCATGTCAGTTTTCCTTCTGTGGTTTCTACTTTAAGGAAGTACTCACTGTGCATTGCTTTTTATATGTCTGCTTATTAACTCATCTTTTAAATAGACATTCAGTATATATCATACATACGTCTCTCTGAATGCTCTGTATTAAGATACACAATTTATAATTGTCAAGACTTCCTTACTTCTCTTCCCAGGAGATTATAGGCTTAGTAAAATTCATTGATGGTCAAGATGAAGAGACTGACAGTGAGATTATTGTGGGAAATCTCCAGGTAAATTCAGGTGAAAAATAGAATTTAAACAACTTCTGAATCCTGCCATTACTAGAAGTCTATAAATTTGCTCCTTCCTACATGCATACAGAATTTATTGCTATCAGACAACCAAAGAAAATATTGTGGAAATGTTTCACTCAAGGAATTTGTGAATTTGTCACAAATAATTTTTTTCTGTATTATACCTTATGTGCAGTGTTAATGTTAAGATGTATTATTAACTATTTAATATATAAAATAACGACTTCTAAATTTTTTAAAAAAATTATTTAGTCCCTCATTTGTCACTGTTTATTTTACACGGAGACATTACAGAACACACACACAAAAAATGGACATGCCTTAAGGTATATGTGTTTTATTCTGGGCTTTCCTCCAGTCACCAGAATTCATTAATGTTTTCATAAGAAAGGAAAGGGTTGGGACTAGAGAGATGGATCAGTGGTTAAGAAAACTGGTTGTTCTTGGAGAGGACCCGTGATGGAAGCCCAGCACCCATATGGCAGCTAACAATTCTGTGTAACTCCAGTTCCAGGGGATCCGATAGCCTCTTCTGTCCTCTGTGGGCATTGCACAACACGAGTGCACTTACCTAATATGCAGGCAATACATATGTACACAGAGGCAGGCAGATCTCTGTGAGTTCAAGGCCAGCCTGGTCTACATAGTGAGCTCCAGGACAGCTGGGGCTACAGGTGGACCCTGTCTCAAAATGACCAAAAATAAATAAATTAATAAATTAATAAATAAATTAATTAATTAATTAAAAAATAAATAAATAAAAAATTTAAAAAAGAAAGGAAAGGCTTAAAATTAGAAAGCACTAATATGTACTCTTTCCAGGTCAATTGCTATGTTTTCATTACTTATTTTTATGTTATGTACATAATTTTTGAGAGCATATAAGTGCACCTCATGCATGTAATACCCACAGAAGTTGTGAGATGGCATCAGACACCCTGGTACTGAAGTTATAGATGTTTGTGAGCCGCCATGTAATGGGTACTATGCATGTGCACACTGGGAACAGAACCAGGATTCTCTCCATTTGCAGCAGGAGTCTTTCACCTTTAATCCATCTCTCTACCTCTTCCACCCCATATATATATATATATATATATATACATTTCATCATAGAAATTGATAGCACATGAAAGTTTAATGTTATTTGTGAACAATTTTGAGAGGATAAGAAATGCCATTAAAATCAAGCTCATATAAAGGAATCAGTTGCCCAGGGGCCCTGGTAGGTGTGGCCACCCAACTCATGTAGTTTCTAAACCTTATGTTTATTATTATCTACAATCACTTACTTCAAACAATTTCTCTTTCTAATCCCAATTCAGTGCACATATGCTTTATTTATCAGAAGAGATCTACTTGGATGATTTCTTACCTATAATTGGTGCCTATCTGAGCAGCATACTTTTCAGAAAACATAAATAAAACAAGAATTCATTCCGAGAAATTTTCAGATGACCTCTGTGAGGCTGAATTTTTTTAAAATTTATTTT
>NW_008355824.1:2306347-2306540 GCF_000622305.1 Nannospalax galili
CTCGTCAGATAGACAGCCTTCCTCTCCCACTAGAGGCTCCATACTCTGCCATCCCTGTCACTGTCCACTGTGTTGTCACCACCCCCATCCATTCTCCCCATCTGCCCTTCTGGTAAATCTAGTCAACCAGAGGTCCCTGTTCCAGGAGGATCAGCTGTTCCTCATCTACGGCAATCCATTGTCAGTATTCCTT
>NW_008355824.1:2306736-2307117 GCF_000622305.1 Nannospalax galili
TATATATATGTGTGCTCTTATGAAATTATATTGGCCCCTTTAATCTTTGGTTATACTTCCCTTTTGGGTGTTTAAGGACATGCAATTGGACCAGATAAACTGATTTCTTTTCACTTTTGAGGTCATTTGAGGATCTGTTCCTCAGGGGTCCCGTGGGCTTGGGAGGAGCCCCTGGCTCCTTTCTTTTACCAGTTCCATCTAAGTGAAGATAAGCCAAAGGTCCTGCTCGACCATTGTTGGCTTCTCTTGGAAGCATGGAGGAAATTATTACTCTGTGTTGACCCTCCTCTTTATAGACTGGACACTGGTTCAAGTCCATCTGGTGGGGTCTCCTAGCCTCCTTGATCAAGAGGACAGGTGACCCACCACCATTATAGGACA
>NW_008355824.1:2307915-2308845 GCF_000622305.1 Nannospalax galili
GATTTCATCTTTCTTTACTGCTGAGTAAAATTCCATCATATAAATGAACCACATTTTCATTATCCACTCTCAGTTGAGGGACACTTAGGTTGCTTCCATCTCTTAGCTATTGTGAAGAGAGCAGCAACAAACGTGCATGTACAAGTGTCTGTGCAATAGGATGAGTTCTTTGGTATATGCCAAGGAGTGGTATAACTGGGTCAAATGGTAGGTTCATTTGTAGTTTTTTAAGAGTTCTCCACACTGCTTTCCATAGGGGCTGAACCAGTTTGCAGCCCCACCAGCAGCGGATGAGTGTTCCCCTTTCCCCACATGCTCTCCAACATTTGGTATCATTTATTTTCTTGATCTTAG
Source organism: Nannospalax galili (assembly GCF_000622305.1). Classification (NCBI taxonomy): domain Eukaryota; kingdom Metazoa; phylum Chordata; class Mammalia; order Rodentia; family Spalacidae; genus Nannospalax; species Nannospalax galili. The sequence continues at coordinate 2,308,270 of NW_008355824.1, forward strand.
CCAGTCTGACTGGGGTAAGGTGAAATCTTAAAGTGGTTTTAATTTCCATTTCCCTGATTATTAGTGATGTTGAACATCTTTTGAGATGTTTCATAGCCATCTTTACTTCTTCTTTTGAAAACTTTCTGTTCAGCTCCTTAGCCCACCTTTCAATTGGGTTGCTTCTCATCTTGGTTCTCTGTTTTAAAGTTCGTTATATATTCTCGTAATTAAACCTCTATCAGATGTGTCACTGGTGAAGATTTTCTCCCATTCTGTGGGTTTTCTGTTTGTTTCCTTGGTTGTCTCCTTTGACGTACAGAAGCTTTTTAGTTTAATGAGGTCCCACTTGTTAATTCTTGCCCTTGTTTCCTGGGCTATTGATGTCCGGGTTAGAAAGTCCTTTCCTACACCTATGACTTGTAGATTTTTCCCAATGTTTTCTTCTAAGAGTTTCAGAGTTTCAGGCTTTACATTGAGGTCTTTGAGCCATTTGGAATTGACTTTTGTGCAGGGTGAAAGATAGGGGTTTAGTTTCATTCTTCTACAAGTGGAGATCCAGTTTTGCCAGCACCATTTGCTAAACATGCTGTCTTT
>NW_008355824.1:2309435-2310307 GCF_000622305.1 Nannospalax galili
TTTTTCTCCATTTAGAATGATGTTGGCTGTGGGTTTGTTATATATGGCTTTAATTATGTTGAGGTATGTTCCCTCCAGTCCAATTCTCTCTAGGATCTTAAACATAAAAGCATGTTGAATTTTGTCAAAGGCCTTTTCTGCATCTATTGCAATGACAATGTGGTTCTTGTCGTTGAGTCCATTTATGTGATTTATGATGTTTATTGATTTATGTATATTGAACCATCCCTGCATCTCTGGAATAAAGCCAATTTGATCATGGTGGATGATCCTTTTGATGTGTGTCTGTATGCGGTTTGCAAGTATTTTATTGAGAATTTTTGCATCTATGTTCATTAAGGATATGGATCTATAGTTTTCTTTTTTGGTTGTGTCTTTACCAGGCTTTGGTATGAGAGTGATGCTGGCTTCATAGAAGGAATTTGGAAGTTTTCCCTCCATTTCTATTTTTTTGAATATATTAAGTAGTATTGGATACAGATCTTCTTTAATTGTCTGATAGAATTCTGCTGTAAATCCATCTGGGCCTGGGCTTTTTTTACTTAGGAGGTTTTGTATTACTGTTTCAATTTCTTTTTGTGATATGGGTCTGTTTAAGCTGTTAATCTGTTCTTGGTTTAGTTTTGGTGGTTCCCATGCCTTTAGATATGCATCCATTTCTTTTAGGTTTTCAAATTTAGTAGCATATAGGTTTTTAAAGTATTCCCTTATAATGTTCTGTATCTTTCTGGTGTCTGTTGAAATGTTTCCCCTTTCATCTCTGATTTTGTTGATTTGGAGGTGCTCTTTCTTTCTTTTGGTTAATTGGGCTAGTGGTCTGTCAATCTTGTTGAGCTTTTCAAAGAACCAGCTCTTGGAATTGTTGATTCTTT
>NW_008355824.1:2310910-2311307 GCF_000622305.1 Nannospalax galili
TCTGTTAAGTCTCTGGCCTGTTGACCTATCTAATGGAGATAGTGGGGTATTGAAGTCCCCTACTGTTAATGAGTTGGGGTTAATTTGCGTCTTAAATTCTTTAGTATTTTTTTTTATGAAGTTGGGTGCACCAGAGTTTGGTGAATAAATGTTCATGATTGTAATATCTTCTTGATTGATTGTTCCTTTGATCAGAATGAAATAGCCCTCTTTGTCTCTTCTGGTTAGTTTCAGTTTAAAGTCTATTTTGTCAGATATTAGGATTGCTACACCTGTTTTTTTCTTGGTGCCATTTGCTTGGTATGTTTTTTTTCCATCCTTTCACTTTGAGATATTGTCTGTCCTTGAAAGTGAGATGAGTTTCTTGTAGACAACAAAAAGATGGGTTTTGTTTCTT
>NW_008355824.1:2313279-2324390 GCF_000622305.1 Nannospalax galili
ACAGAATTGATGCTTTCCCCTGTTTTTTCAAATTGGCTCATTGATTTTTTCACTTCCTTCTTCATTTCTGCCTGAGTTTTCTTCAAAGTTTCTATCACTTTTGTGAATTCATTCAGAAGTTTATCCCTAATTTCTTTTAGTTCTTTGATTTGTTTGTTTGTGTTTTCTTTAAATTCATTGAATTCCTTGATTAGGTTTATGATTGTTCTTTTAAATTCTGTATCCTGGGTTATCTCTAGGGGGTTCTCCTTGTAGAACTCTTCTACAGGAATGGTGGAGTTTGGTGGAGACGTAGTGTTTGGCTTCCCATTTTATTATTCCTTCTCTGTGATTTTGGCATTTGAATTTCTTTTGTATTTTCTGACTCTTGTGTGCTACTCGGGCCTTCAAGTTTAGTTCTGCTTCTTTTTTTGAACTTTATGTGTCTTTGTGGTTTACTTTTTGGGTATGAAGAGCTGGTTCGTCTAAGCTTCTGGTTCTCTCTTTTGATTTTATATTGTCAAGGCCGGATTGATTTTGTCTTCAGGAATTCCGCGGTGGCCCAATTCCAATGTGGATCAGAAGTTTTCAGACTTTCTCCTTAGGTCTGGAATCTTCTAAGAATGTTTTTGGCCTCAGGAACTTGGGTGGCACTGACCTGAGACCCTTGCCGTGGCTGCGCCATGCAGGGAAGCAAAGGCAGATGGGGAGGGAAGAAGCCCCAAGATTTCCCAGGGAGTGGACTGAGTAGCTGGGTTGTACTGGATGCAAAGGATCAGGGAGAGGATAGGTAAGCCTCGGAGCCCCAGAAAGAGGCTGTCAGCCCCAGAAAGAAGCTGGCGGATGTTGTGGCTGGCGGAGTCAAGGTGCGGAGGGCTGCACGGTAGACTGACCCCCAGAGTGCCCTGAGGGCGGGAGAGCGGGCCAGGAGAGTTAGCCCGTGGTGCAGGTCCGGGAAGCAGGGAGAGGTGAGGGTGGGGCCAGGTCCCATGGAAGCAGTGCTCCTGGGGCCTAAGGAAGGCACCAAGCTGGCCTGGTCGAAAAAGATCAGGAAGCAGCACCAGTTCCCCAGGTGTCTGGGGATCCAAGACCAGGAATGGCGCCGGGCCCAAACCAGGAGCAGAGAACAGCAGCGGAGATGGAAGGGTGAATGAGGCCGGGGGAGTCCAAGACTGAAATTTTGATAGTGAGGATAATGCTCTTTAGATTTTTCTCCACTTTTTTCTGCAAAGTTTCATCAATTTCTTCTTCTCACTTTCATTAGTTACTATTCTTCCTCAAGATATAAATCCCCAGGCATTTGAACTCAGCTCTCATGTACTTATCATTATTTTATTTTTCATTCCTCATAGAATCCCGGTAAAACAATGCAAATTAATCTCCTGAGAGAATTTCTAGTACATTCTATATTTGATAATCAACGTTAATGATTCCTTGTTTACCGAGTATTATTAATAATAACAGATCAGATAAAACTTTGCTTCCCATATGTTGTTGCCCAGAACATACAATGATATCTCAATATCTTAGATATGAAGTTAAATCCATGTTTAGTTCGAATTGTCTTCCAATCATGTTTACCCATCATTTGATAGCCTCTACCTTATTATCAGACTTAGATGATCAACTGATACCTATTGTAATTGTGGACTTTAGTTCTGTTTACTCTCACACAGATTGGTCAAGAGACGTGTGAATTTGTGCCTTATTTTTGGAAAATCTTATCACCTAAATTTTCTTCCTGCCACATAAACAATCCTCATTTATTAACAACTTCTTTCTTGTATTCCAGTCCCTGCTTAATCTCTACATATTATAAGATACTAGTTTATCTTACTGTAGTAAGTTTATTAGCTTTTTATGTGGTGATATATTCTTTTTAGGATTTGTCATTATTCCAAGAATCTATATTCTGAGATTAGAATTTTTACTGGTTTGGTATTTTTGGCAGATTTTAAGTTGCAAGGCTGTAATTTAAAGTTACCCAAACAAATGGCACTAACACAAAAATATTTTTGAGGTATAATCCTCAGTCTTTTAGAGAGAACACTGCTGATGATAACAAATTAATAACAGTGAAACTTATCTTTCCAGAAATTGAGATTGTAGGATGTAATTCCAGAAGTGTTCCGGACACTGCATTATCCTACACAGTTTTTTTTTTTGTTTTTTTTTTGTTTTTTTTTTGAGTGAGACACATCACGTTTATGTTAATGTCTGAGAAACTGAAGAGTAAGAATTGAAACTTTATAGTCCTATTAAAATGGGAATGATTATGAGCACCTCATGAAGGCAATGTTGTATAAGACCTTATTGCTTTCATTTGTCAGTTGAGGAGGAGAGTGCTAACATATAATTGATACTGAATAATCCTCTCAGTTATCAGTTCTACATTATGGAAGTAAAGGATTTGTATACTTTGCCAAAATGCAATAAAATGTGATTAGTTTTTAAACAATATTCTATTTAATGTTATTCAGAAAACAATCTTTAAGAGCTAAGGCATCTATTAAAACATATTAGATGCTATGAATATAATGTCATTTGTTCTGACATCTCTTTATCCCCATTATACTATTCTTGCCATATAGTCTAGTGAAACTTTTATGTTTTGGGAAATAGAAAAGTAGGTGTTAGAACCCTATTCCTGAAAATAGTCAGTTGATTGTAATCATATTCAGCCATTCATGTGTCCATACATTTGTTTGCAGACCCAAAAATATATTTGAGGGTAAGTCCTATACTTTAAAGGACAGAATTCCACTCCTAAAAGTTAATATATATTTCCACATAATTTCTGTCCTCCTCTCATGTTGCAAGTTTTCCTGATGTAATAGTATATAATGAAGCCAGTTGATCAGATAGTCACTTCCAAATTGTCACACACTTCTGCTGTGTAATAGGACCTAGGACCTGATGTTCTGTAGAATAAAAACTAAAACCCTTAGACAGTAGCCTTAATAGAAGCCCTGTGGACAGAAAATGCAAGTCTATGATTAGATGTATTGATTTCAATTAACACAAATTGCTGGCTCAAAGGATGAAAAGACCTCAACTCAACAGTAGTAAGGGTAGCTTGGTCAACCTTAGCAAGTGTGTTATATAAACCTCTCATCTCTGGTGGTTAAAGGATTTCTAATATCTCAGTATGTCTCATAACTTTTCAATATAGAGATTTTTTATATCAACTTGGAATATATATGTATTTCATATATATGTATATATATATATGTAGTTTTCTGTCATTATATAACTTTTTAAAATATCCACTTGCATAGATTGACCAGACTGTAGCCATCTTGATTTATAACCACCATGATTTCCCTACAAATCTCTTACATATTCTATGTTTTTTCAGAACAGTACAAATAAGCAAATCTATATGAATGATATCTGTAGGCACTGGAGTGATGTCTCAGTGGCTAAGAACACTTACTTCTCTTGCAGAGGATCAGGTTCAGTTGCCAACAGCTACATCACGTGGTTCAAAACTGTAACTCCAGGCCCAGAGGTTCCATGCTTTCCTCTGGCCTATGTGCCTTTACTCATGCAATGCACACACAGAGAAGTAGGCAAACACAAATACACATGAAGAGAAATAAAAATATTTTTTATTGAAAGAATGAAGTGTGTAGCTTTATTGCTGCAAATGGATGTTATTAACACCAGGAGTATTCTTGAAATTTAGACTTGTCTGAAAGAAACTAGGATTATTCTGCTTTGGTTATTCAAGCACATCCTGACCACTGTATAATTTCCCATACTCTGAACCAAATCAAATTAAAATGTGATCTAATAAAAATAAATTATCCTTTAGTCTTGCTGCCACCCATAACTACATCTCTGTTTGCACTTGCAATCCTGGATCTGTCCGTGTCATTCTTCAAAATCATAACATTTTTGCAGGTTATTATCCATTTGGACTAAATTGTTTCAGAACATTACTTTGATTGTGTTCTCTATTATCTGTTATGGTAGCTCTTTAATTTATATTTATGCCTATCTTATTTTCAATCTTTTTTTTTTTTTTTTTTTTTTGTTTTTTTTAGACAGAGTCTCCCTGTAGCCCCAGCTGTCCTGGAGCTCACTATGTAGACAAGGCTGGCCTTGAACTCACAGAGATCCGCCTGTCTCTGCCTCCCTAGTGCTGGGATTAAAGGCGTGCCCTTATCTGGAGTACATGTGATTTAGTCATACCTCACAGGCCTTCAAATTGAAGAAGAGAAAATCTTACCTACTTCTAGGGATGGAATTGCCCTCCCTTTTCCTGAGATTAGAATGTATAAGGATTGGCCTGGGGATGTAGCTCACCTGGTAAAGTGCTTTCCTAGTATCATGAAGTCCTGGTGGCACATGCCTATAATCCCAGCACTGGGAGGGAGAGTCAGGAGGATCAGAAGTTCAAGGTCATCCTTAGCTGCATATCCAGTCTGTGACTAGCTTTGGCTACATGAGACCTTTAAAAAAAGAAGAAAAAAGGAAGGAAGATTGGAAAGACAGCCAGAAGGAGGGGACAGTGGCAGCCTGATATGCTAGGTAGCCAGTGTCTTGAACAGGGGTTTCCACAGTGCTGGAAGATAACAGCAAAAACTAAAGGCCCAGAAGAATTTTGCTTCCTTTACCATTTTAGCCATGCTTTTTTTTTTTCAAATCTTTTTTTTTTTTTTTTTTTTTGGTCTTTTTGAGACAGGGTCTCCCTGTAGCCCCAGCTGTCCTGGAACTCACTATGTAGATCAGGCTAGCCTTGAACTCACAGAGATCTGCCTGCTTCTGCCTCACAAGTACTGGGATTAAAGGTGTGCATCTTTTTTAAAGCTTCTAAGAACACTGTTAACAGAAACCCTAACTAGCAAGATGTTTCCCTGCTGATAGGCTGATTCTTTTCCTCATTCACAGAGTTGCGTGGACACAATGTTATTGTAATATAAAATAATTATAACTGACATTCCAACTATCTTGATCTTTTTAAAACCTCAAGATGAAATCTCTTGCATATTATGCTTATTCTACCCAAGTCTTGCAGCTTATTTAACAGAACTAAGAATTTGCTGGGCCAATTTTTAGAAAGTCATCTCAAAGCAATGGTGGTCATAGGAAGAGATCTTTTCCTTCTTTAACTGAATTTTTGTGAATTTCATTCAATATCTTTTGATCATATTTAGACTCCCTCCCCTATCTGCACTGCCCTTACTGTCACCCCGACTGGATTTCATGTACTCTGTCATATATGTTAAGGCCTATCTAATTATATTTGTATTCTTAAATGTCAGTCCATCTACTGGAACCTAGTTACCCTATTTAGTGTCACGAACGTAAAGAAAATGAAATCCTCTTCTCCTAGTTGCCAATAGTTCCCCAGTTAAGATTGGGGCATCTTATCCATTTCCCCACTTCTATTAGGGGATTTTGTTTCTCTTGAGCTGGCGAGGGTTTTCTGCATACCGTTAACATTATTTCAAGTTCATATGATTAGCCTTCCAGCTCTCTGAAAAAAAATATGCTTCTTTGTGGTCTTCCACTACCTATGACTCTTACAAGTCTTTCAGCCCTCTCTTCAACAATGGTCCCTGAGCCTTCGGTGGCAGAAATTTGATGTAGATATCCTATTCAGGGAAAAGCATTTTGCAGTTTGTTATTCTCTGCACTTTGGCCATTTGTGCTTTTCCAGATTAATCGCCATCTATTGCATGAGGAAGTTTCACTGGTCAGAGTTGAGAGATGCATTAACATTCTTTCTGCCTCCTGTTCTGCTATGTTCCCTAAGCCTTAAGTGCAGAGGTTGCATTGTATGTATATGTATCACATAGGGCTGGATACCTCACAGACACTTATTATCTACATTTGACCAATTGTTTAACTTTGTAATCCTGAATGTGTCGAAACTCCTATGATTTTGGAAACAAAGCAGGGTTGGGTCTACTTATTACATGGATGGAAGAAGATCGTTTCCATATACTATAAGTTGTTTTGCAAAACAGTTATATGGGAAGGGTAAGTTTTCACAAGGAAATGTGGGCAATTTAAATGAACTCAGTGAATCCTGGGCCACCTGTAGATGTTTTAAAATGTGCCAGTGGTCTAGATATTGCCATATTATGTTCCAAGATTCAATTTCCTTCCAATCTAGGCCTTGACCGTGCTTATTATATCTGCCATGATATAGAATTCAGCCTGGTTCAGAATCTGAAGAAGTCCAGGACACAGACTTTGAGATGAAAACATACTTGTAAGGTATTTCTTTATTTAGAGTGTTGCCTTCCCAGGTTCACCTGAGTCCCTGAAGAAAACCATGTGGTATTGAACAGATGAACAAAAATATTTCAGTATCCCTTGCAAGAAAATCTCTACTTGGACTGGCCTCACAGCATTGTTTATATTAAAACAGTAGGGCCAAATGTTAATGCTGTTTTTAAAAGTTATTCTCTGTGAACTGTCCTCTAGAAGGTACAACTGTAGGAAATTTTATGTTCCACTTAAGGCAATTGCTCCACAGGCACTCACCTGAGCTTATCTACCTGTCAGCGCTAACCTCAATGAAGAGAATGAACATTCCTTCTTGTGGGAGCAGAATCTCAATAGTATACTATATTTCTCTAACATCTTTAATTATTTTTGTGTGTATATGAATATAGGGGCATGCTCATGTGTGTGTGGGTTCTTAAGTATGTGGAGGCCATGCATGTATATGTGTGTATGTGTGTGGAGGTCAGAGGACAACATTAGCTGTGGCAAATCTTCAATCCTCCATCTTTGTTGAGGCAAGATTTCCCAATGGTCTGAAAATTGTAAAGAAGAATAGCCTGGCTGGTCAAAAAACCCAAGGAATCCATCTGTCTCTGTCTCCCCAACACTAAGATTACAAACACATACCAACATGCCCACTTTTTTAAGTGTAGAATCTGGGAATGAAATGTAGGTCTTTCTGTTGCAAGGAAATCACTTTACCACCTGGGCAGTCTACTCAGCCCCAGGCTTTATTATTTTTGTAAATTTGTTATAGGGTAAAAATCTCATGATTGTTTCACCATAAAGCACATAACAACAAAAGAAATAGTAAAAGTTATACATTTTTACATTCCGTGAGTCTTAGGTGTAGCGGTTCCACTGTAGATTTGTTAGGGATGGGCATCTCTCAGATATACATTCTCTGTGTGTGACTGGTTGTGGAACACTAGTGGCTCTTCCTTCTGTTGGAAAAAGAACATTCTTTGATGAGTGGTATATAGCATGCTTGTCTGTAAATATAAGAATACATATTTAGCATACAGTAAAAAAATTTTGTCTGGAGATATGACAGAGATAGGATTTTCTCTAGACTCTATGGCCTTTCCAACCATACTGGAACAGGGAGTAGATAGAATATAAATACATTCCTCAACTTTCACCAGTGAAGCTTCCTCATACAACAGAGTGTGAGGCACACAGAAGGCCACATCTGGTTAAGTTTTAGAGAATAAGAGACTACAGAGCATGTGTCCTTGGATAGGATTCCTTTATTAAACCTCACTCACCCAGTGCTCAGGGACCATTGTGGAAGAATGGGCAGAAAGGTTGTCTGAGCCAGGCTTGGTCCATGATCATATGGAAACAGAGGCTTTCAGACCACTGGGCACTTGTTCATATGAACTTGCAACAATGGTGACAGTATGCAAAAGACCCATGCCACCTCAATCACAAAACCCCAGCATAGAGCAGGACTCAAACCTACCCAAGGAACTTTTGACAGCTGATTATGGTTGGTGAAGGAGAGTAGATCTTATTTAAAGGAATGACCCTAGATAGTCTGACGAGACTCCAGTGGATGAATGTGCACTGAGGGGTGTCTGGGTAAAAATGATTCACCAGATAGGCCTAAACATATATTACAGAGTACATGGAAAGTGGTAGAGGGGTGCTATAGGGGGGGGTGTGGATGGGAGAAGGGGTCTAAGTTTTATTAAGATCAATGATATGAAATGCACAAAAGATCAAATAACTATCAATCTATTAGAAACTTAACAGTATAGATAACTACTTACATTTTTATGACGACCAGTACATAAACCAGTTAATAGAAATTACATATGATGTCTTGGGGAAACAAGGAAAATTACTCAAAGGAAATCAATATCCAAATCCACTAATTTAAATAAAAATTTGTGTTTGTTTTGTGAGGAATCTAATTCAGCCTGCAATTGCTTTCTCATAGCCTGTCTCTAAGGATTCATATTTGTGTAAAGTATCATTTCAACATTTGAACAGGTCCAGGTATTCTCAAGACACATACACATTTATTTTCCTTTGGAAACATCTTTCCTTGATCTTTTATTTAGCTCCTAACTACTACATTGATTGTTGGCAGGAAAACAAATCTGTAGATAAAGCCATCTGCTGTTTGACTGAAGGCTTTCTCACTATTGATGGGAAGTACGATTTAGCAAATGATGTCACAGTGATTGCTTTCATTTCAGTCTGTTCATTTGCTGTGCAATTTCTTTCATTGTAACTGTAGAAAATTAAAATGTGAGCACATATGAACACTTGGAGGTAGCACCTGAAAGGATCAGCTTTTGAAATTAGTTAGCAAGGTGAAGGAAAGATAGGGATATTTCCTGTGATACTCTGCTTACTTATTTTTATCAGCTAATAGTTTTGTGCATGTTTCTTCATTATTGCCTCAAAAGGCCCATTTCTTGTCAATGTAAGTTAGGAAAGAGTAAATGCCCTTGTCTCCTTATGTGTTTATATAGTCAGTTAAATATGAAGGACATTCTTCATTTTAGCAATCAAGTGTATAATTTAATATAAAAGTACAAATTAGCCAAGCATGGTGGCACATGTCTTTAATCCCGGCATTGGGGAGGAAGAGGAAGGCAGATCTCTGGGACATCCTGGTCAGTCTGGCCTACATAGTGAGTTCAAGTCCAGCTGGGGCTACAGGGAGGCCCTGTCTCAAAAAGAAAATAAATACAAGTATCCACCTAGAAAACAGAGGTGAAATAAGTAAAAGAAAATCTTAAGGTTTTATTTGCTGAATATTTTAGAATATGAGGGTGATGACCAGTGCTGTGATTTGAATCTGAAGTATCCATATGGCCTCATGTTTTGAGTACTTCTGTGCCAACTGGTGGCTTTTGTTGGGAGGCTGTGGAATCTTTCTTTAGAAAATGGGTGATGGCTGGTGGACATATGGTGCCAGTGGGAGGCTTTCTGAAACTTTGCACATGAGTATTGTCTTTGCATTATTTTCCTCCCTCTAAATTCCCCACAACTCCTTCCACATCCCCACACTCCCTCCCATTTTCTTGTTTTCTTCTTTGATTACTTTTCCTTCATATATATTTATACATTTATAAATACACACATGAACATATAATCAGTGGTACTCATGTGCACCTGTATTTAGGGATGCCCATTAGGGATTAGATAACCTCTAAGAGAGCTGGTCCCTAGAGAAAACTGATTCTCCCTTCCTAAAGTATCCATTATTTGCCTGTATCTCTTCATCTGTGAAATGTGAATCTGTGATATTCCCACGTTCTGCCTTGGTTTGTCAACATGTTTTGTAATTATGAGGATCTCATTAGACAATCATGCTGAGTGGTATAACTGGGTCAAATGGTAGGTTCATTTGGAGTTTTTTAAGAGTTCTCCACACTGCTTTCCATAGGGGCTGAAACAGTTGCAGCCTCACCAGCAGTGGATGAGTGTTCCCCTTTCCCCACATCCCCTCCAACATTTGGTATCATTTGTTTTCTTGATCTTAGCCAGTCTGACTGGGGTAAGGTGAAATCTTAAAGTGGTTTAATTTTCATTTCCCTGATTATTAGTGACGTTGAACATCTTTTAAGATGTTTCATACCCATCTTTGCTTCTTCTTTTGAAAACTTTCTGTTCAACTCCTTAGCCCATCTTTCAATTGGGTTGCTTCTTGTCTTGGTTCTCTGTTTTTTAAGTTCGTTATATATTCTGGTAATTAAACCTCTATCAGATGTGTCGAAAAAAAGGTTTAGAAAGTCCTTTCCTACACCTATATCTTGTTGGTTTTTCCCAAAGATTTCTTCTAAGAGTTTCAGAGTTTCAGGCTTTACAATGAGGTCTTTGAGCCATTTGGAATTGATTTTTGGGCAGGGTGAAAGATAGGGGTTTAGTTTCATTCTTCTACAAGTGGAGATCCAGTTTTGCCAGCACCATTTGCTGAACATACTGTCTTTCCTCCAGTTAATGTACTTGGCCCCTTTGTCAAATATCAGGTGGCTAAAATTGCAGTTACTCATATTTGGGCCTTCAATTTTGTTCCATTGGTCTATGGGTCTATTTTTACACCAGTACCATATTGTTTTTATGGCTATACCTCTGTAGTAGAGCTTAAAATCTGGTATAGTAATCCCCCCAGCATTGCTCTTACTTCTCAGGGTTGTTTTGGCTATCCGGGGTCTCTTGTGCTTCCATATGAATCTTAGGATAGTTTTTTCCAATTCTGTGAAAAATGTCATGGGGATTTTGATTGGCATTGCATTGAATCTATATACAACTCTAACTCTCACCCTAACACTAACCCTAACCCTAACCCTAACGCAAATGCAAACCCTAAACCTAACCCTAACCCTAACCCTAACCATATCCCTCACTCTAACACTAACACTAACCCTAACCCTCACCCTAGAGCTAACCCTAACTCCCCAATCCCTAACCCTACACTAACCCTCACCCTAACTCTACCTACACCCTCACCGTAACCCTACCCCTAACTCTCACCCTCGCCTAATCCAAACCCTAAACCTAACCCTAATCCAGAACCTAACCCTAACCCTAATCCTAAAAGTAACCTTAAACCTATCCCTAACTCTAACCCTAACTCTAACCGTATCCCTCACCCTAATGCTAAAGCTAACTCTCACCATAACATAATCCAAACCCTAACCTTACACTAACCCTCACCCTAACTCTACCCCTAACTTCACCCTAACCTTATCCAAACCCTATCCCAACCCTAACCCTGACCCTAAAACTAAGGCTAAAGTTAACCCTAACCTTCACCCTAACCCTAGCCCTAACTCTTACCATGATCTAGTCCAAATACTAACCCTAACCCTAAACCTAGCATTAATCATAACGTTAATCCTAAATCTAAAGCTAACCATAACCGTAAA
>NW_008355824.1:2325765-2326107 GCF_000622305.1 Nannospalax galili
GTGGTTTTTGAAGTCCCCTCCTTTTCCTGAGTTGGGGTTAATTTGTGGGTCTTGAAGTCCTGAAGTATTTTTTTTATGAAGTTGGGTGCATCAGAGTTTGGTGAATATATGTTCATGATTGTAATATCTTCTTGACTGATTGTTCCTTTGATCAAAATGAAATAGCCCTCTTTGTCTTTTCTGATTAGTTTTAAAGTCTATTTTGTCAGATGTTAGAATTGCTACTCCTGCTTTTTTCTTAGTACCATTTGCTTGGTATTTTTTTTTCTGTCCTTTCACTTTAAGATAGTGTCTGTCCTTGAAAGTGAGATTAGTATCTTGCAGACAACAAAAAGATGGGTT
>NW_008355824.1:2326287-2327347 GCF_000622305.1 Nannospalax galili
TCTAATGGGTTTTCCTTTATATGTGACTTGTTGTTTCTCTTTTGCAGCTTTCAGAATTTTCTCTTTGTTTTGTGCGGGTAGTGTTTTTACTACGATGTGCCGTGGAGAGTTTCTGTTCTGGTCCTGTCTGTTTGGTGTTCTGTATGCTTCTTGTATTTGTATGGGCATGTCTTTCTTTAAGTTTGCAAAATATTCTTCCACAATTCTGTTGAAGATCTGGTCCGTGCCTTTGTCTTGGGATTCTTCTCCTTTCTGTATGCCTATGATTCGCAAGTTTGGTCTTTTTATGGTATCAGTCAATTCCTGCATATTCCATTCTTGAGATTTCTTAAATTTTTCATCGTCTTTGCTTGAGTGGTCCAGTTCATCCACTTTATCTTCCAGTCTTGATACTCTGTTTTCCATTTCGTTCATCCTATTGGTGAGGCTTTCTCCTGTCGTTTCTAATTGGCTTATGGAGTGTTTCACTTCGTTCTTTATTTCAGCCTGAGTATTCTTCAATATTTCTAGCTCTTTTCTGAATTCATTCAGAAGTTTATCCCTATCTTCCTTCAGCTCTATGATTACCTTGTTTGTGTGTTCTTTAAATTCAGTGAATTCTTTTATCATATTCATCATTGTTCTTTTGAGTTCCATGTCCTGCATTGTCTCTAGGACGTTCTCATTGTGCTCCTCTAGAGGATTACTGGTATTTGGTGGGGATATGTTATTTTGGTTTTTCATGTTATTATTTTTTCTCTGTGATTTTGACATGTGAATTTCTTTTGTAGTTTCTGACTCTTGTGTGATACTCGGGCCTTCAAGTTTAATTCTGCTTCTTTTTTTGAGCTTTATGTCTCTTTGTGGTTTACTTTTTGGGTATGAAGAGCTGGTTAATCTAAGCTTCTGGTTCTCTCTTTTGATTTTATATTGTCGAGGCCGGATTGATTTTGTCTTCAGGAGTTCCGCGGTGGCCCAACTCCAATGTGGATCAGAAGTTTTCAGACTTTCTCCTTAGGTCTGGAATCTTCTAAGAATGCTTTTGGCCTCAGGAACTTGGGTGGCACTGACCTGAGACCCT
>NW_008355824.1:2327388-2337364 GCF_000622305.1 Nannospalax galili
TTGGCCATGGCCGCACCCCCTGGGATACAAAGGCAGATGGGAAGGGAAGAAGCCCCAAGATTTCCCAGGGAGTGGATTGAGTAGCTGGGTCGTACTCGAGGCAAAGGATCAGGGAGAGGAAAGGTAAGCTTCGGAGCCCCAGAAAAGGCTGTCAGTCCTAGAAAGAGGCTGGCGGGATTTGCAAGACCAGGGAAGTAGAGGGAGGTGAGGGCAGGGCCAGGTCCAGAAGCGGTGCTCCTGGGGCCCAAGGAAGGCAGTTCGTTGGTCTGGATGAAAAGGATCAGGAAGCAGTATTGGTTCCCCACGTGTCTGGGGCCCCAATACTAGGAATGGCACAGGGCCCAACCTAGGAGTATAGAACAGCGGGATGGATGGAAAGGTGAATGTGGCTTAGGGAGTCCCGGCATGGAGGGCTGCACTATAGACGTACCGCAAGAGGCCTGAGGATAGGAGTCTATCTTTCCTCTTTTAAGTTGTTTCTGTTAGATATTTTGATTACACCGATGTGAAAATAATTAATACAGGCAATTACAAAAGTCATAATATGCTAATGATGAAAAATCGCATTTGTGATCCAGAGGAATAATTTTAAATATTTTTAAGATGATTGGGTATAGATAATAAATCTCTCCACAATTTTTAGAACTTACGACAGGTAAGGAGCAAGTAGCGGCAAACACGGCAAACATCAAGTGACCATTCCTTTTTGATCTTCTCTTTAACAATCAAAATATCTTGGATATAACACAACAAACACACTTATGAATACTCTAAAAGGCGGAAAGAAAAGACAGGTTATTTCAGACTTGCAGAGTTGTCCTTCTCTGACTTTGCTGACTTCTCATACATCATAGACAGGAAACCTTTGCAGCCTCATCTCAGAATCACCAACAGTTACCTAAAAGCCTGTATGCTAGATAATTGCATTAATGTAATTTTTTATATTTGCCACATTTTAGTTTATTATGAAAACTGCAAGTGGGATTGACTGTGGCAATTCCACAGATGAATATATTTTGCACTGATCATTTCTCCCCATCCTTCTACCCTTTAATTCCCTTAGTTCCCTTTCTGTTCCCCAGTAGGACTCTTCTTTCAGGTTCTTTTGTTTCCATATATGAAAGTAAACACATATGACTTGTAATTACAATTTCATATAACATGATAGCCTCCATTTTCATCCTTTTCTTGCTAGTGACAGAATTTTGCTCTTTGTGGCTGAATAATACTATTTACATACCATATTCATCCTTCATCTATTGACTGGCACCAGGCTGACTTCACAGTAGTTATTATGAATATCAAAGTAAACAAGCATGTATCTATCTTTTGCATGTTGGCTCCATTTCCTTTCAGAATCCCAGAAATGGGATAGCTAAATTGTAGTTCTTGTTTCAATATTTGGAGGAACTTCCCTATAATATTTTTGAATAAGCACATATAGAAAATGAGGGCCGTATTAAGGATTCTCAGGGATTAAGAGATTATAGGTAAATGTAGGAGTATACACATGACAGGAAGGAACTGCCTAATGATAGAATTGTTCTGTATCTTGTTTCTGCCTACACAGGTGATAAAACATATATGGATGTGGATATAAACATGTATACACAAGCTCTGCTATCATGCTATTTGTTTTATGTGGGTGCTTCAGATTGAACTCAAGTCCTCATGCTTTCAAGGAAAATCCTTTACCAACTGAGCCATATCTCCAGCTCCAATGTTTGTTAGTCTTGCTATTTAGTTTCAGGATATAAAGATAATGACTTTTTTTTTTACCATAAATCTCATAACGCAAAAAATTAAAAGAGGTTATTTGTAAAATGGTTTATCAACCATTCACTGAAAAACTAGTAACATGGAACACATACAACCAGAGAAACATGAATGAAGGATTTGAATTACTTCAAGAGACACCTCATTTGTAATGTTTTATGTTGATTATGAAGTATGATGCAATGGAGGAAGACATATATGTCTTTTTATGAATTGTTTTAATTCATGTATATCTGAAATTATTTCAACTATGATGGTTTTAAACTCTAAAGTGAAATAAAAATAAAGCTTTGATACATAATCTATAAACCCAGTGTAATACAAATTTCTACTCCACACGTTTCCACAAGCCAAACTTAAAAACTTCTTTAAAAAAAAGTTATTTCTATTTTATGTGGATGTATATTTGCCTGTACTTTTGTAAGTGCAATGCCCACAGATGATAGAGAGCGTGTTTGATCCCCTGGAACTGAAGTTAAGAACAGTTGTTAGTTGCCATTTGGGTGCTGAGAACTGAACCCAGGTCCTCTGAAATGCTGAGCAGGCAGTTCTCTTAACCACTGAGGAATGTCCCCAGCCCCTTGAATACTTCTGTTCCACATCACCTTATAAAAGTTAATTCTATGTTAAACTTTTTACAAGTCAAATTTTCTTTTTAAGAATGTGTGGAATTAAAAATGGGACATAAAGTAAAAATTCACATAAAAATCATGTCACAGAAGAAGCTTACATTTTTATAATGCATAAATAAAAGATTCCAATATATGCTATAAAACAGTTCCTAAAAACCAGAATGGAAATTCAAAAACCAGTAACTCTGGTCCAGATGTTTAACAAGTAACCACTAACAACTGGCCAATAAAAACAAACAGACAGCTAAACAGAGAATGTCCCTAAATCAAATCAGGAACATTTAGATTATATGCAAATGAAAAATAAATGAAGAAAATTTACATTTAAATCACAATGAATGGCACACAGGACAAAGTAAAATAAAATAAAATGAAAACCACTGCAGTTTTCTGCACAGGGTCCATATAAGACCCAGCACAGACAATGACTCAAGGAATGGGGAGGGGCTCGCAGGGCCCAACCCTTTATCTCTGAACTGCTGGTGACTGATAGGTTCGGGGAGATGGGGAATCTCTATCTTTAGTTGTGTACCTAGTGATGAACTTATCAATCTTCATCAGATAGCTCCAAACCTATGATCATAGACAGTCCTAAATAAATTCGATGACTTACAAAACAAATAGATATGAAGCTGAGTGAAAGTTTTGTAGGAATGAACGGGGACTTGAGCCTAGGAGTCAGGGGGGTGGGGATGAGTGTGGTCAGTATGCATCATGTACATTGGTGAACGTGTTTAATAGCAAATTCAATTTTTTTCAATATACATTTTTATTGAAGTTTTTTACATTTCAAACCATGCATCTTTATTGTATTTAGACCTCCCCTTCTCTATCTGCATTCCCCAAAGTTCATCCACAGGATTTCAGGCATTCTGTCATATATGTTAAGGCCTATCTAGCCAAATTTGTATATCCAGATGTTTCTCCATATGAGTTTATCCACTGTAGCCTGGTAGATAGTGACATAGATAGTCTAATGTCACTCCCTTACAGATCAACTCTTTCTGACTCAGCAGTGATCAGCTGTCAATAGTTCCTAAGCTAATCTTGGGGACTGCTTCCCATTTCCCCAGCAGTATGTTGAGTTTTGTCTGAATTTGCGTGGGCCTTGTGCATGCCATCACCAATTGCTGCAAGTTCATATGAACAAGTTCCCTGAAGCCTGGAAGACTCTCCTTATGATGATGCACTAAGCCAGGCCCTTTCAATTTTTCTGCCCCCTCTTCTGAGCCCTGAATGGGTAAGGTTTAATATAGGAGTCCTATACAGGAGCACACACTCTGAATTCTCTTATTCTCTACATGTTGGTCAGTTGTGGCCTTCTGTGTTCATAACCCTCTGTTGCATGAGGAAGCTTCACTGGTGGGAGTTGAGAGATGATTAGTATTTTCACTACCCCATGTTCCCCTGTGTTCCATGAGCCATAGGTGTAGAGGTTCCATTGTAGATGTGTCATTTAAGACTTGGAATCTCACAGACCCTTATTCTCTGTGTGTGACCTGTTGTAGAATTCTTCAGTAGTCTCCATCTGTCACAAAGAGAAGCTTCTTTGATTAGTGGCAACTAGTATGCTTGTCTGTAAATACAAGGAAACATTTAGCATACAGTAAGAAATTCCGTTTATCATCTTTATATCATTTTCCCCATTGGCACCCTCCCATTGCCCCACCCCATTCCCCACTAGAATTCATGAATTCTTCCATTTGTGTTAAGGACTACCATGTCAAGTTACTGTCCCAAAATGTCCCTTAGTGTTAGTTCATCCACTGAGATCTAGTAAGCCTATCTAGATCCTCCCTTTAAGAAGATCAACTCTTTGTCATCCTGCAGTAATCAGCTGTCAATAATTCTTCAACTAAAACTGGGGCCTGCTGTCCATTTGCACAGTAC
The DNA here is from genome assembly GCF_000622305.1 of Nannospalax galili. NCBI lineage: Eukaryota > Metazoa > Chordata > Mammalia > Rodentia > Spalacidae > Nannospalax > Nannospalax galili. Next base: position 2,331,687 of record NW_008355824.1, read on the forward strand.
TGTGATAGATTTTTGTCTGCTTGAGTTAGCTTGGATTTTATGCATGCTGACATTGCTGTAGGTTCATATGAGCGGGGTTCCAGGAGCCTATAGTACTCTATTTCCATGTAGTCATGCACCTCCTCCCTGACTCTTAAAATCTTTCTGCCCCCTCTTTTACAATGGTCCCAGAGCCCTGGGTGGGGGAAGTTTGATATAGTATTCCTTCCCAAGTACCCATATTCTTCAGACTCTTCTTTGGCCATTTGTGAGCTTTTGTGTTCCTGGTCCTCTGCTGCATCAGGGACCTTCATAGATGAGAAATGAGAGATACATTAGTGTTCTCTTGTACCCCTTGTTCTATGTTCTGTGAGCCTTAGGTATAGAGGTTGCATTATAGATGTGCCACTGAGGCTTGGGCAATTCATAGAAAAATCTCTATGTATGAACAGTGGAACTCTGTAATAATCTCCATCTGTTGCAAAAGAAGCTTCTTTGAAAAGTGGTGACTGGCTATAAATACAAGGATTCATATTTTGCACACAGTACAAAATTACATTTGACTAAGGATGTGGCAGTCTTGAGGCTTTCTATAAGCTCTTTGACCTCTCCAGCCATGAGTATTTGGCTATGTTTACACTAATACACATGAGTTTCCTCCCATTGATTGGGCTTAAAGTTCAATTAGGTAGCTGTTAATTACCTGCAGAATAAAAGTGCCACTATTGCACCAATGTCATTTACTGTGCCACACATTGATGTTGTTATTAGGCCTTAAAGCTGGGGTTGGTCCATCGATTGATGTTCTTAGCAGCATGCATAGTGCTCTCCAAAGCTATGAGAGCTAGCCTTCAGGGGAGGTGGTTTCAAGGTCAGTACCAGCTCCATTACTCCAAATCCCATATCCAAAGTAAGTCCTGTCTTCATCATTAGGGTCTTAACTCATGTTTTGAAGGCAATCATGGGCTATGTCAATAGCCTGTGTAACTTTGGGAGTCTTTTGGAGTACCATGACCAACAACTTAAAGGAAGGTTTCTCCTGTCTGACATAGTTTCTTGTTATGTATCCTATAGATATACATAAGGACTCATGTAGAGATATTGTTTGTTCAGCTTTTTCATAGGTTTTTGGACTAATATGATTCTCTCTGGCTTTTTACACCAACTGGGTATCTCTCCTTCTCTCCCTCTGCAACCCTCCCTCCACACCCTCTCCATTTAAAGTATCCCTATTGTCCCGGTACCTCTCTTGAGCCTCCTCTTTCCTTTTATCCCCATCGTTCCTTGTATAACCCTCTCTCCCTCACTCTCATTTAAACACAACCATTTTACCCATTTTCCCATCCTAACACCTATCTCCTCCTGTTTTTCTCTCTCAGGTTCCTTCTTTCCCTTTATATCCCTAGTTTCCATTCTCTAGGTTTCTACAGTTATGTCAGGATATATACTCACATATAAGAAGTTGGTGCAAGGATCTACAAATGAGAGAAGACTTTTTTTTTTAATGAGTCTGTGTTACTTCACTTAGTATAACAGTTTCTATTTCCATCCTATTACCTGAAAAATTCATGATTTCAGCTTTCTTTACTGCTGAGTAGAACTCCATTATGAAAATGTACCACATTTTCATTATTCACTTCTTGCTGAGGAACACTTAGATTACTTCCATCTCTTAGCTATTGTGAAAAGACCAACAACAAACATGGATGTGCATGTATCTCTGAAATAGAATGAGTTCTTTGGGTATATGCCAAGGAGTGGTATAACCAGGGCAAATGGTACATTCAGTTTTAGATATTCAAGACTGCTCCATACTGCTTTCCTTAGGGGTTGCACGAGTTTGCAATTCCACCAGCAGTGGATGAGCATTCTACTTTCCCCACATCCTCTCTGGAATTTAGTATCATTTGTTCTCTTGATCTTAGCCAGTCTAACTGGGGTAAGATGAAATCTTAAAGTGGTTTTAATTTGCATTTCCCTAATTACTAAGGATATGGAAAACTTTTAAAGATGTCTAACTATTTTTATTTCTTCTTTTGAAAACTCTCTGTTTAGAGCCTTAGCCAATTTTAATTGGGTCATTTCCTTTCTTGATTCTTTGTTTTTTTAATTTTTAAAAATTTTATGTTTATGAGTACATTGCCTGCATGTATATGAGCGCACCCATGTAGTCATGTAGTGCCATGCCACAGAGGTCAGAAGACGGTTTTGGATTTCCCTGGAACTGGAGTTAAGGACAGTTCATAGCTTCCATGTGGGTGCTGGGAATTGAACTTGGGTCCTCTGCAAGAGCAGTCAGGGCTCTGAATTGCTGAGCCATCTTTCCAACCCCAGATTCTTTGTTTTTTGTGTGCTTTATATAGTCTGGATGTTAAACTTCTATCAGATGTGTTGGTGGTGGGGATTTTCTCCCATTCTATGGGACTTCTTTTGTGGTGTTTCTTTTGTTATACAGAAGCTGTTTATTTCAAGAGGTCCTATTTGTTTATTCCTGATCTTAATTCCTGAGCAACTGATGTCTGACTTAGAAAGCCCTTTCCTACACCTATACTTTGTAGGTTATTGCCAGTGTTTTAGTAGTTTCAGAGTTTCAGGTTTCACATTATTTATCTCTCTCTCTTTTTCTCTCTCTCCCTCCCTCTCTTTTTTTCCCCTCTTTTGGTTTATAACATTATCTACATTTTAAGTTTGCCCTTGCTTAAATAACATAGAAACATTTAAAAATAGAATTACTTGTAAAAGTAACCATACTTTCTCTTGTTTATATTGTTTTTCAAGTCAGCAGAAATTATTTGTTTTCCAAATCATAACAATAGCAAAAATATTTTTTAATTACATTAAATACGCATAATAGTAATTGTAGGAAAATTAATATATTTGTATATAATTTCATTAAATGCATGGACAGTACATGATATATTAGTTCAGTAAAGATTTATAGCTAAAGTAAATGTTATTTTAGACTTTTTATTGATAAATTATGAAAACTACTCATAATTTTGGCCTTTTATAAACTATAAACCATATGTTAATTTTGTAATTTTGTACCAGAAAGGCCAAGTGCTAATTCTGATCATTTCTAATACTTTCAGTTTCTTGGTACAGAGATTAATAAATTTGAAAATTGTTTTCAGAAATATGTCTGCTTAATTTCCTAGAAATCCATGTGTATTTAGAGCAAAAAGTTGGTAGAGATAAAATAAGAACTTTAATATTTTAAATTTACATATTAAGCTATTTTAGAGTTTTCATTATAATCTTTCTTAATACTGAATTTAAAATCATATTTATACAAATATTTTTATTTCATCATTTTATATGGAAATTCTAAAATACAACATGGAGTTTGAATTCAAAGGTTTTAGTTAAATTTAAATTTATGAAATATATTTTCTTTCCTTGACTTTGTAATGTTATTGTATAATTCAAATTCAGCATACATTATGCAAGCCTTGGATTTGAAAATAGGCAATCACAAAATAACTAGACAATGGTATATTAACACAACATTTGAAAATGGATCTGAATCATGAGAAAAACCATACCAAAAAATCTGGCAACATCAATTCAGTAAAATCATGTGAGGAAATCTAACATCCAGAAAAGCAAAATTATCTATAAGTAGAATGTAGGAAGTAATTTAACAGATCTGACACTCTTCATATTGCAATTAATTACATAAAATTATATAAAATGTAGAGTGACATTTACTTTATAAACAGGATATTATTAAAGTAAAACAGTAATTCAAGCTCTCTCCTACCTGCAGGCCTCTCTCCTGGGTAGCTCCGTCATGCACTCTGTGCCTTGACTCCCCCAGCCCCATTTACCTTCCAAACTCCCCCACCCTTCTCTCCTCTGAGGTTGGGTCCTGCCTATTCCTGGTCTTGGGGTACCAGACACCAGGGGAACCAATACTGCTTCCTGAACTTTTTCATCCAGTCCAACTTAATGCCTTCTCTGGGCTCGAGGAGCACTGCTTCTGGGTCTGGCCCTGCTCTCGACTCCCCCAGCTTCCCCATGCCTGCACCACCTGCCATCCTCTTTATGGGACTTGGGAGCTGATCTTTCCTCTTCCTGATCCTTTGCATCCAGAACAACCCAGATCCTCAGTGCAGTCCCCTGGAGTCCTTGGGGCCTCTTCCCACCCCATCTGCCTTTGCATCTCTAGGTGACATGGCCACCAGCTGCCCTAGACCAACATCTTTTCTGGGCCAGGCTCCCAGGCCAGTCCAACCCCCACATTCTTGAGGCTAAAATCAGTCCTGGAGGGATCCAGACCTTAGGAGAAAGCATGAAATCATCTGAACCTCATCTGAATTGGGCCTCTGTGGGAAATCCTGAAGACAAAATCAATCCGGCCACTCCCATATAAAATCAAGAGAGAGAACCCGTAGCTTAGAAGAACCAGCTTTTCATGCCCAAAGAGTAAACCACAAAGACACATAAAGTTCACAAGGGAGGTAGACCTAAACTTGCAGGCCTGATAATCACACAAGAACCAGAAACTACAAAAGAAATTCACATGCCAAAATCACAGAGAAAAAATAGTAGCATGAAAACCAAAATAACATATCCCCATCAAATACCAATAGACCTTGAGAAGAGTAAAATGAGAACCTCCTAGAGATATTACAGGACATGGAACTCAAAAGAACAATTATAAACATGATAAACTAATTCAGTGAATTTAAAGAACACACAAAAGAAGAAATCATAAATGAAAAAGGAAGTGAAACATCAGTAAGCCAATTAGAAATGACAGGAGAAAGTCTCAACAACAGGATGAACAATATGGAAAACAGAGTATCAAGACTGGAAGATAAAGTGGATGAACTAGACCACAAAAGCAAAGTTTATGAAAAATATAAGAAATCACAAGAATGGAATATGCAGGAATTGTGTGACTCCATAAAAAGAACAAACTTACCAATCATAGGCATACAGAAAGGAGAAGAATCCCAAGATAATGGCATTGACCAGATCTTCAACAGAATAATGGAAGAAAATTTCCCAAAATTAAAGAAAGTTATGCCCATACAAATACAGGAAGTGTATAGAACACCAAACAGACAGGAACAGAAAAGAAACTATCCATGGCACATAATAGTAAAAATACTACATGCACAAAACAAAGAGACAATTCTGAAAGCTGCAAAAGAGAAACAACAATTCAGATATAAAGGAAAACCCATTAGGATTACAGCTGACTTTTCAGTGCAAACTATGAAAGCCAGAAGACCCTGGATCAAAGTATTCCCAGTTTTAAATGAACACAAATGCCAAACCAGATTACTATACCCAGCCAAAATGTCTATTACAGTTAAAGGGGAAAGAAAAATCCAATGAAGGTATAACTGTGGAAAAGTGTAGCTATATCAAGAATGTAAACAGAAATAAAAATGACAGAATTCAATACCCATCTTTCATTAATAACTTTAAATGATAATGGACTGAATTCCCCAGTCAAAAGACAAACAATGTGAATGGATTAATAAACAAAACCCATCTTTTTGTTGTCTGCAAGAAACTCATCTCACTTTCAAAGACAAACACTATCTCATAGTGAAAGGATGAAAAAAAAATATACCAAGCAAATGGCACTAAGGAAAAAGCAGGCATAGCAATTCTAATATCTGACGAAATAGAATTTAAACTAAAACTAATCAGAAGAGACAAAGAGGGCTATTTCATTCTGA
>NW_008355824.1:2337445-2354432 GCF_000622305.1 Nannospalax galili
AAAAAAATACTACAGGACTTTAAGACCCAGATTAACCCCAGCTCATTAATCGTAGGTGACTGCAATACACCACTGTCTCCATTAGAGAGGTTAACAGAGCAGAGAGTTAAGAGAGAGTCATCTGAATTAAATAATGCCATATATTAAATGGACTTAACAATTACCGAAGATTCCACCCAAGCACCAAAGGACATACTTTCTACTCAGCACCCCATGGAACCGTCTCCAAAATCAACCATATACTGGGGCACAAAACAAAACTAAAAATACAAAAACATTGAAATAATTTCATGCATTCTATCAGACCACAATGCAATAAAGCTAACAATCAACACCTGAAGAAGCCCCAATCACCACATGAACACATGGAGATTAAACAACACACCCCTGGATGATGAATGGGTCAAAAAAGAAATTAAGAAAGAAATAAAAGTATGCCTGGAATTAAATGAAAAACACAATACAACATGAAAAAACCTCTGGGACATGCTGAAAGTGGTTCTTAGAGGGAAGTTTATAGCTCTAAGTGACTACATCAAAAAACTGGGAAGAACACAAACAAATGACTTAACATTGCTACTCAAAATACTTGAAAAACAAGAGTTAACGAAACCCAAACCCAGCAGACAAGAAGAAATAAAAATCAGGGCAGAAAGTAATGAAATTGAGAAAAAGAAAACAATACAAAGAATCAACAACTCAAAGAGCTGGTTCTTTGAAAAGATAAACAAGATTGACAGACTACTAACCCAGTTAACCAAAAGAAAGAAAGAGCACCTCCAAATCAACAAAATCAGAGATGAAAGGGGAAACATCACAATAGACACCAAAAAGGTACAGAACATTATAAGGGAATACTTTAAAAACCTATATGCTACTAAATTTGAAAACCTAAGAGAAATGGATGCATATCTAAAGGCATGGGAACCACCAAAACTAAACCAAGAAGAGATTAACAGCTTAAACAGACCCATAACACAAAAGGAAATTGAAACAGTAATACAAAACCTCTCAAGTAAAAAAAAGCCCAGGACAAGATGGATGTACAGCAGAATTTTTCAGACATTTAAAGAAGAACTGCATCCAATACTACTTAATTTATTCAAAAAAATAGAAATGGAGGGAGAACTTCCAAATCCCTTCTATGAAGCCAGCATCACTCTAATACCAAAGCCAAGTAAAGATACAACCATAAAAGTAAACAATAGACCCATATCCTTAATCAACATAGATGCAAAAATTCTCAACAAGATGCTTGCAAACTGCATACAGACACACATCAAAAAGATCATCCTCCATGATCAAGTCGACTTTATCCCAGAGATGCAGGGATGGTTCAATATATTAAGACAATAAACGTCATAACTCATATAAATGAGCTCAAAGACAAGAACCACATGGTCATCTCAATAAAGTCAGAGAAGGCCTTTGACAAAATTCAATATGCATTTATGTTCAAAGCCCTAGAGGGACTGCACTAGAAGTAACATACCTCAACATAATTAAAGCCATATATAACAAACCCACAGCCAACATCATCCTAAATGGAGAAAAACTGGAAGAATTCCCATGGAAATCAGGAACCAGACAAGGCTGTCCACTATCCCCACTTCTCTTTAACATAGTAATTGAAACTCTTACAAGAGATATAAGACAAGAGCAAGAAATTAAAGGAGTAATAATTGGAAAAGAAGAGATCAAATTATCCTTTTTTTTTGGCAGATGATATGATATTACATCTAAGGGATGCCAAAAAATCCACCAGAAAACTCCTAGAAATTATTAACACATTAAGTAAAGTGGCAGGTTACAAAATTAACCTACAAAAGTCTATAGCCTTTCTATATACCAATAACAAGCATTCAGAGAAAGAGCTCATGGAAACACTCCCATTTACAATAGCTGAAAAAAAAAAAAATCTCGGAATAAACCTGACCAAAGACATTAAAGAGCGCTACAATGAAAAATTTAAATCCGTAAAGAAAAAAAAATGAGGAACACATCAGAAGAAGGAAGGACCTCCCATGCACATGGATTGGAAGAACTAATATTGTGAAAATGACCATCCTACCAAAAGTCATATGTAGATTCAACGCAATGCAAATCAAAACCCCCAGGTAGTTTTCACAGAATTGTAAAACTTATCCTAAGATTCATATGGAAGCATAAAAGACCTCGGATAGCCAAAACAACATTGAGCACTAAGAACAATGCTGGGGAGATTACAATACTAGATTTCAAGCTGTATTACAGAGCTATAGTCATATAAACAACATGGTACTTGCACAAAAATAGATCCATAGACAAATGGAACAAATTTGAAGACCCAAATATGAGAAAATACAATTTCAGCCACCTGATATTTGAAAAAGGGCCAAGAACATTAACTGGAGGAAAGACAGCATGTTCAGCAAATGGTGCTGGCAAAACTAGATCTGCACTTCTAGAAAAATGAAACTACACTCCTATCTTTCACCCTGCACAAAAGTCAATTCCAAATGGCTCAAAGACCTCAATGTACAGCCTGAAACTCTGAAACTCTTAGAAGAAAACATTGGGAAAAACCGACAAGATATAGGTGTAGGAAAGAATTTTCTAAACCGGACATCAATTGCTCAGGAAACAAGGGCAAGAATTAACAAATGGGACCTCATTGCTCAGGAAACAAGGGCAAGAATTAACAAATGGGATCTCATTAAACTAAAAAGCTTCTGTGCATCAAAGGAGGCAACCAGGGACGTGAAGAGAAAACCCACAGAATGGGAGAAAATCTCCACTAGCGACACATCCAACAGAGGTTTAATAACCAGAATATATAACGAACTCAAAAAACAGAGAATCAGACAGGAAGAAACCCAATTAAAATATGGGCTAAGGAGATGAACAGAGAGTTCTCAAAAGAAGAAGTAAAGATGGCTATGAAACATCTTAAAAGATGTTCGACATCTCTAACAATTAAGGAAATGCAAATTAAAACCACTTTAAGATTCCACGTTACCCCAGTAACACTGGCTAAGATCAAGAAAACAAATGATACTAAACGTTGGAGAGGATGTGGGGAAAGGGGATCACTCATCCACTACTGATGGGGCTGCAAACGGGTTCAACCCCTATGGAAGGCAATGTGGAGAACTCTTATAAAATTACAAATGAACCTACCATTTGACCCAGTTATACCACTCCTTGGCATATACCCAAAGAACTCATCCTATTGCAGAGATACTTGTACATCCATGTTTGTTGCTGCTCTTTTCACAATAGCTAAGAGATGGAAGCATCCTAAGTGTCCCTCAATTGATGATTGGATAATGAAAATATGGTTCATTTATACTATGGAGTTTTAGTCATCAGTAAGGAAAGATGACATCATGAAATTTGACGGTAAATGGATAGAACTAGAAACTGTTATAGTAAGTGAAGTAACACATACTCAGAAAATAAAAAATGGACATATGTTCTCCCTCATATGTGGATCCTAGAACCAGACTCTGATAAATAAATATGCAACTAGACATAACTACAGAAACCAGGATAATGGAAAGGAAACAGGGAGGTAAAGGAAAAGAAATATACTGAAAGAGAAAAACAGTAGGGAACAGACTTAATAAGGGAGATATGGATAAAAGTTGGGTTAGTTTGAGGTAGGGGGGGAGGGAAGGGTATACAAGGAACCTAGGGGATAAAGGGAAAGAAGTAGCTCAAGAGACGTATGACCATAGGAGAAGGGTATTTTTATGGAAGAAAGGGGGTCAATGGGGGCACCTTAAGAGGGAAAACCATGATGGAGGGGTGAGACAATGTGAGAGATAAACAATGCCTAGCTAGTTTTGAAAACCAGAGAGAACCATATTACTCCTACAACCTACTGACAAATTATACATAGCAGATCAAGAAATATATGTCTAGGTAAGTTTTATCTGAGAACAACTGGTCTTTGCTCAAGATTTATCTACATGACACACAGTAATTAAAAATACAAGACTGGTGGAACTAACCTTCTTGGGTGTTTAACAGACATACTTTGAGGTCTATAATATTTCGGTCAGAGGGACATAAAGGACATTTTTTTGCTCCTTGCCCTCCTAGGTCGACTAGTTCCAGGGGACTATGAGCATCTCTCAAAATGTCATATAATGGTGGTGGGTCACCTGTCCTCTTAATCAAGGAGGCTGAGGAGACCCAACCAGATGCTTGAACCAGTGTCCACCCTATAAGGAGGAGGTTCAACACAGAGGAATCATGTCCTCCATCCTTCCAAGTGAAGCCAACCATGGTTGAGTAGGACATTTGAGTTATCTTCACACAGGCAGAACTGGTAAAAGAAAGGAGCCAGGGGCTCCTCCCAAGTTCATGTGACCCCTGAGGAACAGATCCTCAAATGACCTTAAGAGTAAAAACAAATCGGTTTATCTGGACCAACTGTAGGCCTTAAACACCCAAAAGGAATGTATAACCAAAGATTAAAGGGGCCAATATAATTTCATAAGAGTCCATGTGTATAGCTAAGGGCTACGTAACAATCAATAATGCCAGACAGGCAATACCTCCTTTTGACTTGTTGGCCAGGGTGGCCAAAAGGATTCCCAGATAGTAACCCAGCATAGAACTGGGAAATTGAAGAGCAGACCCCAATCATATCCAAAAGGAATATTGACAACTGATTGCCACTAGATGAGGAAAAGCTGATCATCCTAAAACAAACACCTCTAGATCGGCTGACTAGATTCACCAGAAGGGCAAGTAGTGGGGAATGGCTGGAGGTGCCCACGACACAGCAGACAGTAGCAGGGATATCAGAGTATAAGGGCTCTAGTGAGGGGAGGGAAACTATGGGAGGGTGCTACCTTGGCTTAGATGCCAAGGAGCTCAGAGAATACCCGACTGTGACTAGTAATAATCAGATATATAGAGATTAGAAAAGGCATGTGCATCTTAGGATCAATTGTATTAAGAATGAATTTTTCTGTATGAAACTGTGTATTTTAATAATGAAAAGGAGATCATTTTCATTTAAAACCTCATTTAATTTTATGTCTTATAGGGTTTATATGGAGTACAATTTTGTATAACTGTATTAATTCAGCTGTAAACCTAAAAATTCACAGCCAGTTGTGAAAGAGAAGCATCTTAGCTCTGGAAATTGTTATTGAATATGTCAATGCTGTTTTACTGAAATGCCTCTTCTAATTATATGGTCATTAAATAAATAATTAAAAAAATAGCAATTCAATATGTAGATATATTTAAATATAAAACAGGAGCTAAAGGACATTTTCTCTGTGATCAGTGAGTTGTATGTTAACAATTTGTTAAGAATTTGTTGAAATTGACTCCTATCCTAAAAGCCACAGCTTTCTATGTCGATTTATTTAATTTTTTACCTTTTGATTTTATTATTCTTTATTATTATGCTACCTTTAACTGCAAACCCATTTATTAATATTTCTAGTAGCATTTTACATTCATTGTATACAGTGCCTTAGCATATCCTGCCTTTAGCTCCTGGGATGCAATTTAAATGCATATTATATTATCATTTATGTCTATCATATATATTCCTTATTAAATGATTTACAGTTTTTTTCTTTTATGTTTTACTGTACTTCTTGTGGTCTATATTCTACCTTACTAATCCCCTCTTCAAATTCCTTTTATTTAAATAACCAGCTCCTTAGTTCACATTCTTATCTTGAATAGTACATTTTTGCCTAAGGTGTCTACATCAGGTATTTTCAAATATATAAAAAACTTTCCCTGATTGATGATGCTGCAAATGCTAATGAAGGTTAACAGAACTCTTATCAATCTCTGTTACTAGATTAGGAAAGAATGCTGAAGAGAGCTCTGAGATGCTAACAACTCATGGAGAACTTCTTAATTACTTTCCCTGTGACACACTTCATCAACTGCTGGCATTATTCTTTCCATGAAGTATATTTTCCTAAAAATATTCTGCATCTGGTATCTTCTATTCTGTGAACTTTCATCTCCTCAAGTTATCATTTCCTTTTTATTAACCTAAAACTTAGTTCTTTTCAATGTCTTATGGATAAAATAGTAACAATATATAACAATGAACTATACTATGCTTTTTACTAAACCATTTAAAAAAATACAATCAGAATCTGATCTTAAGAATGTACTGAAATAATCATCTTTATAGTTCAGGTACAGTCCATGCTAGTCAGTCTAAAAACCACTTTACCCAAACTAAGCAAACAAACACAGCTGGGTGATTACATTTAATTATACAATTGATCAAATCATATTACCTGCATACATGTAATAATAACAAAAAGATCTTATATGTCACAGATGTTACCAATTTCAGATTGGCATATGCCCATTTTATAGGATTTATGAGAAATCAGATTTGTACAGGAATTAAAATTAAAGAGGCTTGGTTGTAAAAGATAGCAAACAATGTTGATGAAAAATTACAAACACAACTCCTTTCATACAGGTAGATTGTACTGTATATTCCCTTTGTTTCAGTCAAAGGAACAGGCTGGATTTCAACTCAGTGTCCATTCATACTCTAATTTTATATGCAAGATTTACTTACCAATCAAGTGTGATTATATTGTGCATTTTATAACTAATTCAGTAAAACTAATATATTCAGAAATCAGTAACCTGTAGATTTCTGTATATTTGAACAATACGACATATTAAACAACGAATTCAGGACCAATATAAAACAAGACTGTCCAAGGATTCTTATGCACCTGCAGTGGTATTTAGTTTATATACGTTCATCTTTTCCAAATGTATATAATATATTAAGGAATTTTGGTTTTTTTTTTACTTAGGGATGCTACAATAAGGGAAAAAAGTTGATTTAAACATTTCTAGTTAATGGTAAATTAGGGGAACATGAACATATTGTTACCAAAGTAGGTACATAATGTGGTTTCATAAAATACAGTACACAACAAATAAGTTTAAGAGTCTCCTCACTGTTTGTTCTCTGCTTCCCAACCTGCCCATAAAATCAAACTTTCCTGATTGATTGCAAACTTTCTGTGAGCATTCAAGAAAAACTTACTATGATATAAGTCTCAGTTTAAAATGGCTTCATAAATGGTTGTTCTTATGCTTTCTTGTTAATAGTATTTAGAAATGTTTATTCTAACTATATTTGGAGTCCTATGATTTTCATTATCAAAATTACTTTCAAATATTCATGACTATATTAATCAGAATTCTCTAGATATTGACAATCAGTGATATGCATATAAGTACAATGTCAGTATGTGTGTGTGTGGTGTGTTTGTGTATTAGACACAAAGACAGAGATAGTCATAGCTATAAATAGATAGAAGAATATTATTTGGCTCACATATTAAATCTCACAATAGGCCTTCTATAAACTAAAATCCAAAGATTGCATAGCCACTTCAGTCCAAACTTGAAGGCTTTAGAACAAGGAAAACTTGTTTTATCACTTGGTTTAGACGCTCAAGGGCAAGATCCCATGTTCATATTCCAGAGTTCAGTAGATAAATTCTAGTTTATCTATCTCTCCAATCCAGGAAAAAGTGATCTTGGTAACAGGAGATAGAGTGCAAGTACTCATATCTTCTTAACTTTTTGATTAATCTAGACTTGTAGAAGATTTTGTTGTGCCCAGCCACATTTGGGGCTGGTTTCCACTACTTAGTATTCCAAATCATATACCAATCTCTTCTGGAAAGAACACTCATAGACACCCCATTCCAAAACAATGCTTTTTCCAGATATCTAGATAACATTTAATCGAGTTAGGTTGGTAAGTTTAACCAATACAGAAACTTTCAGGTTATTAAGTTTTTAGTAATCATTAAATGAAGGTAAAACAAATGTTCCAAAAGATAGTATAGATGGTTAAGCTAGAACATCACCTATCATCCAGTTTAGCATTGTGAGTTTTCACTTTACTCTTAGTGCAGCACAGTTTTAGCCACTGTTTTCTTATTTGGAAGACACTGTACTTGCCTCTGCACATTTCACACTTCTATTTCTAACACAATGATTTCCAAATGTTCTGCAATTTCTGGGAGCTTGAGATCCTTCAGTTTCAAAAATTTCATACTGTAAACTATTTAGATTTTATCAAGCATAGTTGGTGGTCACTTCAGGTTTCATTATTATTATTTTTAACTCAACCATGTATGTGTATGCAAATGTTACAAAGTCACTTCTTAATGTGAAAGAATCTTGAAAACTAGTCTAAGGCTTTCTGGAAACACAGTAGTGGAACTCAGTGTGTGCCAGCCTCAGCTCATCAGCATCCTTGTGAAGGGAATGCTTCACTTTTCTTTATGAGTTACCTACCACCAGATGCTATAAAACTGCTGTGAGGGATTACCTACCAGGGATGCATGGAGGCCATGCCAGGACCTACACAGAAGTCTTTCATGAAACTCTTCACGTATTTATAATAATTATGTACTTTGCAGGAAGTGCTTTTTAAATTATATCCTAAGGAAACATTTGTTCCCTATGCTAATATTCATCTGACCACAACATTCCACAGAAATCTCATTCAGCCTCTGGGGGCTGGCCTTACCACACATGTTTGCAATAATGGCAGTTTGGCTGGCTAGCATTCTGAGTTTCAATAGCACAGAAATCGGTGCTGGCACAGTAGGCAGCAGCTATCCACATGTGGGAGTACTTGTTCCCTCAGAAGTTAGCCCATTTGTAAATAGAACAGTGGCCAGGATCTCTCCTTTGTAAGTTCTGTCACCTCATTTGGAAATATTTAATTCATTGTAATAGATCATTTGGTGTAGAGAAATAAAGTCAGAATGACCTTTCAAATGAAGACAGCTTTCATCCTGCCATTTCCTTTAAGAAGATAAATTCCACATTTTCCATGTTTTATGTAGGTGACAAAGGGTACCATGTACCTATATGAATACATTATGAGATATAAATCAAACAAAAATTTCATTCTTGTAAAGATTCAGAATTCTTTATAGATTTTTGAGATATACAGGACATTATAATTTTCTATAGTGATCCTACTGTGTAATAGCAGATCAGATCTTGCTCATGTCTAACTGTAACTTAATACTCACAGTTCAGTCTTTTCCAGCACCTTCCTCCATATTTTACTCTTTTTCCCTTTTTATTTCAGGGTTGAATGAGAGTTACCAATCTTGATTTTTTTTTAGTTTGTATTGTTTCTGTTTTGTTTGTTTGTTTGTTTGTTTGTTTGTTATTTCTGAGACAGGGTCTCCTTGGAACCCAAACTGGCCTGGAACTGACTATGTGGACCAAGCTGGCTTTGATTTCACTTATATCTGTCTTCCTCTGCCTCCAGAGTGCTGGGATTAAAGGTTTGTGCCATCAAATCCATCTTTTTAACCAGAGTCAACAAGAAAACATCTTATCTAACACAGGTGTCAATACATCATATTTTTGTTGTTTAAAAGTACTGGGGAATCAACTCATAGAACCAAATATCAAATAAAAGTCTGTGATTTGGTTTAGTATTAATTTTATGTGAGTACCCTGTGGCTGCAATTACTCTATGATGATTCTGTCCATATTATCTGTGTCCAATTAAAGGAAAAAGAAACGGTTCATTTACCTGTTTATTTTGAAATTTCCTTCTGGCTTTATTTAGCTATAATTTAACAATGAATTTGAAAGAAGAACCAAATTTAAGCATTAAAAGTTAGTTTAATCTTAGTCAAGTAATTTTAGCTAAAACATAATTTAAAAATCTTTGAAATTGTTATGCCTTTGATCCCTACTATCCTAAACCATTCACTCTAACAATATAGGCTGACATCAAATCCACTTTTGAACTCCTTTTAAAAAAATGAACAATAACAGGTCGTAAACAATAGAATTGCAAGAAATAAGAGGTTTTACTAGAAGAGGTATTTAGGTGAGAAAATTATAGTTTCATATTAGCACATCTGCACCTTGACAATAAAATGTATGAGTACATTATAATTCCAATGAATTATGCAAAATGCTGATTAAAAAGTCAAATTTACTAATCATCATTCAGGATCATAACTGGAATTGAATTTGGGTAAGGACAAACAATTCCATGAAGTACACTTTTATCACATAGTTTTTAAGCCAGTTTTGAAATGTACATCAGAAAACAATTTTTGTTTTATATAGATGGTAATTGATTTTGAGGTATCCAACCTATCAGAAATTACTGATTCCTTCTTTATAAATTACAGTCACATATTGTAGCTGTGTTCTTCAGAAAATTCATGTGTTATAAATATACACAATTTTAGTAGATTTAGGTTTTGTTTATTAAATTAAATTCTGTGGAAGCAGTAGCAATCTTTTGTGCAATTTTCTTGTTTTTTTTTTTTTTTTTTTTTTTTTTTTTTTTTTTGTGCTACAGGGTGCCCTTATTGGAGATTGGGCAAAGATCCCTGTACACACCGCAGGAGCACTGTACCACTGAGCTATACCATTGACATTTAAAAAAAAATATTTTGGTGAGGGTGGGTCTTATGCTTGCACACCTCAGGCTCAAACTGATGATTATCCTTCCTCATCCTCCAGAGGGTCTGGTACTGCAAGCATGTGCTCCCACACTTGGCTTCTCATTAATTTTTTTCTGAATGCAACATTTATCTTTCAAGCAGAATATATGTATAAAGAATTTTCAGATTGTTAAAGTTTGCTTTTATTGAGTTTTTATGTCTTTCATATAGAACAGCTCAATCAATCCTAATCATCTTTATACTCCTGTCCCCACGGGCAACCTCCCATAGCCCCACCCCCCTACTGGATCCCATATGCTCGGTCATCTCTGTTAGGCCCACTGTTTCAAGTTACTGTCCCCAGGGTTTCCCCAGTGAAAGTCCATCCGTTGAGATCAAGTCAGCCTTTCTAGATTCCCTTGTTTTAGGAAGATCAGCTCTTCTTCACCCAGCAGCAATCAGTTGCCAATATTTCTTCAGATACAGTTGAAGATGAAAGCAACCTAAGTGTCCCTCAACTGACAGGCAGATAATGAAAATGTGGTACAAAAATTTACACAATGGAGTTCTACTCAGTGGCAAAGAAAGGCAAAATCATGAAATTCACAGGTAAATGGATGGAATTAGAAACTGTTATACTAAGTGAAGTAACACAGACTCAGAAAAACATACGATGTGTATTCTCCTTCATATGTGGATCCTAGCACCAAATCTTTTTAAATGAGTGTATACCCAGACATAACTGCAGGAACCAGAATAATGAAAAGGAACCAGGGAGGTAAATGGAAAGAAAGAACCTGAGAGAGAACAGTATGAAACAGGTGTTACTAAGGGAGAAATGGATAGAAAAATTGTTTTTTTTTAAATGGGAGGGTGGAAGGAGGGTTATACAATGAACTTTGGGGATAAAGGGAAAGAAGGATCTCAGGAGAGGTGGGACCATAGGAGACTGGAGAAATGGGGGAAATAGGGGCACTTTAAATGGGGAACCATAGCAGAAGGGTTAGACAGTGTGAGAGAGAAAAGAGATAAAAAATGCCTAGCTAGTTTAAAAAAAACCCAGAGAGAATCATATTAGTCTAACAACCTAATTACAAATTACACATACAGCATCTCTACATGAGTCCATGTGTATAGCTAAAGGCTATATAACAAAAACAGTGTCAGATAGGAGAAACCTTCCTTTGGGTTGTTGACCACGGTGGTCTGAGACATTCCCCAAATTACTCAAGTTATTGCTACTGCCCTTGATGGCCTGCCAGAACTTGAAGGTAAGACTCTATTGCTAAAGAAAGAATATACTTCAAACACAAGATTTGGAGTAATAGAGCTGTGACTGACCTGAAACCACTTCTCCTGAAGGCTAGCTCTCATAGCAGTGGAGAGTGCTATGAAAGTGTCAAGGAAAAATATCAATAGATGGTCCAACACCAGCTTCAAGTGCAATTAACCACATCGATGGCCAGCACAGCATACACATTGGTGCAGCAGTGCCACTTTTCTATTGGGGGCAATCAAAAGCTACTTAATTGGACTAAAAGTCCACTCAATGGGAGAAAACTCAAGTGTAGTACTGTAAACATAACCAAATACACATGACTGGAATGATCATAGATCTTAGAGAAAACCCCAAGAGTGTCACAAGCCTAGACTAGGGTGATTTCTTGCTATGTGTCCTTATATTTATGAATATTCTAACCACCACTCATCAAAGAAGCTCATTTTGCACAAGTTGGAGACTGTTAACAAGTACTACAACAGGTCACGCATGGACATTTGTCTCTGAATTGCCCAGGCCTAAATGATACATCTACAATGGAACCTCCATACCCAAGGCTCATGGAACATAGAACAGGGGTAATGAAGAGGACATTAAACAATCTCTCAGTTCTCATTAATGAAGCTCTCACCTGCAGTGGAAGGAAAGGAACACAAAATGTCATAAATGGCAAAAGCTTAGAGATCAAGAGTCTCCTGAATGTTGGTCCTTAGACAGGGCTCCTTTATTAAACTTCACCCACCCAGGGCTCAGGGGCCATTGAGGAAGACGGGGCAGAAAAATTGTAAGATCCAGGGAGGAGGTACATGGCCATATGGAAAAAGAGTTCTACAAGCTTCTGGGAACCTGCTCATATAATTCTATGGCAATAGTGTCAGCATACACAAGTTCGATGCGATCTCAGGCAGACTAAAACCCAGCATAGAGCTGGGATAGTGAACAGCAAGAGCTTTCTTTTTAAAAAAATGGTATTTTTCTCTTTTATATATATATAAAAAAATGTAGGCTGACTAGACTCCAGTGGATGAACTCACACTGAGGAACATCTGAGTACACAAACTTGACTTGATAGGCCTTAACATATATGTCAGTATGCTTGAAATCCTGTGTGGGGGTTATGGGGGATACAGATTGGGGAGAGGATTATAAAGATGATTAAGATGTTTTGTATGAAGTGCACAATAATTCAATAAAAATATACTTCGAAACAAACAAATAAAAATTGTGATATCCCGGATGGTAGCATGTTTGTCTAGCATGACCAAAGTTCTAGGCTCAGTTCCCAGCACCACATGTACTAGCCTGGGATACATGGGACTTTACCTCTAAGAAACATTGTTACGTATCCTAATTAGTTCTAATTATTTTTGAATAAACAAATATTCCTAGTATAATACCACGGTTCCAGCTATAATAACTAGTCACAATACACAAATAGATAGATACACAGATTGAAAATATATAATTTTAGAAAATTTTATTTTTCTGGTGATCAATGTTTTTTCAAAATATTTAGTGAATAATATTCTGCTTCTCTTTATTCACAAATATCTTTTGTTTATCAGGAGAATACCACCAAAGGAGAGTAACAACATAGAAATTTTTATTGCTCTTCTCTCTATATAAAACCTTACCTATTTTTCTAGGGAATTGCCTGTGAATAAAGTGGATAGAAACAAAGATGTTGAACCAAAGCACTCTCACTTTTGATGTCTTCTGTTAGACAAAATAAATAAAGTGAAAATGGTTTGCCGATGACTCTCACCAGTTCTTTAATTATCCTCTTATGAGAATGCATAAAGATGTATGTTGAATTATATTCAGGTCATTGGATTCAATAAACTCAAATTTGTTGTAGAATCTGAATGTTTTTTCCTTTTTTACTGTCAATTTTGAGACAGCTTTGACCATCAGTGTAACATTATGTCTAGTGAAGTCTTACTTTTGGTTTCATTGGCAATATTTTTCAATTATTAAATTTAAGTGCTTATTATCTGCAATTCTATAAAATGTTTAATGTTCCAACACAGTTATTTGTAAAGATTGAAATCCTCTTTGTTGCATGGACAAGGTAGATTCTGCCAGACATTTTAATGCCACTGCTGGTCACATGGGTTGTAATTGGTTCTGATTAATTCTCTCATCCAGCTGTAAAGTTTTTTTTTTTTTTCCAGCAGCTGAGAGCCACTCAGGGGTGTGAAAAACCTCTCCTATTGAATATTTGAAAATATCATCTAATTCCTGCCAATATGGTCATGATAAATGAGCTGCAAACCCATTAGCTCTGATTGAAATGGATTTGGAGAAGTGAGATTTGATCCAAACTTACCCTATAATAACAGTAATCAAAGTCCAATGAAAACACGGTCTATGTAACACAACTCCCAAGGAAAGGCTGTACTTAAAACTGAAGATCAGAGTGTGGGATCCACGTTCAACTTACACATTGTATTCACTTAACACTCATCTATATGTAGAAGACTTACAGTTTTTAATTATATGAATAGAATACTCTTCTTAAACTCAGAACTTAAAACTTCTTTCTAAAACTTTGGACAGCAACAGAATGACATTAATACTGTGTGACCCAGCTGTCCTGTGACCCACAGGCAGATAAATGGTACTAGAGCACTCATCCAAATCCCTAAGCGAACGCCAGAGAAATATTTTTCTTTCTCTTTTTTTCTTCTTCTTTCCATATGTTTGTGCATATGGTGTGCACACAGGTGTGTGTGTGTGTGTGTGTGTGTGTGTGTGTGTGTGTGTGTGTGTGTGTAGACATACAGGTGAGGGTTTGCATTCATGAAGGGAAGCAAGTTGATGCCTGGACTCTTCCTTCATATTCCACTTTATTCTTTTGAGGCCATCTCTGAATCAAACACAGAGTTCCTCAATGTGGCTAGTCCTGTAGAGAGCCAGCTTGCTCTTAATATCCTGTCTCTGGCTTCTGAAGTTGGTATTACAAGTGGCCTGCTATATCCACTGTGCTTTTATATAGGTCCTGGGGAACTGAACTCAGATCTTGTTTGTGCAGCAAGTGGTTTAACTACTGAGTCAACTCATTCGCCCCCAAAGGAAAAGCTTTTGGTGGATTTGAAAATATTGTTCTGAAGAGGCTATGTATCTTTATGGAAGGAAAAGAAAATTGAAAACAGATCCAATTCAAAACCAAAATGAAAGCACAGAGTTTTCTTGTTTTTGTTAAAAAATTGTTATACTAACTCCTTATATTACACTGCAAAGAAATTTTTATTTAATTAATAATTAATTATTTCTCTATTTATTTATTTGAGACAGGATTTCCCTGTAGCCACAGCTGTCCTGGTCAGTATGTAGACCAGGCTGACTTTGAACTCAAAGAGATCTGCCTGCTTCTGCCTATTGAGTGCTGGGGTTAATATTGTGTGCCACCACTCCAAGCCTGCACTAAGAATTTATTACTAACTATTTTTGAAAGAAGAAACACATTTAAGAATCGTAAAGGAAATCTTAGTTCACTGTTAAATATGGGTTTTAATAGAGTGCAGATGTAAAGGGGGAAGCAAATAAAGTTTATTTGTAGTTAGTTGTATCTGAACAAGTTACAATATCTTTGTCCCCATTGAGCCATGATAGAAGTTCCAAGGTGGTAGATTGAGCCATGATAGAAGTTCCAAGGTGGTAGAACTAATTCTTTTATAATTCTATAACAATCTAAAAAGTCAATTTATTGCAAACAAGTGAATTACCTTTTATTGGTGAAATTTTAATTTCCAAAGCCACAGCTCTTTCTCCTCAATGAAGCATTTTCATCTAAGGAACAGAGACCAGGCAGCTTAGATGATGCTGTTAAATAGTTGCATGATAGAAGTTCCAAGGTGGTAGAACTAATTCTTTTATAATTCTATAACAATCTAAAAAGTCAATTTATTGCAAACAAGTGAATTACCTTTTATTGGTGAAATTTTAATTTCCAAAGCCACAGCTCTTTCTCCTCAATGAAGCATTTTCATCTAAGGAACAGAGACCAGGCAGCTTAGATGATGCTGTTAAATAGTTGCATAATCCAACTGTCAGGTCATGAAGAGAGGTCAGCAAAAGCCATATAAATATTCTATGAGACAATCAAAAATTTTTATGGGAAGATACAGTTATCATGATCTCATAGAAAAGGTGATGCTTATACCTGAAAATCATAACGTTCACTTGAGAAATAGAAACTGGTTAGAAAAAAAATTCAAAAGCAATTTGATTCTAACAAAGGATTAATGAAGAGCTAAAAGAAGACATGGTCACCATCGAGTTATGCTTTCTCTACAAAACTTGGAATAACTCTATGAAATTACTGAACCATGTCCAAGGAGAATCCAGAAAAATGTGTTAAAATACTTTCACAACTCTAGATATATTTGTAATTGGGTTAGACATTAAATTTCTTTGCTATTTTCTTGTTCTTCTACAATGCAAGGAATCATAATGCTTATTTTATATTTGTATTTCTACTAATATACTCCAACTATGATCATATGTTAATTATTTCTTATTTATAAAATTATTCCCTCTCCTAGCCTGCAACACTATCCTCAGGCCTCTTGGGGTAAGTCTACAGCACAGCTCTCCACGCCTTGACTCCCCAAGCCTTCCATCTCCCTCACCCTTCCATCTCCCCGCTGTTCGCTAAACCTAGGGTGGTACCTGCGCCACTCCTAATCTTGGGGCCCCAGACACCTGGGGAACCAATACTGCTTCCTGATCCTTCTCACCCAGACCAACTTCGTGCCTTTCTTGGGCCCCAGGAGCACCGATTCTGGTCCTGGCCCCACCCTTACCTCTCTCTGCATCCCTGGACCTGCACCACCAGCTAACTCTCCTAGCCTGCACCCCTATCCTCAGGCCTCTTGGAGTAAGTCTATAGCGCAGCTCTCTATGCCTCAACTCCCCAAGCCACATTCACCCTTCCATCCCTCCCGCCGTTCTATACTCCTAGTTTGGGCCCCTAGTCTTGGGGCCCCAGACACCGGGGGAACTAATACTGCTTCCTGACCCTTCTCACCCAGGCCAACTTAGTTAAGCCTTTCTTGGGGGCCAGGAGCACCGCTCCTGGACCTCGCCCCGCAATCACCTCCCTCTACTTCCCTGGTCCTGCAACACCCGTCAGCCTCTTTCTGGGGTTAATAGCCTCTTTCTGGGGCTCCGGGGCTTACTTTTCCTCTCCCTGATCCTTTGTATCCAGTATAACCCAGCAACTCAATCCACTCCCTGGGAAATCTTGGGGCTT
>NW_008355825.1:0-736 GCF_000622305.1 Nannospalax galili
GCCAGTACGCTTAACTGTTGAGCCAACTCTCTAGTCCCCAGGATTTTATTTATTTTTTTTCAATGTACAAAATCTTTATTAAATAACATACACAGAACAAGAAAGGCATCTCAAAGAGAGTTTAACAGAAATCATTAAAAAGCTTTAAACATTTAAATGCATTTACAACAAATATCATCTTACAAAGTTGTTTTGCCCATGATGTCACTTAGTAAATTCATGCTCAGGCTCTTGTCAGCAACACATACATAGCTCTGCCTTCATTAGTGTTGTCTAGCAATTGAGAGCACATATGTCAGCATCGTCAACAATGTACTGATGAAAATATTGCAGATGTGGGGTCATAGAATGACTCCAGGACCTACTAATTATGTGATCAATGAAGGCCACTTACTTGGATTTTATTTTTTTAAAGAACAAAACTTTCAAGTTCTTTGTCAATGATTTGACACTTGTGAATATTTATTTATAATTAGCAAAAAACATTTCCCATGTTATATTTATTGCTTTTGTTGAAACTTTAGTTAAGACAAAGGATTCCCTTACATTTTAAATGTAACACATTGAACCAGATCTGGTCATGCATACCTTTAATCCCAGCACTCAGGAAGCAGAGGCAGGTGGATCTCTGGGAGATTGAGGACAGCCTGGTATACATAGTGAGTTCCAGCCAGCTAGAACTACAGGGTGACCCTGTCTCAAAAACAAAGAAACAAACAAAACAAAACAAAAAGTA
>NW_008355826.1:0-1087 GCF_000622305.1 Nannospalax galili
GCTTTAGTCTTACAATCAATATGAATTTTTAATTTAAAAAATACTTCCAGCTGAGCGTAGTGGTGCATGCCTTTAATCCCAGCACTCGGGAGGCAGATGCAGGTGGATCTCTGTGAGTTCAAGGCCAGCCTGGTCTACATAGTGAGTTCCAGGACAGCTGGGGCTACAGGGAGACCCTGTCTCAAAAAGACAAAAAAAAAAAAACAAACTTCCAAAGCCAACCTGTAAGCTGCATGCACACAAAGAACTATTATATGTTACACTGCCTCTCTTTTCTGAAGGTTAAAATCATGATTAAACTGTCACAAGAACCTCCAGCAGTGCTTAAGCCACAGGTGAATTGTAGCCAAGGATAAATAAATTTGAAGCAGAGAGAAGACTATCACCATGTGAGGATTAAGCGAGATGAGGCCTGCAGAGTCAACAGTACCCACCACCTTGGTAAGAGAAAGGCTTGGTAAACACAGTTACTGCACAGGGGCATCAGGTAATCATAGGTGCCATCAACTACAGGCAAGCAGGACTGATGTAGTCCTGAAATGGGGAGAGTGAAATGTGCACAAGTATTACATTTCAGAAGAACTTCCTCTTTGTTCTGACTAGCCTTTAAGTGCCAGTTGTCTCCAGGCTTCTCCTATAGCTAGCTTGAATTTAGATGTGTTACAAAAGCCCATGTCTCAGAGGCTTCTCCATCGCAAAGTGAGTGGGAAGTGGTGGGACCTGTAAGGGGTGGGCCCGTCACTCTACATCAGGGGCATGTGTTGAACAGCTTTGGTCTACCACAGTTCCACCATGATTTACCACAGGCCTAAAAGCAATGGGGCCAAGTGACCATGAGCCAAAACCTCAAGTGTGTCAGACAAAATGAACCTTTTCTTTCTATAAATAAGCTGGTTTTCTCAGATTTTTTTGTTGTTTTGTAGGGGTTTTGTTTTTTTGAGACAGGGTCTCTGTGTGGTCCCAACTTATCTGGAACTTGCTATGTAGATCTGGTGGCTTCGATCTTAATAGGTATCTGCCTGAATGTTAAAATTGAACAATTAAAGGCGGGTGCTACCACATTGGGCATATGAGCTCAGGTATTTTT
>NW_008355826.1:5173-6725 GCF_000622305.1 Nannospalax galili
ACACACACACACACACACACACACACACACACAGACACTTGTTAACACGTCTAGACCTGTG
This sequence comes from Nannospalax galili, assembly GCF_000622305.1. Taxonomy (NCBI): domain Eukaryota; kingdom Metazoa; phylum Chordata; class Mammalia; order Rodentia; family Spalacidae; genus Nannospalax; species Nannospalax galili. Next base: position 5,235 of record NW_008355826.1, read on the forward strand.
GAGTCATTGCACCTGTTGTGACTTTACAGGTTTTGGGTCCCAACAACTAAAATGATTGGAAGGATGACTGTATTTAAATTTCTGCAGTTTAGGCATCAGTGGGGAAAGGCTGGTTCTGTGAATATTAGTTGACCCAAAAATAAGTGGATGGATGGATGGATGGATGGATGGATGAATGAAAGTGAATGAGTAGTGAATGAATGAACAAACATGTGACTGAGTGGTGAATTAATGAACACGTGAATGAGTGATGAATGAATGAACATGCGAATGAGTGGTGAATTAATGAATGTGTGAATGAATGACAAAAGCATAGGGAAATTAGAACTCTCATATACTATTAATGTGGTTGTAAAATGGGTAGCTACTATGAAAAACTATGGTAATAGCTAAAAATAAAAATGAAAATTGAGCTACCATAAGATCCAGAAATCTCACCTTTGGGCATACATTCAAAAGAACTGAAAGAAAATTCCTAAAGAGGTATTTTCACACCCATCCTCATGGTATTATTCTTAAGAGTCAAAAAGGTGGGAGCAACCCAAGTTAAGTGTCCATGGGTAAATGGATGAAAATCAATGTGGCATACACATATAAAGGACTATTATTCTGCCTTAAAAAGTTAAGAAACCATGAGCCGGAAAGATAGCTTAGTCTACAAAGTGCATGCTGTGCAAGCATAAGGACCTGAGTTTGATCACTAGTACCCATGTAAAAAGGCAAGCGTGGTGGCACACACTTGTAATCTCAGTGTTGGAGAGGTGGAGACAGGCGGGTCCCTGGGGCTTGCTGGCCAGCAGCCTGGCCTAATCACTGAGACCTAGCCTCAGGTGTCAGTGAGAAACCCTGTGTCAAAAAAAAAGGTGGATGACACTTGAGGTTGACCTCTAGCCTCCACATGCACACACATATACCACATATACATACAAACACCCCTTCAACACACACACTAACACATGCCAGCACATACACATACAGCAAATTAAGAAACCAGGTTGGAGAGGGTAATGGAGGGAGGAACCAAAATATTGCATGTTTTCTCTCACATGTGGAATCAAGATTTCAATATGTGTATGTGACAAGAGAGTAGAAGAGGACCCATTCAGAGAAAGGGAGCAAGAGAATGGAGGAGGAATGGGTGAGGGGAGGGGCAAACATGAGCAAGTATGATGACATTTGTGTGTGAAAATGTCATAGTGAAACCAGCTATTCTGCACATTACAAAAGTAATTAAATAAATCAGGCTGGACATGGCCGAACACACTGTAATCCCTGTACTCAGAAGGCTGAAGCAGGAGAATTGTTAGCTCAAGGCTAGATCAACAGAGCACTCATGGTGGGAACATGCCCACCTAACTATACTACTTGGGATGCTGAGACAGGAATGTCACAAGTTCAAGGCTTGCCTGAGCTCCACACCAAGTTCAAAACCAAACCAGTCAATTTAGGGAGGCTCTACCACAGCCAAAATATAAATTCAAAAGAGCCAGG
>NW_008355827.1:0-271 GCF_000622305.1 Nannospalax galili
GCCAGGCTGGCCAGTTGCTTATCTGGGGGTGCGTGGTTATCCAACTCCCCCGTGAACCTGACATCATTAATTGGAAAGCCAGAGAGTCTGCCCATAATGTTTGGGAATGCTTAAGAGGAAAGGGCAGTATAATTTTGTCAGGTTCCTTTCCGAATATGCGCCTGGCTGTTTGTTGGGCCTTAATTGCTAACTTGAAAGCAATATCATACTTAGAGCTAAGCTAATTAGGTCCAAGGTAGCCAGGTGGATCCACACCAGGGGGTCTTGCTGC
>NW_008355828.1:0-282 GCF_000622305.1 Nannospalax galili
GCAAGGCTGGGGATGTGGCTCAGTTGGTAGGGTGCTTGCCTAGCACACATGACATTCTGGGTTCAATCCCCAGCACTACATTAGTCTGGCATGGCAACATGGGCCTCTAGTCCCCAAACTCAGGGGGTGGAGGCAGAAAGATCAGAAGTTCAAGGTCATCTCTAGCTACATAGTGAGTTTGAGGTCATTCTGGATTACATGAGCCCTTGTTTAAAAATAAAAACCACAGGTGCAATCAAGGTTAGGCTTTCAAACAACATATTCATTTATTTATCTCTCACA
>NW_008355829.1:0-265 GCF_000622305.1 Nannospalax galili
TAGATCTCATAATGTTTCTTTTATGAAATTGGGTGTCCTGTGTTTGGTGCACATATTTAGGATTACATAGCCTCCCAGGGGATTTTTCTTTAATGACTATGAAATGTCCTTTCCTATCCCTTCTGACTAGTTTTTGTTTGAAGTCTATTTTAAAATATACCAGAATAGCCACATCTGCTTTTTTCAGCTCCATTTGCATGGAATGCCTTTCCACCTTTTTATTCTTAAGGTGGTGTCTATTTTTAATGGTCAGTTGTATTTTTGG
>NW_008355830.1:0-246 GCF_000622305.1 Nannospalax galili
TTGAGCTATTTCTTTCCCTTTATCCCCTAGGTTCCTTGTATACCCTTCCCTGCCCACTTCCTTAAACTAACCCAATTTTTATCCATATCTCCCTTATTAAGGCATGTTTCCTACTGTTCTTCTCTTTCAGGTTATTTCTTTTCCTTTACCTCCCTGTATTTTTTCCATTATCCTGGTTTCTATAGTTATGTCTGGGGCATACTTATTTATCAGAGTCTGGATCTAGGATCCACATATGAGGGAGAA
>NW_008355831.1:0-393 GCF_000622305.1 Nannospalax galili
GTATTCCTTCCCTCTTCAGCCTCCTTTTCTTTTCAGTTTTTTTGTTTTTGACATTGGGTCTCGCTGGCCTTAAACTCACCGGCCCCTGCCCCAACTCTCCCCACCCCGCCCCAGTGCTGGATTACAGGTGTGTGCCTCCATGCCCACATCAACCTCAGTTTATAAAGTTCCAGCTGCGTTGCTGTAGCTGCCCTATCCGCATTTCTGTTGGTGTGTGTACTGTTCTGTTGGTGTGTGTACTGTTCTGTTGGTGTGTGTACTATTCTGTTGGTGTGTATAATAATATTCAGCTGTTGGCACTGAATCACAGTTCACTCTACTATTGCTTAAATACCTGGTGTATTGAACAGGGATGTTGTGAGCATTATTGTATTAAGTTGGCACAAAAGGAAT
>NW_008355832.1:0-666 GCF_000622305.1 Nannospalax galili
CAGTGACCCAATGTGCCATCAAAATGCTCGATTATGAATTCACAAATCTCCTTTGTGCCATCACAATGTTCGATGTGCCATCACAATGAACCAATGTCTCATCACAATGCTCCATTGTTGTCACGGTGCCGTGACAACAATCCAAGCCTAATGGGCTTGGGGACCCCAACGGATAGAAATCAGGATGCAGGAGATGCAGAGGCTTGTGTACCAGTGCATGTTTATTGTGAACTAAAGCAAACTTATATAGGAATCAGATCTGGATTAACCAAGGAATAACTAAGGATACATTATGTTACCACCAAGAATACATTACTTCCCCAACCGAAACTCACAAAACGTTTACATTATCCAAGATTCAGCTACGTAATATTTATAATATCTTAGATATAAGGTGTACTGTTAGTGATTACTTTAAGCAACTACTATAATTCATTATTTCTATATAGAAACCAAGCTAACAGCGCCCATAAACTGAAGCAGAACTCTTTAGTTATGTTTCCAAGACTACCAATTAATCAGGGAAGCATAAGCCTGTCAATCCAGACCACAGAAGCAGAGAGCAGGGAAACTCCCAGAGTGGAAGCCTTCTTTCTCCAATGCTTAAGTCAAGGTAAGCTGCCACAGCCTAATGCAGCAATGGCTGTGCCCATAATAATAGCTCCC
>NW_008355833.1:0-229 GCF_000622305.1 Nannospalax galili
TTCATACAGAAAAAATCATTTTAAGGCAATTGACATTGAGACGTTTTCACACTTTCTAGGTTCCTTGGCATCTGAGTATGAATATAAACTTGTCAGGTAGACAGCCTTCCTCTCCCACTAGAGCCTCCCTACTCTGTCATCCCTGCCACTGTCCACTGCGCTGTCAGGACCCCCATCTATTCCCCCCTATCTGCCCTTCTGATAAATCTACTCAGCCAGAGGTCCCTGT
>NW_008355834.1:0-277 GCF_000622305.1 Nannospalax galili
GGGTTAGCAATTGTGTTAGGGTTATGCTTAGGGTTAGGGTTACAATTAGGTCTTAGGGGTTAGCGATAGTGTTAGGCATAGGGATAGGGTTCGGCTTAGGATTAGAGTTAGGGGTTAGGGTTAGGGTTACGGTTAGGGTTAGGTTTAGGATTAGGTTTAGGGTTACTGTTAGGGTTAGGGTTAAATTTAGGATTAGTGGTTATGGGTTAGGGATTAGGGTTATCGCTCGGATTAAGGTTAGGTCTATGGCTAGGGCTAGGGTTAAGGTTAAAGGTTA
>NW_008355835.1:0-577 GCF_000622305.1 Nannospalax galili
GGAGTGTTCTTTAAGAACTTTTTCTCCTTCTTTTAAAAGACTCTTTAAGTCGGGGGAGTGATTATAAACCTTGAGAATATCATTAACCAAATTCCAGTATGAAAAGGCAGAGACTGGGAACTTTTCAGGGCCTAAAGGTATTATAGTAATCCTGGAGGCAGTTACCAACGCACATACAGTGCTTCTCATCTATAGTTCCTTCTTGGGGGAACCAAGGACAAAGTTCCCCAATATATTCAAGAAATCTTTTTAAATCTTTCTTTTTAACCCTACTTCCCCGTGTCTTGAGAGAATCTTTAAGACCTTTTATGAATAAATCTTCCTTACTGAATTCTGGTCCCATGATTAATTCCTACCGTATCGTTGCCATGAAGAAATCTCCCTCGAATCTGTATCACAGCTGGGTAAGGCTGCCCGCGGTGGCTCAGTGCCGTCCGGGTGGGCCCACGCCCACCCATACAATCAGCGACGTTCCAGGGGATCCTAGGGGCTTCGAGCCCCACGTTCTGGGGGCCAGTTTCCCCGACCAGCAGGGCGGGAGACAGAGACTCGAACTCCCAGGGACCTGGAATGATGG
>NW_008355836.1:0-403 GCF_000622305.1 Nannospalax galili
TTTTTAAAGATTATTTTATTTATTATTTTTATGCGTATGTATGTATTGCCTACATGTAGGTAAGTGCACCCATTGTCGTGCAATGCCCGTGGAGGACAGAAGAGGCTGTTGGATCCCCTGGAACTGGAGTTACAGATAGTCGCTAGCAGCCATGTGGGTGCTGGGATTCAAACCCGGGTATTCTGCAAGAACAGTCAGTGTTCTTAACTGCTGCGCTATCTCTCCAGCCTGAAAATAACAATTTTTTAATTGAGTCTACCTCAAATATGATACGGGGCATACTTTGACTAAAGTATTTGTCATTTATATTCAAATTTAACTCAGTACCCTGGTAAATAGAGCAACCCCAATTTAGGCCTAAATCGTTTTAAGATTAGAGTTAGGAGAAATATACAGATATAAT
>NW_008355837.1:0-222 GCF_000622305.1 Nannospalax galili
TCTAGAGTGATGGATTCAGGATTTGCTCTCAGGTATTTTGATAGCTGTTGGGGGTAGTTATAATCAGTGTCAGTTCCCTCTCAAAGGCTTCTAGGTCAGGGGAGAAAAAAAATTATCCGTCATTTTAGAACAGTAGCTGGTTGTCTGCCTTAGCTACAGATGGGCACTACCATATTGGAGACCAAGATTTGAAGTCTTTCATCTGAGCAGCACTTTCTGGTT
>NW_008355838.1:0-495 GCF_000622305.1 Nannospalax galili
TTTTTTTCCCAATTCTGTGAAGAATGTCATGGGGATGTTGATTGGCACTGCATTGAATCTGTAAATGGCTTTCAGTAGGATGATCGTTTTCAAAATATTAATTCTTCTAATCCATGTTCATGGGAAGTCCTTCCATCTTCTGGCATCTTCCTCAATCTCTTTCTTTAAATATTTAAAATTTTCTTTCCTTTTTTTGTGGCTCACTGCATTTAATTGGGGTTACTTGCATGAGCATGGAATGGGATTATTTACTTGAGTATAGACAGCTTGTCAATAGCTATGCAACTGAGGAATACAGCTCTCCCTTACCCAGGACAGAGCTCTTCAGAGAGGGATGGAGCTTAATGAGCCCCTCCAGTATCCCGGATGGCAAACTGATGCACCCAGACCTGTGCAGGTCTTGTATAGGTGGCCACGTGAGTTCATGAAGACAACAGCCATGTTATGTCCAGAGGATAGAGTTTCACAACACTCCTTCCCATCAACCAGCTCTTC
>NW_008355839.1:0-307 GCF_000622305.1 Nannospalax galili
TGTCAAATATCAGGTGGCTAAAATTGCAATTACTCATATTGGGTCTTCAATCTTGTTCCAATGGTCTATTGGTCTATTTTTGTGCCAGTACCATATTGTTTTTATGACTATAGCTCTGTAGTACAGCTTAAAATTTGGTATAGTAATCCCCCCTGCATTGCTCTTAGGTCTCAGGGTTGTTTTGGCTATCCGGGGTCTCTTGTGCTTCCATATGAATCTTAAGATAGTTTTATACAATTCTGTGAAAAATGTCATCGGGATTTTTATTGGCATTGCATTGAATCTATATATGACTCTTGGTAGGATG
>NW_008355840.1:0-678 GCF_000622305.1 Nannospalax galili
TATGCAAAGAGTAATGGGTTAATGGGGCCTGAGAGATGGCTCAGTGGGTTCAGGTGCCTGCCACGAAGCCTAACAGCCTGAGCTCGAGCCCCAGAACACACAGGGTAGAAGGAGAGAACCAACTCCCACTAGTTTTGCTTTGACCTCCACAGGTCTGCCACAACATGCACACACACACACACACACACACACACACAACTAATAAATCAAATTTAAGGACTTATCCATCAAGTATACATATATATGTACGAATGACAAAAATTCAATTTTTTTCCCTCTGGTTAGGTTTGGGTGACAGAGAGAGAAAGGGGAGCTTGGTGTCCCCTGGGGCTTTGACTGTATTTATATTTTATTTAGGTTAGAGAATGAGTTTTGATAATTATTTGTTATGTTTTCTTGATACTCTTCCCATGTTGAAAAAGTTTCATCAAATGCTGGAGCACTTAAATCATACAAGGACATAGATGTAAATAGACCCATTTAAAAAAAAAACTGGACATTCTAAATTTGGATGATGAGTTGTAGAGTAAAAATTGCTGGAGCAAGGCTGGTTATTTGGGGAAAACATTCTGAAAGGGGCTGTTGCTTTTAAGTATGAAGTACCCCCCCACATGTGCACAAGCACATAAATGTGCCTACACATACATGAATATGCACACACATACACACATAAATTTT
>NW_008355841.1:0-235 GCF_000622305.1 Nannospalax galili
TCCATCTTCTGATGTTGTCCTCAATCTCTTTCTTTAAAGATTTAAAATTTTCATTGTAGCCGGGTTTGGTGGTGCACGCCTTTAATCCCAGCACTCAGGAGGCAGAGGCAGGCAGATCTCTGAGTTCAAGGCCAGCCTGGTCTACACAGTGTGTTCCAGGACAGCTGGGGCTATGGGGAGACCTTGTCTCAAAAAGACCAAAAAATATTATTTTTTATTGTAGGGGTCTTTAATG
>NW_008355842.1:0-227 GCF_000622305.1 Nannospalax galili
AGGTAACCCTAAAATCTTTTAAGGATTAGATAAAAGTTCCCAAATACTTTTAACATTTGACATTTTTCGCCTTTGGAACAGAGTGTGTTGCTAACAGGCCCAAGGACATTTTGGTTTTTAGCCCAGAAACTTGCTACATCTCTTTGGAGTCTTTTTTTTGCCACAATGAAACATTTATTTACATGCTCATTTAAAAAGGGTAGCATTACAAAGAAAATATATATACA
>NW_008355843.1:0-439 GCF_000622305.1 Nannospalax galili
TTTTTTCCGCAGGATGCTGACAATGCACGTTGGGTACCTGGGCACCTCATTTGCTTAGCAGCATCTCCGGACTCTAACCTAGCTGTGTCATCGCTGCGCCATCCATCATCGCCTCCTGTGTTCCCCATTTTCTTGGACTGGTTTTTTGGACTCTGTTCGCGTTTCCTATGGACTGTTTCCACCGCCTGGCGCCCACCGTTCTCCTCTCTGGACTTTGACAGTGATGCTGACATGCTTTCCGTGATTCCTTGACTGCTCCACGTGCTTTGTACACCATTGTTCTTATCCGTTATGTAATGCCCCTTTTGTTCTGTACACCATCTGTACTTCACCACGTTGGGGTTCTTTTTGTTTATGTGGAGGGGGGACTTAGGCTCTGCCTAACCTCAACCTAACACCAAGTTGCACAGGTACCAATTCCCAAAAATTCAGTAGTAAC
>NW_008355843.1:4057-6690 GCF_000622305.1 Nannospalax galili
CTTACTCCCAGTCTTTTACATCCTAAGCTTGCAAAGTCAAGTTACTAACAAGATAATGAAGGTTACAAATGCTGAGACATTAGTTAGCAGCACACAGTACTGAAAGGCTAGTATTTGGTTGTCTGGGGTCAGGAATCTTATATATGAATTTCATACATGAATCTTATAAAGGTTTCAAGTGTTACTGCTGAAGAGATCAGGTATGACACACAGTATCTTTCAGCAGGTTTAGTTTGAGAGATTGAAGGCAGTCTGGACACTCTGTCTAACAAATTTTAGATACTGGCATGTATGAGTTATTTTTTTCCCAAACTAAGAGTGGGGCCCACATATGCAAGAAGGTGTTGCAAGTCCATAAACAAAAATGTGTGGTTTAAAAAAATAATACAGGGCTGGCAAGATGCCTCAATAGGTAAAGGTGCTTGCTGCCAAGCCTAAAGACCTTGAGTTAGAGCACTGGGACCCACAACCTAGAAATAGAGAACTGATTCCTGTAACTTTTCCTCTGACTTCCACAGGCACACATGCGCTCTCTCTCTTTCTCACTCACACTCACACACACACACACACTAAAACCAATAAATCTTAAATAAAGTATAAAAGTAAATGTGTTATAAATATTGGATATTACAGAAGTGATGAAATCTGAAATTAAAATAAAAACTTGGTGCTGAGCATGTTGGTGCATGCCTTTATTCCAAGCACTTTGGGAGGTAGAAGTAGACAGATCTCTGTGAGTTTGAAGCCAGCGTGGTCTCCAGAATGTAGTCCTGTTTCAGGATAACAAGAAGAAAAGCTTACATAAAGAGCTTATGTGGGCCTGCATGGTGGTGCACACCTTTAATTCTAGCACCCCTCCTCCTCCTCCTCCTCCTCCTCCTTCTTCTCCTCCTCTTCTGCTTCAACCCTCTCTTCTCTTTGCTGTCCCATCTTTCCTTTAAGACCGTTCCCCACCTTCCTCCAGTACCCCATCACAGACTTTGAAGGACACACAATTTTTAACATGTAATTGTTTTATTACCACTAACACTAATGTGGTAGTGCCCTAGGGCATCTTTCCCCAGTGCTCTGAGTCTAGGATCTGGATTCAAAGCTGTTTATGAGTGCCTGTTCCTCTTCGGAGCATTCTTGGTGGACACCGGCATCGGGTTGAGCACACAAGAGAACTCAATTTGGCTGGAACATGAGGCCTCCATGACAATTTTCAGAGCAGCCTTGTTAATGGTATTTTTCTTTGTGGTTCTCTTTCTTCTCCTTTTCTTCTTAAGTATCTTTGGCACATGCAAGGATAACTGTCGGGAGCCATGCTTGCCATAAGCATTGGAAATTAGGGAGTGCCACATTAAGAGCTTCTGAGCTTTCTGCTTCAGTGGTCAGAGCTGACAGGCTGTACCTGTATGATAAATCAAGTCTTCGAGAAAGTTAGTTTCGATTCGGTCTGCGGGCACTGGAAGCTGCAGCTTCATGCTGTATCCATAGTACCTTTTTTGTTTCTGTTAGGAAAATTCACTTAGGCAACCCCAACTCCAAGTCAGACAAAAAGGACCTGGGGGACCCCACAGTTCAGTTCCCTCTGGAGATCTCTCTTCGACCTGTACCTGCCTTCCTTTCAATAAATGCCTCCCATAACTTCAGACTTTGGCCTGAGTGTCCGTCTTGTTGAGGACCCAAGCCTGGTGGGTTTGGGGGGCTTTCAACAATTGGCACCCAACGTGGGGCTTGAAGACCCCCAGCACCAGACTGTCTGTGCAGATTTTGTGAGGAAAAGTTTTTTGGGGGGTAAGTATGCTTTTATTAGATAAGTCTATCCTTTTTCCTTCTTTCCTTAAGTATATTTATCATAGTTATAGGTTGCACGTTTCAGGATTTGGTTTATAGGCTCTTAGTATGAGATTTTTAGATTTTAAAGTAGGGGACAGAGTCAGGAAAAAAGTAAAAACAGCGTCTCAGACAGGAGAAGCAGTTTTACTTGACTTCTGGGCTGCTTGGACATTTGTTAGAGTGTTTGCTGAATGCTGTCTAAAGAGATTGCTTCCAAGCCAGCCTTTTCATACATCTAGAAAGATGATTAATCTTTATGGAATTCCTGAGGAGGTGAGGCATAAAGTCTTAGAGCAAGTTTGCAGAGCTTTTTATTCAGAGCTTCTTCCTCCTTACCTGGCTCCCGGTGTTCAGAGTGCAGTGAGAAAGCAGACTCAGACGGCTAACTTTAAAAAGAAAGCAGACTCAGACGGCTAACTTTAAATTCTGGTGCAGGAAAGGCCGCCGTCTTCTGCTTGCTGTTTTAAACTAATGTAGTATAGGGCTGAAAATGTGAGAAGCTGACCCAGGGCAGAAACTGGTCCATTCTGTTCAGACTCATGCTAGTTCTCACAGACTTCTGTTCTCAAGAATTTTCGACTTCTGTTGTCAAGAATTTTCCAGGTTCAGACTGACCCTCTGACTCTGTGAAAGGAACTGAGAGCAGCTTGCATGTTTTAGTGCCTTGGCATGCAGGATTTTTCTTGGCTAAAAAGGCTTCCACCTCAGGAGTCAGTCTCCTTGGGTCCCTGAAAGGGTGACGTAATCCAGACTATTCATATGAGAAACCTGTGGAAACAGGCATAGGAATACAATTCCACTGTGATTAATCT
>NW_008355844.1:0-4845 GCF_000622305.1 Nannospalax galili
CTGCAGCTGAGGTAGAGCTCTGGTGTTTTTTCCACTTGTCTGGGACTTTTCGACTGGGCGGGAGAGCGATATATACAGCAGGCTGTTCTGGCAATAAAGGGAATTCTTTCCACACGAATGACCCGCTGATGTGTCCTTTTTCAAGTCCTCAGCCCCTCGCCCGACCTCTTAGTGCGATTTGCAGTGCTGGCACTACAAGTGGAGGTTCCACCAAGATCGGGAAAAAGGGACAGTGCTGAAGGACCACCGGGAGCTGGCCGGCAGGTAAGGGGGTGAATTGGTGATATGGGGACCACAGGGTCTACTCATCTGTTAGAAGACCAGTTAGTGGAACTGCTAAAGAAACAGGGAACTGGTATTAAGACATTAAGACACGCACAGCTAAGGATTTTATAAAGGTTTTACAACAGAGCAGTCCATGGTTTATATATTCTGAGGGTCTTAATATCCCAATTGGGAGGAGGTCAAGAAGGATTCATGAAAAGTCTTACCTGAAAAGGGCCCTGAGAGCATCCCTATAGCCACCTTTTCTTTATGGAGACTGGTACGGGACGCACTCCTTAGTGATAATTCAAAAGTGAAAGAACAACTAGCTGAGGTTAAAGTGGCTTTTGAGGGGGCCCAAGAAAAAGAATCTGAAAAGTCACTCCAAGCATGGAAGGTTGAGGGTGGGGAAGATTGTCGGACCCCTGAGTGCTCAGGCGGAGATTCTGAGGACGAGGAGAGCAGTTTAGAGTGGGATATCAGGGTTCTACGAAGAATGTTGAGGAAATGCGAACTTAACTCACATTCCCCAGCTCAAAATCCTAGCTGCACCAACCACTCGGGCACACCACAACCCTCAGCAGCTCATGGGAGTCCAGGGATGCTTTTCTTCCCTGTCAAAGAGTTTCCAGACCCCAATCAACAGGGTCAGGTGCTTCGACAGTAGGATCCATTAAATTTTAAAGACATAAAACAACTTAAGGAGGCAGTCAGCAATTATGGACCCCATGCCCCATTTACACAATCTATCCTAGAGTCCTTCTCGGCTCTGCATTGTGCACCTAGTGACTGGCAACAGCTCTGCTGGGCAGTATTGTTGGGAGGGCAGTATCTTCTCTGGAGAAGTGAGTATCAGGGAACTGCATCCAGACCACTGCGCGCAATGCTGCCACAAGATTCCCACAAAGGAATGTGGAGATGCTAACAGGCAGGGGCGTGTATTCTACCTTAGCTGCCCAGATTGTGTACAATCCCATGTTGTATGCACAGGTGGCCGCTGCTACCACATGGGCTTGAAAGCAACTCCCTAACAAGGGGGCTGGAAAACAGCTGTCCAAAGTATTACAAGGACCCTCGGAGCCATTTGCAGATTTTGTGGATTGGCTTTTGCAGTTTTCCACTAGGACTTTTGGGGATGTGGAGTCAGCTATGCCTGTGGTAAAGCAAATGGCTTTTGAAAATGCCAATAAATACTGCAAAGAGGCCATCTGCCCGCATAGGGGCAAGAGTTTAAATATCTATCTCAAATTATGTTGGGTATTGACCAAAATCACATTGTGGGACAAGTTATTGCCTCCCATGTCGCTATGAAACAAGCCCAGGATATTGTGAAAAACTGCCCCACTTGTGTCGAGTTTTTTCCTGCCCCAGTACTGGGTGTTAATCCACGAGGTCTTTACCCAATCATATTTGGCAGATGGACATCACTCATGTGCCTTCCTTTGGCAAATTAGGTTTTGTCCATGTGTCTATAGACACTTATTCCCATATGATCTTTGCTTCGGCACATGTTAAAAAAAAAACTTAAGGATATAAAAAGCCACTTCCTCCAGGCCTTCGCCTAGTTGGGTGTTCCTAAAAGCCTAAAGACAGACAGTGGGCCTGCTTATACTAGTAGAGGATTTGCCACCTTTCGTCAAGAGTTTGACATTCTCCATAAGACAGGTATCCCTTACAACCCCCAAGAACAGGCCATAGTTGAGAGAGTGCTTTGCACACTTAAGTGCTATTTGCACAAAATTAAAAAGGGGGAACTACACGGTCATTTAACATCCCCTCATTCAACTTTAGCCCTCACACTTTATCTTTTAAATTTTCTGACGGTGGATGCTGAAAACTGCTCAGCCACTGATCGGCACTGGAGGCCCTTATGTGAGGGCCAGCCTGTGGTCAAATGGAAGGATCTTTCCTCAGGAAACTGGAGAGGCCCAGACCCGATATTAGTCTGGGCTCGAGGATCTCTTTGTGTTTTTCCACAGGATGCTGACACCCTATTTGGGTCCCTGAGCATTGTGTGCGTTCTGTGTCTACACTTCCTGAGGAGTGGCAGCCAGAAGATGAGATGGGCATTGATGAAGAATCCTCCAATCTTGATGCCAGAGGAAACTGACAGTTTGTTTGGCCAACGGTGGTCAGTACCAACTACACATTAGGGAAGGATGCTATACCTGTGAGTTGGCAAATGAGTAATATTACAGGCAGTTTTTATCTCTCCAATGCAGTCTGCTTTTCTAAGGTTCTTAATATTTCTTTACTTAATAGCAGTAGCTCCCTCTTAGGGCCTTGCATTGTCCTCAGTAATTGGTCGGTCGGAGACTTTCAGGCCAATTCCACAAATGCCTCTGTGTTTGGGCTGGAAGGAATATGGGGTCCCATCAATTTCAACCGTAATTACACCAGTTGTTCTTTACCTCCTCTGCCAGGGCCTTGGTGTTGGCCTGGCCCCCTACAATTTGAGGCTGTTGTCCCTATATTATGGAGTGACTAGGTGACCAACTTAATACCTCAGACCACCCCCTCTGGTAGTATGGACCTCAGCTTCCATTTAAAAATAGTACCACACAAGCATCCCCCTTTCATTACAGAAACCCTATGATGACGGCTGGGATCCCTACTTTTGCAGAGATGTTCCTCTGAGGACCTTATGCCTGCATGGATGCTGTCCCTCTAGTAGTGAGGGAAGCACGTTATTTCAATAGCACTATTTCCTGGAATACCTCTGACACCTTTGAGGGTAGCCTCCAGTTTAAAAACACATTGAATAGTAAAAATATAAACCCCTCTTCCGACCCTTGCTTGTCACTAATGATTCTGTTTCAGAGATAAACAATACCTTAAACTGCAGTGATAAAACGTGCCACCTGCACAGCTGTTGGGGTCCCACGAGCTTAGCTATCCTGGTACGGGTCCCAGGCATCATCCCAGTGCTGGTCAATGTGCCAGGCAGCTACCCGGTTCGCCTCATAAGGGAGAAGAGGGATTTTGGAACCACCGCGGCAATCATCGCAACAGTCGCTGTGTCTGCCGCAGCCGCCACTGCAGCTGGAGTAGCTCTTGCTCAAACGGCTGTCATGGCCGAGACTGTGGACAAACTATTGGGATGGGTGGCCCAGGCCCTTGATACTCAGGGTGTGATAAATTCTTTATTGCAACTGGGCATCCTAAAATTAAATCAACAAACCACTCTGTTACAGCAACAAGTTGATGCATTGTGGGATATGCATATGTTAACCAGCTCTCCTACCTTTACCCATATCTGTGTCACTTCTGCTAAGGTGCACAATACATCAGTAGCTGTGAAGGAGCTCAATAAGTTCTTGCAAGGACCATGAAATTCACAATTTCTAAATTTTACTTGTCAGCTGACACAATAAATCATATCTGTAAATGAAACAAAGTTCCTCCCGTGTCCAGAGAGGCTTTTGCAAAGGGTCTCCATGTAGTTGAAAACTGTTTAAGGAATGGAGTGGATCCATTGCCCTAGGCCTCCTGGTCCTGGGCGCTGTGGTTCTAGCCTTGGTGCTTCTTTGCCGCTTACACAAGAGGCAAATTCAGAGCCATATGTATACCCGACAGGTGCTGTTGACACTATCAGCAGAGAATCTCTCAGCACAAATTTGGCTAAATCTACAGAAAAATAAGTACCCAGCGACAGGTAAGATCTAGAGGGCTCATATCGACCTAAGACAGAGGACTTGTGAGGCCTGAGCAGGTTCCTCCATGACAGGTAAGATATGCACTAATGACCTGGACGACCTAAGACAGGGGCCTATTTATATTAAATAAAAGGGGAAGCTGTGGGAACCCATCCCCCGATTCTCTGCTGACCTTGGGTTGCACCCTGGCTGTTGACCACAGTTACCGGAACAATTAGTACCACATGACCTAACCACAAGTTCCTGTTATTGTGCTTCTCTGCAGCTGAGGCGGAGCTCTGGTGATTTTCCACTTGTTTGGGACTTTTCAACTGGGCGGGAGAGCGATATATATAGCAGGCTGTTCTGGTAATAAAGGGAATTCTCTCCACACGAATGACCCACTGACGTGTCCTTTTTCAAGTCCTCAGCCCCTTGCCCTACCTCTTAGTGCGATTTGTAGTGCTGGCGCTACAAGTAGAGATTCCATCGAGATCAGGAAAAAGGGACAGTGCTCAAGGACCACCCGGGAGCCAACTGGCAGGTAAGGGGGTGAATTGGTTGTATGGGGACCACAGGTCTACTCATCTGTTAGAAGGCCAGTTAGTGGAACTGCTAAAGAAACAGGGAACTGGTATTAAGACCTTATATTGCTCCAATGTGCCATGAACGTGTTACAATATGAATTCCCCCATGTGACGTTATAATGCTCCATGATGCCATCTGGTTGTATATATTCTGGGGGTTTATATATTCTGGGGGTCTTAATATCCTGATTGGGAGGAGATCAAGAAGGATTCATGAAAAGTCTTACATGAAAAGGGCCCCGAGAGCATCCCTATAGCTACCCTTTCTTTATGGAGACTGGTACGGGACCCACTCCTTAGTGATAATACAAAAGTGAAAGAACAACTAGCTGAGGTTAAAGTGGCTTTTGAGGGGGCCC
>NW_008355845.1:0-590 GCF_000622305.1 Nannospalax galili
ACTTGAATCACTAGGCTTTAATGTATATGACAGAGTACATGAAATCAACTGCAAGCATTAAGATTGGTGCAGATAGGGGAAGTGTCTAAATGTGATCAAAATAAATGTATGAACACATGCAAAAATCTGATAAAAAATAACTCTTGAATTTAAAAGTGGTAGACTGATATCTTTTCATTTGGGTACCTTACTCCTTCAAATGATAGCAATATCAGGTTCTCGTAATTGACAACTCTACAGTATCAATTGTCCAGATATTTTTGCCATGTGGTGTATGCTGTAATATACTACTGCAACTTGATTTACTATAAAGTGATTTTGATCATGTCCCTTAGAACATCAAAAAATCCCCTTCTTGAGATCCCATAACCCTCACAAATAACATTACACTAGGAAACTAAGAATTCCCTCCTTTAGCACTTGTTAAGTCTGAAGCTAGTCTGTGTGTTTAGGAAAGTAAGTGGCAAGTTTCCAAATATATACAACTAATTTGAGACACAGATGTACGACTCTGTGTGTGTATTTGTACAGATGTGTGGATGTGTAATGATTTTTCCTAATCTAGAATTTAAATATGATGTTCTGTGGGT
>NW_008355846.1:0-331 GCF_000622305.1 Nannospalax galili
ATTCACAATAGCTGCAAAAAAAATAAAATATCTCGGAATAAACCTGACCAATGAAATTAAAGAACTCTACAATGAAAACTTTAAATCTTTAAAGAAAGAAACTGAGGAAGACATCAGAAGATGGAATGACCTCCCATGCTCATGGATTGGAAGACTTAATATTGTGAAAATGACCATCCTACCAAAAGTCATATATAGATTCAACGCAATGCCAATCAAAATCCCCATCACATTTTCAACAGAATTGGAACAAACTATCCTAAGATTCATATGGAAACAGAAAAGACCTTGGATAGCCAAAACAACCCTGAGCACTAAGAGCAATGCTGAG
>NW_008355847.1:0-395 GCF_000622305.1 Nannospalax galili
ATATATTGCATGAAAATGGCAAAAATTGAATAAAATATGTATATAAAGTTATACTGAAATGTCATTTTACAAACTTAAAGTGGATTGAAAGCATGGATAATTTTACAAATCCAAATTTCATTATTATTGATTCATATGTTAGAAAAACTTAAGAGTAAAACAAACCCCCAGGGCCCTACAAATAGTATAAAAGGTGAGCCACTGAAACACTCCCCAAGGGAGTTTTCTACTTCACTGTAACCTCATGAGCACAGCTTCCCCTATCTGCATTCTGTGGTCATTCTGACTTTTCCATCCCTCACCACAAGTGCCCACTAAGCTCTGCCAATGCAATTGTAGGCTCCCTACACCCAACTAGTCCCATCAATCAAAAATCATCTATAGAAAACCATAAA
>NW_008355848.1:0-256 GCF_000622305.1 Nannospalax galili
CAAAAAAAAAAAATCTTGGAATAAACCTGACCAAAGACATTAAAGACCTCTCTGATGGAAAATGTAAATCTTTAAAGAAACAGATTGAGGAAGACATTAGAAGATGGAAGGACCTCCCATGCTCATGGATTGGAAAAATTAATATTGTGACAGTGACCATTCTACCAAAAGTCATTTATGGATTCAATGCAATGCCTATAAAAAGCCCCATGACATTTTTCACAGAATTGGAAAAACCCATCCTAAGATTCATATG
>NW_008355849.1:0-1090 GCF_000622305.1 Nannospalax galili
GCATCGTGAAAAAGATGAACACCTGGATCTGTATACCATGGTTCAGAGAGATTACCAGGAAGCGTGACTTAAGAAGGGTGGTGTATTATAATAAAAGCTTCCTTAGTTTTTGATCTAGTTAAGCAATTTGACAAAATACAGTAAGAACAATATCCATAAAAAGAACCATCAGAATTATGAGAGATAAAAATAAAACCATGACGACCTTCCCATAAAATAGCAAAGGCAGCACCTACACAAGCTTGTAAAGGTTTGGAAGTAATCTTTGGATTCCCACAAGGGCAATGAAGAGTGATCATACTGTTTCAGCCAAGAGATTATAAAGGCCCCTCTGAATGGGCTGTCTACCAGAGACTGAAAGTGGAACAACTTGAGGAATAACCCATCCAGGAGAATACCAAGCACTTAGTGGCTCAGTAGGGAGAGAATAGCTGTCATAGATAAACTTGTTTGTGTAGGAGGATAGATAGGTTTTATACTCATATTCAGGACTACTTCCTGAACAATTAGCCAGTGATAAAGAGTAATTGTAAGCAGAAAAATGAACTGTTTTTGAAGGAAATCCACAGGGAAACCAATTAGGACATCCATGGTGATCATTAATGCGATCCCAAGAGGAATCCATAAGTTTTGCTTGTTCACAGGGGGAAATGGAAATCAAGGCAGGTAAAGGATTTTGAGAGACATTATATTTATATTGAGGAATGTCTAAATATGTGTACTTTAATGTCCAGAGATCTCTATTACCTTCCCCAGCAGGGGGCCTCTCTGGGTAAGCGCCCAAATGCACATTAGACTTTGTAGATTTCCCTGCAGATGGGGAATCAGCAACTACTGTTCTTAAGGAGAGCAAGAAAGAACCTGTGAAGGGAGAGGAAGAATCAGTATAAAAACACATGGGAGAGCCATCAGTGTGGCCTTCAAAAGTGACATTTACCCCTTTGATGGTTAAGTAGGCATTACTTTCATCTCTCATGAGAAGAGTATCATTAGTAGTAACCTTAACAGAAGCATGCTCCCGAGTAGCAATGTGAAACACAGGAGGATTAAGTAAATAAGCCCAATAAGCATCAGTAGCAGTAGCAATAGG
>NW_008355850.1:0-6206 GCF_000622305.1 Nannospalax galili
ACCAACCCTCCCCCTTGAGGCTCAGGGAACATCCAAGAAGAGGAGAAGAAAAAATATAAGGCCAGGATGGGAGAATTCCTGTGGAATGCTCTCCAGTGGACAGGACACAGCCATTGCACACATGAACTCACAGAAGCTCTGATACACACACAAGACCAAGCCATTCCAATATGCCAACATGGAGTGGGGAGGGGATTCCTGAGGCCCCTCTCTTGACCAAGTTGCTATTGGAAGCTGATGGCTTGGGAGAGGAAGAGTCAGATTTTCTTTGGGGGTTTTCTGCTGGTAGACTGTCCATGCCGCAGTGTATAACCCCACACTGTGCAGATGGACAGCATTAATTGGACTAATTTGCTTATAAAATATATAAAAAGGACATGACTTTGGGATGGAGATGTGTTAGGGGGAGACTGGGGAGATGAATGGAAGGAATGGGGGTGGATATAATACATTGTATATATGTATGACATTTTCAAAGAATAGAAGAATAAACTTGTTAGTAATGATCTAGCATCAGATATTCTGATTATTAGGAAAGCTGGAGATCAAACAGAGCCCAGAGATACAGGCATTCACCCCACAGCTGGCTGTAGCCACAACTTTACAAGGCATTGGTGTTAGTCCTGAATTAGTTCTGGGGTCAACTTTCCTTATTAGGGAAAGATTTTTGCATTTATTCTTTCAGTTCTACCCAGAGGAAACTGCCTATTTTGGGTAGTGTCCTATTACTGTGTTAAATATCCCACCTTGGCTGGGGAGAGGCTCAGCTGTTAAAAGCCCTCACTGCTCTTGCAGGGACTGGAGATCAGTTTCCAATACTCACCTTAGGCAGCTTACAACTGCCTGTAATTCCAGCTCCTGGGGACCTGAGACTCTTTTCTGATCTCTGAGGGCACCTGCACACACATGTGTGTGCACACATAGACAGACATACATACATGTATTCTTTTAATCTTTAAAAAGATCACACCCATGTGTATCAAGCAACTCCCAGCAAACGACACTTGGAGTTTATCAGAACAATATTTTGTTTTGCTTACACAGGTAAGCGTGCTTCCCTTCTATCTGCTGATAATGGGGGCAATATACTGGTTTCTAAATTTTAAAACTTTTTGCATGCTGTTGTTTATCATATCTTTGCATAATTCTAGTTACAAAGTTTTTTTCACCAAATAAATAGCTACCCTGTCAACTGTATCTCTAGATACCCTAATTTCCACTTATTATTATAAGTACTTCTTTGTGTGAATTTTAGAATTTAACATTGCTTTCCATCAAAATTCACACTCGATCATTTCCTGAGCCCTTCAGATTTGTTCAGGTGCCTTCTACTTACAATACATATGTGTAAGGGGAGGTATCAATAATTTATATAACTATTCAAGAGGCTAAAATTATCTAAGGAGATATTTTCAGAACAAAACCAATCTATAATCCTCAGACAAGTGGCAGGCTATCAAACTGAGAGGGTGGTCGCTAAGACAGCATTTTTAGCTAGGTATTGTGCAACAGAGCGCAAAACACATCTACAAAGGTAAGTCCACTTGATTTGTGATAGGATGTTTTATCTCGAAGTAATGAAAGCTTCCCTAATTAATGGTGTTTTGGGATTAGACACTTGAAATAATACCTCCTCAGTGTTCAAGTGGGAACCCAGGGACACCATCACTGAGGTCCACATTCCATATGCTAGTGCAGCTGCTTTATGACACTGACTTGTTACTGTTGTGATTGTATATGTTAGCCACTGAATTGTTAGGGAGTGCATAATTCTACACAGAATGACCGAAGTTGAAGAAGCAGTTCTGCAACTTGCAAGATTGTTTGTAGTTTATATGTAGCAGATGTCCAACAAATGTGTTATTAAGTAGGAAGATCATTCATTAGCTTATACAAAGCAGCAAAACATTGAGCCAGTTTGTTATGAAGAACGTTTTATATTTTGTTTTGAATGACCCTTTTGATTGGGGTTTTTTCTTTATTTGAAGGAAATATTAATTATAAACTTTGAGAAATACAAAGTTCATTTAGAAACAGCAGTGATCAAATGTGAGGACTAAAACCAGGTGTAAATACTGATCTCATGCAATTTCTCTTAAACATACTGATTCAGTCTCAGCAGGAAGGATTAGAATCAGGCTCACTTATCCGTGCTCTACATATCAACCAAAGACAAACACAGAGAGTGTGAAGGGGCCTCTAAAAATCACAGAGTTTTAGAAAGCCAAGATTTGACAACCCACACATTTCAGAATATAGAATTAAACAAAGGCTTCCCAACACATTGGGGAAGAGTTCATTCTGAAACTCTGAAAGACCCACAAAGTTTCCAGATGACTCATAATAAGATGTTGGGTTTGAAGCACTGTTCATTCCATCCACTGGTCACTACTGCCTCTGAGCCAGCCTTGAAGAGAGTCATGGCCACCAGGACACGTAGAGACACATCATCAATACAAGTGAGACCACAGCTTAGAGTCCAGTCTTAAGCTGACAGTCAAATGAAGTTTTATCAGGATAGTATGGCAATTCATTGGGACAAAGAATAGTCTTTCAACAGTTGGGAAAACTGGATATCTGCATGTAATTGGATTCATATCTACTTTGTATACTTAATACTACTCAAAATGACTCCGACATAAATAATGGATTTTAGATATGAAAGTCTTAAATGAAAATCCAGATCTTTGCAAAGTTGTGCCACGTGACATGTCCTTAGGTTAGGTACCTGCTTAAGGGCATGTGTGATGGTGGAAGAAAAAATTAGTTAAGAAAATGGCAAAATTAAATATTTGTGCTTCAAGAGGCACATTCAGAAAATGAGGTAACCCACAGTATTAGAAAATAGTTTTAGGGGCAGGAGAGATGGCTCGACAGTTAAGAGCACTGGCTGCTCTTGCAGAGGATCCAGGTTCGATTCCCAGCACCCATATGATAGCTGAAAACCATCCATAACTCCAGTTCCAGGGAAACTGATGCCCTCTTCTGACATCCATGGGCACTGCATCTCCATGACATGGGTGCTCTTACACACATGCAAGCAATAAAATAATAAAAAATACTTTTAAACAATGTGTCTATTTGATAAAGGTGCTAATGGAGAATATATAACTCTATATATTCTATTTAAAATACAAGGACCCATTTAAACATGTGATGTTCATTCATTTCAAATGCGATAAATCATTGAAAAGTAGAAGCTCATGCTGTCTACATCATTAAACACTAGAAACTGCCAACCTCATCTACAACAACTGAGGAGGAATGTGAAGGCCCAAACAAAACAAATCTTTATCAGAATGTGGAGAAAGTGGATTGTTAAGGAGTTACATAACTCAGAATGTCAATGTATAATAAACATTCGCTTCTACTTGAAAATATAAGACTTTGGACTATTGTGGAGGGTCAGTGGGTAAAGTTCCAACTGCACAGACATGGCGACCTGAGTTTGAATTCCAGCCACCACATGGAAAGCTGTGTGTGGTGAGGCTTGTCTATTAACCTAGCTTTGGTGAGGTTAAACACTCTGGGCAGCCAAGCCAATCAGTAAGCTCCATTTTCTGTCTCAAAAAGAAGGTGGGGGAGAAACAGAGGAGGACACTGCCACCCTGAGGCCTGGACAGGCATATGCACATATCCACATGAACATGCACTATTCACATGAGGCCTGGGCAGGCGTGTGCATACATCCACATGAACATGCACTATTCACATACACAAAAAGGACAAAATGTGTATTTCAAAATGTATAGTAAATTGAAATAAATATTTCATAGTCCCTTGTTAATATAGTTTTTATTAGAAATCCAACTGAAATTAATGTGGTATTTCCCTTTCCAATGTCAGCCTCACGTTCTACGTCTTGCACTAAGTCTTCATGGTTCACTGTGTCAGTGGTGTGGTTCTGGTCCATGCGCTCAGGTGCTGGAAGAGTGATGTGAGGAGAGAAGCAGACCGTCTTAGCTTGCTTGTTTCTGCTCACAGCTGCTGTGGTCCCACCACCCAGTGCAGCTTTTTAGTAAGTGCTTCTCAGGTTTCCTACTGTGAGGAGTTCTGTAATGCTGGACATGAAGATTTACATGATGCCCCAGAAAGAATTCGACTCTTTTTTCTCTTATTTTTGTGATTTATGTGCAATATACTTTGGTGGTATTCAGAGCCCCTCCCCTAGCTACACCTCCCCTTATCTCACCCTGCCCAATTTAACGTCATCTATTAGAATCTAATATGTGTTCACAAATGTCCTTCAGTGTGGGTTCATTCACTGGAGCCTGGCTAACCTACTCAGAGCTCCATTCTTGAAAGAGACTGACTACACCCATTGCCAAATGCTCCTCAGATAGTGCTGGGATTCTTCCCCACTTCCCCATGTCTCTGCTGGGACTTTGTCTGGCTGAGCTT
Organism: Nannospalax galili; assembly: GCF_000622305.1. Lineage (NCBI taxonomy): Eukaryota > Metazoa > Chordata > Mammalia > Rodentia > Spalacidae > Nannospalax > Nannospalax galili. Next base: position 4,402 of record NW_008355850.1, read on the forward strand.
GCATAGGACTTTTACATTCCATCCCCACTGCTGTGAGTCCCTACGAGAGTAACTGACCAGCTGCCTGGAAAATTCTGTTTTCTTGTGGTCATCTATTATTTCTGGCTCTCTCTTCCTCGTTGTCCACAGTGACCCTGAGTACGAGAGGCAGGAGTGCGATAAAGGTGTCCTCTTCATGGATCAGCACTCTGCAGTCTCTTGTTCTCTGTACATTGGCCAGTTGCAGGTTTCCATGTTAATCACTATAAGCAAACATCTCTGGTGAGAGTGGACAGATGCATTAATCTATGGATATAGCAATAAGTAATTAGGAGTCTGATAACTATTTAGTAGAATACTAGTATTAGGGTCTCCCTTATGTCCTGTGACCTGTGTAGCCTCAGGTTCCTAAGTCTGAATATATTGGCACCATCCTATGTAGTGGACCTTAAATCCACATAAAGAATCTTTGATAGAAACAATTATCATAAGCGAGGTAACCCAGACTCAGAAAGCTGGATGCTCAGAGAGTATTGAATGAGGCCTGACTCATTTCAGGTAAAACTCAGCTCTGATGGAAGTCCAAGTGTTTTGAGCTCCATTTTAAACAGATTTGTTTTCAAACAAAAGTCTCCTTAAAGTTGGAACAGGAGATTGTTTTTCTGGCACCAGCATAGACATTTGAAGACTCTTTACCTACCCAGTCAGTAAACGTGAAATATAATGCCTATGGGTGCATTGTGTTGACAGAGAGTGATGCAGCAGGCTTCCCGAGCCTCCACGTAGCAAGCATGCATCTGTGGTGATTATTTCTAATCTTTCTTGATGTTTTGATTCACTCATAAAATATAATGTGGTTGCTTCCCTGAACAATACTTGTGAAACTAGAGTCATGAGGTAGCTTGCCTTAAAGTGTCTTTTTAATGCAGACACAGGGATTGCTTTTAAATAGAAAGGAATCAATATCCCAACTATAAATGGCTGTTGAAAGAAAAGACACATTTTATAAGTAACTAGGAATTCTGGGGAGGAAAAAACTGAAATCCTGTGAGGACAGTGCAGAGAGGAGAGTGAGGCAGAGTTGATCATGCTCAGGGCTGAGTCTCACAGCAGTCTGACCTGAATGTATAACAGGCTGGTTTGAAGCAGCTCTGATTCCAAGTTCCCTGCTCATGGTGCCCAGGTACATATATCTTTTGCCATTACATCTCTATTGCATATAGTCATGAGTGCTCAATACATGTAAGATAATTTTATTAGTGCTGTCTGGCTGATAAGCAGAGAAGAATATTCTCTAAATTAAGACAGTAGCTTACAAACCTCAAAGCTCCACATTTTGATTTCTGACTGTTCTAGATTTCCTACCCCACAGCTTTGCATCGAAGATATTCTGTGGAGTTACTATGTGAAAATCCCTTCAAACTGTGTAAAGACACCAACCTCTAAGAATTCATTGTGGCAAGGGGATACTTAGAAGAGAGCTCTGCCCCTGCCTACTTCCCCCAGCAGGTCTTTTGAGTTCATTGAACACTCGGTGAGGTGGCCTCTTCTTTTTCTCTCTCTTTACTAGTAACATTCTGCTTAAAGAGAGATTTAAGTTCTCATGTCAGGTGGCTTAATTCTTCCGTATGGGGAAAAATTGAGTGAGAGTGAACATCCATAACTCTTTACCACCTGTTCCTGTAGCTTTCTCGTCTCCTACACTATGGAATATCATTTGGAATCCCACAGGCAGATCTCACTTCTTTTATGCCAAGCTAGAACTGTATCACATACTGCAAAAATTTTCCTATTACAAACTTTAAAAAGTAAAATAAAATATGCAT
>NW_008355851.1:0-614 GCF_000622305.1 Nannospalax galili
AGTATGGCTGTTAAACATCCAAGAAGGTTAGTTCCACCAGTCTAGTACTTTAAATTACCATGTGTCATGTAGTTAAAGCTTGGGAAAAACCAAACACTCTCAGATAAACCTTACCTAGACATATATTATATTCTTTGATCTGGTTATATGTATAATTTGTCAGTATGTTTTTGGACTAATATGGTTCCCTCTGGTTTTTTAAAATTATCTAGGCATTATTTATCTCTTGCATTGTCTAACCCTTCCACCATGGTTTCCCCATTTAAGGTGCCCCCACTTTCCCCATTTTTCCCTTAATAATACCCTTCTCCTATGGTCCCACCCCTCTTGAGCTCCTTCTTTCCCTTTATCCCCTAGCCTTGTATAACTCTCCCTCCCCCCTCCCCCTTAAAATAACCCAAATATATCTCCCTTATTAATACCTCTTCTCTTTCAGATTCTTTCTTTTCCTTTACCTCCCTGGTTCCTTTTCATTATCCTGGTTCCTGTAGTTATGGATACATAATCACTTATCAGGATTTGGTGCTAGGATCCACATGTGAGGGAGAACATATATATATATATATTTTCTTTCTGAGTCTGTGTTACTTCACTTAGTATAACAGTTTCTAGTT
>NW_008355852.1:0-116 GCF_000622305.1 Nannospalax galili
GAAGGAAATTAAAGGAGTACTAATTGGAAAAGAAGAGTTCAAACTATCACTCTTTGCAGATGATGCGATACTATACCTAAGAGATCCCAAAAGTTCCACCAGAAAACTCCTAGAAC
>NW_008355852.1:325-570 GCF_000622305.1 Nannospalax galili
ATTAAAGAACAAGATTGAGGAAGACACCAGGAGATGGAAGGGCCTCCCACGCTCATGGATTAGAAGAACTAATATTGTGAAAATGACCATCTTACCAAAAGCAATATATAGATTCAATGCAATCCCAGTCAAAATCCCCGTGACATACTTCATAGAATTAGAAAAAAATCCTTAAATTTTTATGGAAGCACAAAAGATCTGGATTAGCCAAAGCAACCCTGAGCACAAAGAGCAATGCTGGGGGG
>NW_008355853.1:0-1366 GCF_000622305.1 Nannospalax galili
GCCATTTTTCTTTTTTATAACAAATATTGGAGTATTACATTTACTAGTGGATGGTTCCAAATGTCTGAGGTCCAGCTGTTTCTGGACCAAATTTTTGAGGATAGACAATTTAGGTTCTATAATAAGCCACTGCTCCACCCAGATAGCATCTGTCGAGAGCCAGGTAAGCATGATCAGTGTGGGAAACTCCTTAGGGGATGTCCCAGGGAGGGCAGCGGCCCTTAGAATTGGTGGTGCTGGTCAGGACTCTGATTTCTCCCAGAGAGGCCAAGTTTATCATGGGCTATGACATTATCATAAAAGGCCTGATCATCTGTGGTAAGGACCACAACCATGTCCTCCAGGACATCTCGACCCCACAAGTTGCAGGGGACATTGGCCACTATGGGAGTGAATGTGCCCTTACTCCCATCTAAGTCCTTCCAGTGTATTGGGCAGATGACCAGCTTTGTGTCCTGGCTGCCCCACACTCCCTTAATGGGCAGGTCAGGCCAATATTTCCAATGGGGGAACCAAAGAGACTTGCTCTCGGTGATGATGGTAACATCAGCTCCCGTGTCCACTAGGCCTTTCACAGCGATCCCATCCAGAAATAAGGTCATTATGGGGGAGTGATTAAGAATCGGAAGGGTCCATAAAATCTGTCTCGTTACCCCTCTTACTTGAGGGGCTGAGGGGCACCCCAGGAGGAGTTTAAAGGAGCTGAGTCCAATTGGGGCCATGACCTACAATCTTTTGCCCAATGAAATCCCTTTTTGCATTTGGGGCAGCGGGTCTTGGGATGAGCTCCATTGTTCGGGCAGTCCCTGAGGAGGTGTCCTGTCCTCCTGCAGTTCCAGCAGCTGTCTTTTGAATCAGAGTGGGTGGGCCTTCCTTGTAATAAGAGCGCCTCTAAGGAGGTGGTCAGGATGGGCCCTGTCCTGGGGTCTAGGTCTCTGGTGGAAAGTACCCATTTATGAATATCATCATTGCAGACAGGCGCGATAGCATTGTGGGTAGGGGTATTTAGGCCCTCCCGTGTTAGTTGTTTGATAAGCATATTGCGGGTGGGTCCAGACTCCACCCTCTGTTCCACTGTCCTGGTTACACGGGTGAGGAAGTCCGTGAAGGACTCCCCTGGCTGCTGAATCAAATTGCAGAAGAATGCCTGTGGGTCACAGGGGGAGCAACATTTAAGGGCCTTGAAGGCCAGGTCACTAACTTGTTGGTATTAAGCATGAAGACCAATAGTGGACTGGGAAATGGGGTCAACATATTTTCCACATCCTGTAAGCATATCCAGAGTAATAGTAAGGCCATATTGAAAGTTGAGGCATGCCTGATTTTCAGCCTGATCATTGTAAGCCGAACACCAGCTCAGGAAGAC
>NW_008355854.1:0-273 GCF_000622305.1 Nannospalax galili
AAAAATTATTTATTTTTATACCCACTTCCCAGATAGCACCCACCCATAGCCCTCTCCCCCCACTAGAGCCCTTATACTCTGATATCTATGCTACTGTCTGCTGTGTTGTCGGCACCAGCCATTCCCCACTACTTGCCCTTCTGGTGAATCTAATCAGCCTATCTAGAGATCTTTGTTTTAGGAGGGTTAGCTGTTCCTTATCTAGTAGCAATCAGTCGTCAATATTCCTTTAGATAAGATTGGGGTCTGCTGTTCATTTTCCCAGTTCTTTGC
>NW_008355854.1:325-774 GCF_000622305.1 Nannospalax galili
AAGGTATCGCGCATTGTTACTTGTTATGTAGCCTTTAGCTATACATATGGACTCTTATGAAATTATATTGGCCCCTTTAATCTTTGGGTGTTTAACGCCATGCAGTTGGATCAGATAAACCAATTTATTTTTACTCTTAAGGTCGTTTGAGGATCTGTTCCTTAGAGGTCACATGGGCTTGCGAGGAGCCCCTTGCTCCTTATGTGAAGATAAATCAAAGGTCCTGGTTGACCACGGTTGGCTTCACTTGGAAGCATGGAGGAAATGATTCACTTGGAAGCATGGAGGAAATGATTTGCTTGGAAGCATGCAGGAAATGATTTAATGATTTATTAAAAAATAAATAATTTATTGGTTTCTTCGGCCTCCTTGATCAAGAGGACAGATGACCCACCACCATTTCAGGACATTTTGAGAGATGCTCATAGTTCCCTGGAACTAGTCGACCT
>NW_008355855.1:0-1088 GCF_000622305.1 Nannospalax galili
ACTGAGAAAACACTCCCAAATTTATACTGAAGTCCTACAATTGTAACACAATCTTGTAAAATCTTTAAATCAATCCAAACTGAGAAGAAACTTAAAAGCATGATGTGATAAAACCTTCACTTGTTCTTCCAAAAGTGTTCACTGAATCCATACTAGTGAATCTATAAATATACACCATCATGTTATCCCCATGTCATGTATATTGGAAATTCAACACTCTAGGAAACCTCCTAAAAGAGAATTTGCCAAATTGTAAATGTGGGCATTGTCCATTTTACTTATCTGAAGGAGATTTTACTCTCGACCACATCAACACAGATTAAGTTAAATGAATGGTAGAGAATAAGCAGATCCTCCCTGAAACCGATAGTGGAAGAGGATGCCTTTCTTTAGTCAGTACTCCATTGCCAATGGGGAGCATGTCCTTCCTTGTGTTCCTCCATCATATAATGACAGAATCTGGACTGGATGGCTTAGCCTATTAAATATTTTCAGAGATATTTCTGTAAACCTCTTTTCACTTTTTCTGTGAAGGTTTGTCTTAACCCTCTAAAGCAGACTTACAGTCTACCTCTTCAAACAAATGTCCCTCTTTTTTGAGGGAATCCTTAGGAGACTTTTATATAAAGTACTACTTCTAACCCTAGAAAATTTTGAGAAAAATTTTATACTGAAGTATTTAGATAATCTGAACTTGTGGTATGGACTTGTCCTCTGCCTGGCAAGATAGAGTGGCAAGCAGTGGATAGATGCCTTCTTCTCAAGCTGAGATTAACCTGCTTGATCCAGTCACCACAAATGAACTTTCCATAGGAAAGAAGGGGCAGAGAGAGTTGGCCAGGCTGTCCTTCCAACCAGCTGACCTGAGGAGTACATGGAGGAGGGGATAAGGAATGGGACATGGGAATCCAGAGTGAGGGGGTGTCCTTCACCATCTTTGGAATCCACTGGGAGAAGAAGCCCTGGAGCTGAGCAGGGCTAAAGAAGTGAGTTTAGGAGAAGGAATGGAGCTGGAGACATGCTTTCACTTGCTGCCCTTTGGCTGGCAGCAAATGCAGGATGAAGCCAAAACAGAGAAGAATTTGTTA
>NW_008355856.1:0-714 GCF_000622305.1 Nannospalax galili
GAGGGTGCGAAAAAAAGTCCGATTTAGAGCTGACCACTTCAACCACTTTTGACTGCTGCCTACTTCAAATAGACACGTCACTGAACAAAGCTGACAGCAGTATAGGTCTATAAGTATAAACACAAATACTTGGGCGGTAACACGGAAATGTGACCATTTAGCCAAATAACAGTAAGTTCTGTCCAAGGGACTATTACTTTCCTGACTTTTGACCGGGTGGATGGCTTTAGTGTCAACCTGATACACCTGGGTTGAGGGCACCTCAGTTGGGGAATTTCCTCTACTAGACTGCTGTGTGGCCATGTCTGAGGGGCATCTTCTTGATGAGTGATGTGGGAGGGCCCAGCCCTGTGTGGGTGGTGCCATCCCTGGGCAGGTGGCCTGTGTTGCATAAGAAAGCAGGCTGAGTAGGGGCCAGAGGAGCAAGCCAGTAAGCAGCATTCCTCCATGGCCTGTGCTCCAGCTCCTGCTTCCAGGTTCCTGCCCTAAGTTCCTACCTTGGGCTCCTGGATGAATTGTGACCCAGGATATGTAACTAAATAAACCCTTTCCTCCCCAAGTTGGTAGTGGTCAGAGTATTTTGTCACAGCAATGAAGAACAAACTAGAACATCAGGATTACAGTACCAAACATGAAGTTACCTCTGGGGGTCAGCCTCAAATACAGTCAGAGGCTTAGTTACCCATAACAGTCATGCTGCTATTGCACTAATGG
>NW_008355857.1:0-1458 GCF_000622305.1 Nannospalax galili
GGACACTGGAGAAAGCCAATTGTCCTTTGGTGAAGACCCAGTGCAAAGGACCTGAGACCCACCAACAAACCCATGAGAGCACTTAGATGCAGACCCCCCAACCCCCACCAATGTTTCATGTGAGAGTGCAATTTTCTTCATCTTGGTAAGAGTGGTTGTCCAAAGGCACCTCCATAAGTCATCTTTGAAATCTTTGGCTCACAAAACTGAGATGATAAGTGTTTGTGTTTTAAACTTGTGAAATAATCTCTTAGGCAGCAGGTAATAGCAGGGAGATCTACATAAAAGCAAACAAATAAATAAAACATGAAAAGTCCATTAGTCTGTGGCTCTGTAGGTCAGAAAACCTGGTGCTAACCTGCCTTTATCTCTCACGGCTCTATGAGAACACCACTGCGGTCCTCCCCTTCCGGTTTTCCACTTGTGAAAGTACAAGAGTTTGTTATCTCCTTCTAAACAGTGTGTACTTTATATTTATTTCAGGATCTATCTAGGGTACATATTTTCTGTGTGTTGTTAGAGCATAAAATGCAAAAACTACACATATCTCAGGAGGAAGTAAGATGTGTATATGTGTGAGCGTCTGTGTATGTATGCATGTGTGCTCATGCATGCATGTGTGTGCATATGTGTGTGTAGATAAGTACGTGTGCTTGTGTAAGCATGCATATGTGTGCATGTGCATGCATGTTCGTGTGTATGCATTTGTGTTTGTGCATACATGCAGCATGTATGTGTACATGTGTTTGTGTATGCATGTGTTTGTATGTTTATGTAAAGGAGAAGAATACTCCATGGTCATGGGAAGAGTGATTTAATATTGTTCAGAGGTTAGTCTTCCAAATTTTATATAAATTCATTTCAATCTTAATCAAAATCTCATTTCAACGAGCTGTTTTTGTGACCGCCAGACCCCTGATTCTAAGTTTATATGGAAAGTAAAGGGTTCAGAGCAGTCAGGAAGTATTGCAGAAGAAAGGCCGGAAGATTAGCCTGCCTTTAAGACTCACCACAGGCATGTAGCAACTGTGGCAGTGTGAACAGCCAGAAGACGGGTATTACCTGCCTTTAAGATTTACCACAGACATATAGTAACCATGGCAGTGTGAACAAAGACACAGACCAGGGGAATGGAATAGAAATATCAGAAACAGACTCATGTAAATGGAGAAATGTAGTCAACTGATTACCGGCAAAAGAGGAAAACAATTCAGCAAAGAAAATGTCACCTTCTCAGCATGTGATGCAAAACGACTGGACCCCCGTGCACACACACAACGCAGGGCTGCGAAGGTGACTAGTGAATAAAGTGCTGGTACAGGTATTAGTTAGGACCTCCAGCAGCCGTGTAAAAACCAGGTGTGGTGACACTTCTGCAACCTCCCTGTTCAGGGGTTAGAGGTTGGCAGATCCCAGGAACCTGCTGTTCTGCCAGACCAGCAGAATCAATGAGCTCCA
>NW_008355858.1:0-299 GCF_000622305.1 Nannospalax galili
TTAATTTAAGATTCAAAGAAATATTTCATATAAAGCAACACAGAAAATATGCAAATATATAACTAAATTTGTAGGTGTGTAGGCAAATATGTAGATATACGTAGAAAACACTCAATAAGCAATTTTATATTTTAAATATTTGGAAGACTTAAAGAATTGACTATTGGAATGTATTTTAGTTATTTCTTAGTTTAGTTTATTTGTCATTTTTCTCATAAGTTGGATATTCTTAACTGAAGTTTCAAAAGCTAGCTCATAAAAACTCAGGAAATTATTGTGTGTTTTAAGCAGTTAATAAA
>NW_008355859.1:0-2765 GCF_000622305.1 Nannospalax galili
AGGGCTACATTTAGGGTTAGCATTGGTGTTAGATGTTTGGTTAGAGTTAACGTTTGGGTTAGTGTTAGAGAGAGGTTTAGGTTTAGAATTAGGGGTAGTGTTATCTTGAGGGTTATGGCTTGAAAAAGTCTTAGTATTCTCATTAAGTTGTGGCTATGTTTATGGTCAGGTTTATGGATAGGGTTAGGATTAGGAGAAGTGTTAGTTTTAGGATTAAGATAAGGGTTTTGTTAGGGTTAGGGATAGGTTAAAGGTTAATATTAGGGTTAGAGTTAGGGATAGGTCTAGTGTTAGTCTTAGGGTTATGATTAGAGTTAAGATTACTGCTAGGTTTATGTTTAGGTTTATGGCTAGGTTAGGTTTAGAGTTAGGGTTAGGGTGTGGTCTAGGGTATATATTTAGGGTTAGGTGTAAATTTAGGGCAAGGGTTATGTGTAGGTTTAGGGTTAGGTTTAAAACTAGTACTATGTTTAGGGTTAGGGATAGGTTTAGGGTTAGGGCTATGTTTAAGACTTGGGTAAGATTGGATTATCGTTAGGATTATGGTAAGGATTGGTTCTAGGGTTAGGTTCACGTTTAGAATTAGGGTTAGGTTAGAGTTAAGATTAAGTCAAAGTTTAATAGTAGGTTATAGTTAAGGTTAGGTAGAAGATTTGTTTTAGGGTTATGATTAGGGTTGTGTTTCATGCTAATTTTCTGGATAGGACTAGGGTTAGGATTGATTCTATGTTATATATTGAAGTTTGGGATTAGCGTTAGATTTAGGGGTAGGTTTTGGTCTAGGTTTATGTGTAGGTTTAGGCTTAGTTTTACAGTAATCCTTAGGGTTAGGGAAAGGTTTAATGTTAAGGTTTGGTTTTAAGGTAAATATTTATGGTTAGTGTTAAGGTTTTGATAGGTTTGAGCTAGGTTTGAGTTTAGGACTAAGGTTAAGTTTAGAGATACATTTAGTTTTATGGTTAGGGTTAGTTTATGGTTAGGGCCTCAGTGAGGTTTAGGGTTGGGGTTAGGTTTAGGTCCAGGTTTAGGTTTAGAATTACTGTTAGTTATATGGGTAGGTTTAAGGTTAGGTTTAGGGCTAGCACTATATTTAGGGTGAAGCTTAGGTTTAAGTTTAGTGTTAGGTTTAGGGTTAGGGTTAGGGTAGGGTTAGGGTTATGTTCAAGGTTAGGCTTAGTTTTATTGTTAGGCATAGGGGTAGGCCAAAGATTAGGGTTAAGGTTTTGGTTAGGATCAGGTTGGGTCTAGGGTATAATTTAGGGTTAGTATTAGGGTTTGCTTACAGTTTGGGTTAGCGTTAGGAGTAGGGCTAGGGTTATATTTAGGGATAGGGCTAAGTTTATGTTTAGGATTACATTTACTCTAAGAGTTGGGGTCAATTTAGAGTCAGTGTTGTAGTTAGGTGTAGGTCTAAGCATAAGTTTAGGGTTATAATTAACATGAGGTTTAGGGGTAGGTTTAGGGTAGGAATTGGTTTAGGTCTACTGTTAATGTTAGCCTTAGGTTAAGAGGTTAGGGTAGGTTAGTGTCTGGGACTGAGTTAGGGCTAGGTTTAGAGTTAGTGTTAGGGCCAGTGTTATGTTTAAATTTAGGGTTAGGACAATCATAGTATTTTAGATAGGGTGTGGCTACATTTAGGGTTAGGTTTGTAGTTATGTTTAGATTTAGGGTTAGGATTACATCTAGGGTTAGTTTCAAGTTTAATATAACTTTTAAGGTTAGGATTTATGGTTAGGGCCAGGGTTATGTTTAAATTTAGGGTTAGGACAATCATAGTATTTTAGATAGGGTGTGGCTACATTTAGGGTTAGGTTTGTAGTTATGTTTAGGGTTAGGGTTAGGATTACATCTAGGGTTAGTTTCAGGTTTAATATAAGGTTTAGGGTTAGGATTAGGATTATGTTTTTGTCTAGGGGCAGGTTTAGGTTAAGATTTGAGTTCAGGAAAGAGCTATGGTTAGGGTTGAGCTAAGGTCAGTGTTTACTATTATTATTATGGTTACAGTAAGGCTAGTGGTTAAGGTTAGATCTAGGGTTAGGTTTAGGTTTATGATTATGGTTAGGGTTAGGGCAAGGATTAGGGTTAGCATTAGGACTCGTGGTAGGTTTAGGGTTAGGTTTAGGGTTAAGGATAGGTTTACGACTAGAGTAAGGACTAGGGCTAGGCTTAGCATTAGGATCAGTGCTAGGATTATTTCTAGGGATAGTCTAAGGCTTAAGGCTAGTGTTAGCGTTAGGTATAGGGCTAGGTCTACAGTAGATTTAGGGTTAAGGTTAGGTCCAGGGTAGGTTTAGGGTTATGATTACTGTTAGGTGTAGGGTTAGGGTTAGGTTCAGGGCTAGTGCTATGGTTGGGGTTAGACTTAGGTTTAGGTTTGGGTTTAGGTTTATGCTAAGGTTAGGATAAGGGCTATTGCTATATTTAGGGTTAAGGTTAGGTTTAGAGTTAGGTTTAGGTTTAGGGCTACACTAAGTATTAAGGCAGGGTTAGGATTATCATCTAGGCTAAGATTATGTTAGGGTTAGTGTTAGGTTTAGAGCTAGATTCACACTAGGTTTACGTTTGTGTTAGGGTTGCAGTTAGTGTTATAATTAGGGCTAAGGTTATGTTTACGGTTATGGTTAAGTGAAGATTACAGTTAGGGATGGTATTAGGGTTAGGCCTATGATTATTTTTAAGATTAGGGCGAAGTTTCGTGTTTGGATTCTTGTTATAGTTAGGGTTAGGATTTGTTCTTGGGTTAAGTTTAGGTTTGGGCTTTGGAA
>NW_008355860.1:0-487 GCF_000622305.1 Nannospalax galili
AATGGATGACTATGGATCTGTCAAAATGATGTGAATTGCTTAAGCACAAAGCCTTCTCCCTCACAATGTGCAGTAGTTATTGCCAATTTTATTACCCATAACAAATTTCTTTCTAGTGGGTATTTCTGTTTTAAATTCAAAATAAACATAATAAATTACAACCTATAAAATTATATAGTTCATAACATAAACTACTATATATTTCCAAAAACCAAATATAGTTAGTAGTGAGCATGTAACTCATAAACATACTAGCAATGTTTGCAGAAACAAAAGGCAACATTAACAGAGGGTAAGTTAAAAGGACAGACAACTAGAGGGCTACTCAACAATAGGATGACATTTCTGGTAACCCCTTATCTAAATTTCAGTATATGAAAGAAAACGGGATATATCTACACCTAATTTATCGCCCTAAAAGTTGGCTGCCTCCTCTCTCTATTTAATTTACTCCCCAATGATACACAGAAAACCTTGGAGTATCACA
>NW_008355861.1:0-328 GCF_000622305.1 Nannospalax galili
AGAGATCCGCCTGCCTCTGCCTCCCAAGTGCTGGGATTAAAGGCATGTGCTGCCACGCCTGGCAATAAAATATTTTTTTTAAAAAAAGAACATGACTCTCCCAGGCAGGTGGCACAGGCCTTGTGATACCAGAACTGCTACCAAATGCAGGCAGAAAAACTCCAACTTCCAGGACAGCCTCAGCCATATAACAGGACCCTGTCTCAAAAACGAGTTTTTTTTTAAAAGGTTCACAAGTCTCCAACAGCAACTGTTCTAGATCTTGAGTCCTCACTCCGGTTCCCTGAGGCACTTTCAGAAACTGCTACCAATAATTTGAGTTCATTCA
>NW_008355862.1:0-293 GCF_000622305.1 Nannospalax galili
TACATACATGCAGGCAATACACTTATACACACAAAATAAAAATAATAAATATATTTTTTAAAAGATTATGTAGGGGGGCTGGAGAGATGGCTCAGTGGTTAAGAGCACTGACTGCTCTTGTAGAGGACCCAGGTTAGATTCCCAGCACCCACATGGCAGCTACAAACCATCCTTAACTCCAGTTCTAGGGGAATCCAAAGCCCTCTTCTGACCTCTGCATTATTGCGTGACACAGGTGCACGCACACACATGCAGGCAATACACTCATACACATAAAATAAAAAATAATAAAT
>NW_008355863.1:0-823 GCF_000622305.1 Nannospalax galili
CTGCTCCTGCTCCAGCCACCTCCAGCCACCATGCCTCCCTGCTATGATGGAGTATAATTCCTCAGGAAGCGTAAGCTCAAACAAACTCTTCCTTCCATAAATTGCTTTGGTCAGTGTTTCTATCACAGCAAGAGAAAAGTGACAAATACAACATACATAGTATCTTCAGCAATAACGTCTAACCATTAAGATCTTACTAGTAACCAAGAGCAATAGCAATAGCCAGTATTGTGTGAGGGTCTATGAGATCAGCCCTGATCAAAATTTCCCAAAAAGGAAGCCCATTCCTAGTATTGGGATTTTTATTTGTTAACCTATGGTGTCTGTGGGGAACTGGCCCCTATTATGGGGTGACGCCATTTAAATTATTGTTACATTGCATATGTAAATACTTTAAAAAGCTTCTATAGTGATAAATTTCCATTTGACTTTTTCAAAAAGCCATTAATGTTAGTTATCCCCCTTAATCCTTTTTCTACCCTGCCCTACCATTCCCCACCCTATTTAACTCTTCATATTCCATTGTTCCCTTTTCCCCATTTATAAAGCTGTATTCTCTGTCCCCTTCCAAGAAGACTCCACCCATGGACCCTTACTAGTTTCCTGACCTCTATGGATTTTCCAATTGAAACACACCTACCTAAAGATTTAAAGCTAGCATCAAATTATGAGTGAGAACATAAAATATTCATTTTTCTGGGTCTGGGTTATCTGAGTCAGGATGATTGTTCCAAGTTCTATCCATTTACCTGTGAAATTCATAATTTCAACTTGCTTAATACTTGAATAATATTCCATGGTGTAAATGTACCTCTTTTCGTTA
>NW_008355863.1:2134-2781 GCF_000622305.1 Nannospalax galili
TAGTTGCAATCTGTTGCAAAAAGAAGCTTCTTTGATGATGGGAAAAAGGCATATTTGTCTGTAAATATAAGGATGAATATTTAGAATAAAGTAAGAAATTATGTTGTCCTATAGATGTGGCATAAGTAGTTTTTTCTTTAGGATCTATGACATCTCTAGGATCTATGACAGCCATATATTTGACCATGTTTATACTACTTCACATGAGTTCCCTACCATTGAGTGGACCTTAATTCCAATTAAACAGCTGTTGATCCCCCCACAAGATGAAAGTGTCACTACCGTACTAAGAGCAATAAACATTCCTTATTCTTTTGATTTTCATCTTTTGAGAACTCTCTCCTTATCTCCTTGCCCCAATTTTTAATTGGGTGGTTTATTATTATGAATTTTTTAGTTTTTTTATTCTAGATATTAACCCTCTGTCAGAAGTTTAGCTCATAAACTTTCTTCCCATTCAATACGTTGCTTCTTCATTCAAATAATTATTTAGTCTTCTGTATAGGAGGTTTTTAGTTCCATGAGGTCCTATTTGTTGATTGCTGAACTTAATGTCTGCACTTTTTCAGAAATTCGGTTCCTGTGACTTTAAGGTTCACTGCATTCACAACACTTCCCTCTATCAGTTTCAGGGTATCAGGTCTTAT
>NW_008355864.1:0-1025 GCF_000622305.1 Nannospalax galili
AAAAGAATGCCTGACCAGTGCTGGTGACATAAAATGCTCCTTTTAAATGCCCTCATCCCACTTAGACTGCAACTACCAAATGCAAGCATCTGTGTGGGTGGCAAGGGTCAGAGAGATTGAGGAAACTGGGGGGTTCTTCTGGAAGAAGGGAGGACAGCAGGATTGACAGTCTAATGGTTTCTACATGTTGCTTTTCCAGCACTCAAAGGACGAATAGAATCACATCTTCTCAAAAGAACATTTCAAAACCTTCCAGAGTTCAGATACAATTGAAAATACACAGTATCAGAAAGTCTGGGAATACTACAAAATTTCTAATCTGAAAGAAACAATTACTGATTCACACAAAATAAATATATAGTCCTTGTGAGAAGTGAAAGTTTCAACAGTAAAATTACTTTCTGTCCCTTACTGTCATTTGAAATGATATTGAAACAGGTAAGGACTGATTTACTAAAATTCTACTGCTTTTAGGAATCTATCAGCTGAGGACTTCATCATGACCATGTTAAGATCAAGGTAGAGAGTTGGGATTGTGAGCTATGGAATGAGAGCCATGTCCCATGTCCAATCTTGAGGCTGTTTAGAAAGTGGGGGATCAGGGTAAGCTGACTTGGGTATGCCCTCTGCCTCAAATCTTATACATTTCCTTAATGTAAATTTTCAAGTTCATTGGTACCTTTAGAATGCTGGATGACAAGTTCCTTCCCAACATATCAGTTGAACAGTTTCAATATAAAAATGTAAAATTGAAAAGGTCAACCATGAATACACCATGGCCATTAAAAGTGAGCCTTCTGTCCTGCACAGCCTCTTATGAAGATAGAAAATCTGTGTGGCTATGCTCTGTAGTGACTGACCTATAAGCTGCATTAACAGGCAGAGGGAAGTCATACACATAGGAACTAACACAATCATAACAGGCACTGTCTGCTTCTCTAACAATAAAGAGTTCTATGACATAGTCCTTCAATGCTACAATGTGCACAAAACCTGGAAAGTTTCCAAAGGTCCATTAAGATGCA
>NW_008355865.1:0-448 GCF_000622305.1 Nannospalax galili
CAGATTTTCACCTTAACATGATCTTTGGCTGGACCTGACTTTACAGACTTTCCAGTGAGGCCAATGCCCCAGGTGCAAAAGACATGTTCTCCAACAGCACTGCGTAGAACATTGCAGAAAATAAAGAACTGTATGTGCTCTCCTCTAGAGCAAGAAGACACAATCCTTGTAAGGAAAATCCTACACCCTGCATATAATGTAGAAATTACAGAAACATCAGGGCATCATTATTCTAACAATACTTTTATAGTGATTTCTTCTATGTTTACCTAGAAGGAACTCACTGGCTGACTTATGCGCACAACAATAAGAGGATTTGAGAACAGGGCTCCTCACCAAAGAGTAACGAAAACATGGAAACACGACCCAATGCCGGCTGAACAATGTTGATGCTGCATACACAAATGCTTTCAAAATCAGACAACTACATGTGTGTAACATTTGATAA
>NW_008355866.1:0-318 GCF_000622305.1 Nannospalax galili
TTACTTTAGACTCCTGCCCTCCCCTTAACCCTGCCTCTTTCCTCCCTTCTGGTGCACCACTCACTCATTCATGTGTGGAGACTGAACGTGCCTTGAATATACTTCATCATCATGCTTCTATCTGGAAAGAAAGAGGTCTACTTACCACAAAGGGACCCCCATTCTTAATGGCCCACTAATCCTTAAAATATTGGAGGCATCTTGTCTTCATGCCAAAGTAAAAATAGTCTTTTGTAGGGGGCAACAACCTCTCACTGATCCTATTGACAGGGGCAATGACCTGGCTGACCAAGCAGCTAGGGAGGCAAGCAAACACCA
>NW_008355867.1:0-922 GCF_000622305.1 Nannospalax galili
GCTTTCTAGTAGTAATTGCTTTTGGCCCCTGGGCGTTCAAGAAGCTCACTATCTTCATAAAGTCAGACAGATGATCTTACAGCAAAGCCAATTAAAATACATTATGTCAGGCTTGCACTTAAAGATCGGGATGAGCCCTATGAGCCTGAAAGGCCACATGATGACGTGCTTCAGTCCTCCCCTTGAGAGCTGAACCAGATAGCCAAACACCGGTAAGAGAGAATTACTGATAGCAACCTAAGGCAGGCGGGCAGCCAAAGCAGCTCTCTTAGCCCATGACGGGTAAAGCTTCAGTAGAAATTCTCCAACCTAAGACAGGCATGGTACCCTAAGGGATTGTTTTGGCTCATTTCCCTTCTTTATTAAAATATAAAAGAAAGGGGGACCTGTGGAAAGCTCTAGGCCCCCACCCCAGAATATAGCAAGACCTGGTTTCTGGCAAAGCTGTTTTCCAGACATCAAGGCTGACCTGGTTTGAGATTAACCAGATGGCCATTCTTAAAAGCCTCACAAAAACATGTTGTTCTAACTCGGACCCTTACCACTTGAGAGACTCCCTCATTTCTCATGGAACTGCCTAAGAAACTCTTTGTATTACTTTGTAATCATGCAAGTGTAACCTTATAATTGATTTGTGGCCTTACTATAGAATTATGATGTTACTATGGTTTTCTGTTTTTTGAATTGCTCTGCCTCAATAGATTTATCCCTGCCAACTTCCCACTTCCCCTCTCTATAAAAACTGTTCCTTTTCTATCAATAAATGAGACTTGATCAGAAAGCTTGTCTTGTCTCCATTCTTTGCATCTCTTGTCCCTTTCGGTCCCCTCTCCTCTCTCCAGTACCCAGGTTGACTGTCTCGTGGGTCAGGACAAGCTACAAGGCCTAAGCACTGAATGGCTTTTCCAGCATTCAACTTTTG
>NW_008355868.1:0-233 GCF_000622305.1 Nannospalax galili
GCTTCCCCTGGGAGTGCGGAGCCCGGGCCTGGCTCTGCAAGACGCGCCGCCTCATCTCGGAGCGCGCCGGGGGCCGCCCAGCCGCGCCGGGCCTGCAGCGGCTCTCGGTGCCCCCAGTGCCCCATCGGACCCTGGTCCGGAGCCCCCGGTTCTTGCCACAGCAGCCGCAGGCGCGCCGACCCCGGCGGCGGCCGCGACCCAGGAGGACACTGGAGTCCCCAGGCGAAGCCAGA
>NW_008355869.1:0-550 GCF_000622305.1 Nannospalax galili
TGATCTCACAATGTTCCATTGTGACTTCACAATGCTCAAATGTGGAATTACGTTGCTCCAACGTGCCAGCACTTTCAACCCACATTTCATTATATTAATCTAATGTGCCACCACAATGTTAAAATTTGACTTCACAATGCTCCACTGTGCCAACACTATCGCTCCACGTGACATTTTTGCTCTAATGTGCCAACACGGTGTTACAATATGATTTCACATTGTTCCAATATGACATCACAATGATTCAATGTGACATCACAATGCCCCAATGTGCCAACACTATCTCCACATATGCGATAATATTGCTGCAGTGTGCCATGACAATCTTACTTTATGACTGCACAGTGCTCCAATGTGACATCGCAATGCTCCAATATGCCATCACTATCACCCCATGGGCCATTATATTGCACCAATGTGCCATCAAAATGTTGCAATATGACTTCACAATGTTACATTGTGTCATCACAGTGCTCCAATATGACCTCATAATGCTCCGTGATGCCTTCACAATGTTACAATATGACTTCGCAATGTTCCATTGTGACTT
>NW_008355870.1:0-569 GCF_000622305.1 Nannospalax galili
ACCTAACACTAACCCTAACATAATATTAGCCTAGTTGATAATCCTAACCCTATCCTAATACTTAATGTAGCCCTAAACCTAAACCTAACTTTAACCTAACCTTAACCTTAAATATAGCAACAGCCCTTACCCTAACCTTAGCATAACCCTAAACCCAAACCTAAACCTAAGTCTAACCCCAACCATAGCACTAGCCCTGAACCTAAACCTAACCCTACACCTAACAATAATCCTAACCCTAAACCTACCCTAGACCTAACCTAAACCCTAAATCTACTGTAGCCCTAGCCCTATACCTAACTCTAACACTAGCCTTGAGGCTAAGACTATCCCTAGAAATAATCCTAGCACCGACCCTAATGCTAAGCCTAGCCCTAATCCTTACTCTAGTTGTAAACCTAACCTTAACCCTAAACCTAACCCTAAACATTCCACTAGTCCTAATGCTAACCCTAATCCTTGCCCTAACCCTAAACATAATCATAAACCTAAACCTAACTCTAGATCTAACCTTAAAGACTAGCCTTACTCTAACCATAATAATAATATTAAACATTGACCTTAGCTTA
>NW_008355871.1:0-567 GCF_000622305.1 Nannospalax galili
ATGGGATGCATTTATATCTTTGGAGGCACCTATAATTAGATTCGAAGCCCCCAAATCTTCTTGTGTCTCGTTCTGGTATTTTAAAGTCACTTCTTCTCTGAACACAGCTGAAAAATAAAATAAAAGCGCATTTCACACGCGTTTCTCACGTCAACTGCATTAAAAATGAAGTTTTCTGCATGAAACTCTGGATTTTAAAAATGAAATGGAGATCTTTTTTAAAGGTTAAAACCTCATTTCATTTCATGTCTTATAGGGTTTATACTGAGCACAATATTCTATAACTGTAATAATTCAACTGTAAACCTAAAAATGTACAGCCAATTTTGTAAGAGATGCAGCCTAGCTCTGAAAATTGTTATTGAATATGTCAGTGCTGATGTAGTGAAATGCTTCTTCTAAGTAAAAAAAATAAATAAATCAATTTAAAAAATTAAAAAAGGAAAAAAAATAAAACCGTATTTCAAGATTTCTTAAAAGTTCACGTTGATTTCTTAAAAGTTCACATTAAACAACTTTGAAAGATATTAGAAACTTTAATTCTTGGAATTTCCATTACATCTGTCC
>NW_008355871.1:679-2557 GCF_000622305.1 Nannospalax galili
TTACACAACTAATAGCTCTCTCTATACATGCACGCATACATGTATGTTTGCATGCAGTTATCTTGATTACTTGAATAACAGACCTTTATACACGTGTGTCCATATATATATAATATTCACACAATACATATACACATATACACAAATAGGTAGCTAGAAAGATATAAGTAGGCAGGCAATACATAATTGTTGTATTGATAAATAGATCCATACACACACAGACGCATTCCCTAACTTTTGATGGCATGACTTAGTTATTTTGAGTTTACATTGGTAAAAAAGCATTATGCATCCAGTAGACACTATACTTTGAACGTTGCATTTTGATATTTTATCAGGTCGGAGATGTATGGTCCATGGTGTCTAGATAAGGCAGCTAGTGAGACACAGCTCCCACTGTCCCCAAACCCCTTTCCTAAAGGCAGCTCACCCGAACTCCACAGGGCTGCCTTGCTGAGTGCCGATGCTGGTTAGCATTTTGCATTTGGAGTAATATTTTACACTAATCAGAAGGAACCCTGCTACAAATTGGCCAGCGTTGGCATAGGGTCCTTTGTAGATTAATCAGATACAGAAGCTACATTTCCAAAAAGTCTAGATCAATGCGCAGCTCTGATAGAAAGAGTTCTCGCTCCCTTGGGAGATGGTTTGTGATAGCCTGACTTAGAAATCCTATGAAGAGTTATGTCAGACAGGGACTGCCCAGTGACAGACAGCCGGGTGACTTTCACCCTGAGGTGGGCAGAGAATAACTAAGCTGAATGCAAATAAATAAACCAGTTGGAAGGCGCTGTGGGCAGCGGAAACCAGGTGAGGGTGCACATCACAAACCACAAATTACAGATACGTGCCAAGGGAGAGGGCTGGGATCTCCAGCACCGGCTGCAGCGCCTGGTGCAGAGCTGAATCCCGGTGCTGCCTCGCTCCTCCCACGCAGGCCGCCTTCGGGGAGCGGGCAGCCCATGATTTATTTATGAGCCAATGGTAAATGATTCTCTCAAGCAAGCCCGCATGGGCTGCTACTCCGTAAATAAAACGCAATCTTTTCAGACTGCTAGCAGGAAGCAGTCCTACCCTGAGGCTAACGAGGCCCTATCCAATTTTGACCATGAGGAATTATTTCCTAGATTAGGTGATTTGAACTGAGAATACCCTTATCCTTCCAATAATGGCCTGGCTTATGATGGCTTATTTTGTAACTCTATCTCCCTGTGAAGTGGAGGGGCCGTGGGGGATCTGCTTTTGCAAATAAAGATATCGTGGTACCAAATGAAATGTGGCACAGAATGGATTCTGCAAAAACATGGAGGAATGATGGAAGGAGACTAGACGTTTAGAATTTAAAAATGTAAGAAATGCGCTTGCTAAACGTAGCTGTTGACTTACCCCAGACATTCATGGATCATAAGATAGGAAATAACCCTAGAAATAATAATTAAAAAATATACACAAAAGAATCAAGCTGACTTTAAACTTCATTTCTTTCCTCATCCATGGAACACAAGTTGCACACGGATGAGTTAAATTAGGTGATCTCATCAGGAGGCCCGAATGGCATGTTAAACACTTACCCCAAGACCACAGGTGAGGGGCTGGAGAGGTGGCTCAGAGGCTTAGAGCACTGCAGAGGACCCGGGTTCAATTTCCTGCATCCACTTGGTGCTAACAAAAGTCTGTAAGTCCGGCTCCAGGCCATCTGTCCTCTCCTGACCTCCTGGGACATGACTCAACTCGGAGGCACTTATGTACATGCAAGCAACACATTCATACACATAGAACAAAAATAAAATATTTTTTAAAAAATGGCCCAAGGTGTCAGTACAGTGTCAGGCATTAAATATGAATGTTGGACACTGGTAATGATAAATTCTCTTTAGT
>NW_008355871.1:2675-4006 GCF_000622305.1 Nannospalax galili
CATGTGGGTGCTGGGATTCAAACCCGGGTCTTCTGCAAGAACAGTCAGTGTTCTTAACCCCTGAGACATCTCTCCCGCCCCTATTTTTCTGTTTTTTAAAAGTCTCTGGGTGTTTTTGTTTTGGGTTTCATTGTTTTGGTGAAGAAGTCCTGGCCTACAGCCCAAGCTGGACTGAAATGCACAGCATTGCCCAACTGGTTTGCAAACTCAAGATTCTTGTGCCTGGTCTCCGTACTGCTGGGATAGCATGCATTCACATTCATGTTTAAGTAAATCTTTATATACTTTTCCACAGCAAAATGAATGATTAATGCTGCGCTAGCTAACTTCAGCTGTCAGCTTGACCCAGCCTGGAGTCATCTGACATACTCTCAAATACGGGATTGCTCAGATCAAATTGGCCCATGACTGTCTTTCAGACATTTTCTCAATTACTCATTGATGTAGAGAATCGATGATTAAGGAGGCCCAGCCCACTGTGGGTGGGAACTGTATATGCTGGGGTGTATAAAAAAAGCTCACTGACCTTGACCTTCCGACCAAGGTAGCCAGCAACATTCTTCCATGGTTTATTTTACTTCCTTGATTTTCGTCAGTGATAGACTGTTACCTGGAATTGTAAGCTTAAGTAAACCTGCCTTCTGCAAGTTGCTGTTGGTCAATTTTATTTCTAGAAAATACATTTTTGGCCTTTTTGAGACAGGTTCTCCCTATAGGCCCAGGTGGCTGGGAACTTGCCACAAAGACCAGGCTGGCCTCAAATTCATGGTGCTAGAAAAAACTGTTTTTTAAAAAGTGCGCGGACGAGTGTTTTGTGTGAATGTATGTTAAGTGCGACCTGTGCACTCAGTGCCTAATGAGATCAGAAGAGGGTGGCAGATCCCCTCGAACCACAGTTACAGATGGTTGTTAGCCACCTCGTGGGTACTGGCAACCAAACCCAGATCATCTAGAAGAGCAGTGAATACTTTGAAATTCTGAGCCATCTCTCCATCCCTGCTGTTAGTAAACGTTTTGCCAAAATAATAAAAAAAAAACCAAAAAAAAAAAAATGGATAGAGCTCTTTAATTTGCAAGACTCCGTTTGTAAACCTTAGGTCTAGAATCAGTTTTCAAGAAAAAGACTTGAGCACCTGTACTGGTCACTAATCAATTGCAAGATGGTCTTTTTTTTTTTCTTTGTGTCAGTGAAGGTGGAACACAGGCATTTACACGTGCTAAGCAAGTGATCTAACCCTGAGCTACATACCCAGCCCTGCAAATTTCTTAAGGCAAGGGACACCCGATAGTTTAATGTACAGCTTTAGGAGATGCATAGGAATAAAATGTGC
>NW_008355871.1:4465-5968 GCF_000622305.1 Nannospalax galili
CTCACCCTCCTCCCAGCAGCCATCAGTTGCAAATAGTTCTATTTCTCAGCTAGGACTAGGGCTATACCCAGTTTGCTGTGAAGTTGCCTGGATTGGGCTTACTAGGTCTTTTGCATGCTGTTACCATTGCTGTAAATTCATATAAAGGAACTTCCCTGCTCACTGGAAAAGTCTGTTTCATTGTGGTCATCCACCCCCTCTGGCTCTTCCAATCTTCCCCCTCTTCTGCAAGGGTCCCTGAGTCTTGGGTTGCAGAGGTTTGACATAAACATCGTATTCAGGGACAAGCACTCTCTAGTCTCCTAGTCTCTGCCTGTTTGGCCAGTTGTGCTGTTCTATTTAATCACCACCTGTTGCATGAGGAAGATTTCTTGGTGAGATTTCAGAGATACATTAATATTCTTCCTGTCTGCCATTCTGCTCTGTTCCCTGGAGGTCATATTAGAGACTGGTCACTTCAGGCTGGGCATCTCACAGACACTTATTTTCTGTGTTTGACCAATTGTGGAACTCTGTAACGACCTTCATCTGTTGAAAAGAGACTCTTCTTGAGTGAGTCGTGACAGATACACTAGTTTCTAAATACAACGATATGTATTTAGAATACACTAAGAAATTTCATTAGACTAGGGATGTGACAGAAGTAGGTTTTACTCTAAGGGTCTATGTCTTCTCTACCATGTATTTGGCCATATGGACAGTACTACACATGAGCTCCCTTCCACTGAGCAGGCTTTAAGTCCAAGTAGACAGCTGTTGATTAACGTACTTTGAGCATAATGGGCTTCTTTGTTTCAAGTCTAAAGCGAAAGGGCGACCTCTGGGACCTCCAGAACTGTGACCCCAAATTACCTTTGCAGTTCATAACCTAACTATCTCAGCTGTTTGTTATAGTGACAAAAAACTGAGAACAGGGAATTCAGCCACAGCAGTATTTCCAATATAGGGGATACTGTGATTTTTACTGCATATTATGTGGGTTGGTTAGTATCTAGGTTATGTAGCTATCTAGGTCTGTTGGGAAGAAATACGGTATGCTCTAAAGCATCCTGCAATTCAGAAGAAAATCTGCACAAAGGACAGCGTGTCCCAGTTCAACAGTCCACAGTCACACGCTTAGAAAAACATGAAAGATATTATGAAGAAGCAAAAAATCACATATTGAGAACATCAAATGTTCACAGAGCCCTATCCCAGCAGAGAAAATTTGGAATGGATAAAAACAACATCCACGGGCTTGTTTTGTCTTTATTGGACAACTCTGTGAGAAAAGCAATCATGTGTTATGTAACTGTCTTGTTTTCTTTTCCTATGGCTGTGATCAAATACTTTAACAAGAGCAACGAAACAGCTTCCTCTGCCTCAGGGTTTAAGACCACAAGTCATCACAGGGGGTAAGTAACAAGTCACGGGAGATGATCGCTAGTGCTAAGTTCACTGTCTCCTTTTTACACCCATGAAGTGGTGCTAAGCATATTTCAGGTTCTTTTCCCAGCACAAAAA
>NW_008355871.1:7062-10560 GCF_000622305.1 Nannospalax galili
ACACACACACACACACACACACACACACACACACACACACATATATATATATATATATATATATATGTCATGATATGGCGAGTTCTGTGGCGATTAAAACATGTCAAACTGAAGATGTAGCTCAGTTGATAGAGACCTTGCTTAGCAAGCACAAAGCCCTGTATGTCATCAATTGGGAGTGATAACAACATAACTGTAATTCAAGCACTCTGGAAGTGAAGGAGGACCAGAAGTTCTATGTAGCCCTTAGCTACGTAGCTACTTTAAGGCCAACCTGAGGTTGGTCACATGTATGTGACCCTATTTCAAAACTAAACAAGTGTATATGGGGAGGGACTTATGTAAGTTCAAGGCAAATACTATATTCTTTTATATAAGGAACTTGAGCATCTATGAATTTCGGTGTCTGTGGGATTTTATGAAACCGGTTTGACATGCACGTGAAGAGATGGTCACTTATACACTGTGTCAGTTGCCTTCCTGTGGCTCTGAGAAAACACCCTAAGCCAAGCAACTCAGATAAGAAAGATTATTTTGGTTTATATTATTTTCTGAGAGTTTACATTCAGTGCTGGATGAAAAGGTGTGGCAACAGGTTTCTCTTTTTTTTTCTTTTTGGCCTTTTTGAGACAGGGTCTCCCTGTAGCCCCAGCTGAACCGGAACATGCTATGTAGACCAGGCTGGCCTCGAACTCACAGAGATCCGCCTGCCTCTGCCTCCCAAGTGCTGGGATTAAAGGGGTGTGCCTGGCCACCATTTCTTAATCTGAGCTAGAAGCCAGAAAATAGATGTCACATTTGATGCACATACAGAAAAAAGACAGAACGAGAACAGGAAGCAGAGTCAGGCTCTAAAGCCTCAAAGGCCACGCCCTGTGGCATACTTCCTCCAAATGGGCTCTGCCCTTAAAGTTCCCACAACCTTTGTAAACAATTGGAGGACATTTCACATTCAATTCACATGTATTTATATATTGTAATAAAATGTGCATGCATATTTGTGTATATATGCAAATATGTTTCACATATTTGAGAATGATTCTTCATGACGAAGTTAATTTTTTCCAGCCTTTTTGAAGGTTTTATTTTTGGTGAGGAATTTTCTAGGTCTTGGAAGGCCTGTTCACCACTACGAAATCCTTGACCCTCTGAGAAGGTTCAATAACCTCTAGAGAACAGCCCTCTTAGAGAGAGTTTTGTGGATATGGACAGGGATGGACCAGGGCAATGCCATGCTTACCACATGGCATGCAGAAGACTGAACAGGTACAAGCTTTCATATTTCAAAAGTAGAAATGCTATAAAATTATAGCAAACAGCATTTGAAAAGTCAGTTGTGAAAATTTTAGTGTGGTAATGATTTCATACTAAATTCAACACAATCAATGTTCTGGGCTGTGTCACTCTCACAAATTATCACAAACTTTTATCAGTGATCACCAAAACATGGGCTTTGAGTACATTCATCACAGTAATAATGTGACTCCCACCAGGAGTCTAACGAAGCGATATTAAGTGATGATATGGTGAAGAAAGAGGACACACTACTGACCCACTCACCTGTGAGAGATGCCCAGGAACTGCCGTGCATTAAAAAAAAAATAAATCAGGGCTGGAAGAGTAGTTCAGTGATAGAACACTTACCTTGCATGAAAGAAGCATTTGGTTCAATTCCAAGCACCACAAAGTAAATAAATAAATTAACTTGGACTTAAAAAAAAACTGAGTGTGGTGGTATATACTTGTACTCCAAGAATTTGGGAGGTGGAGATGGGAGGATCAGGAGTTCAAAGCTAGCCTTAGCTGCATAATAAGTTTGAGGCTAGCCTTGGCTACACAAGTTCTATTTCAATCAACAAATTGATCAATAAAATATGTTTAATTTATGAAAAAATAGCTATAAAGCAATTTTAAAACTTCAACCTTTCAAATACTAAGTTTTATAATCTTAGTATTAAACCCGAATAATCTAGGTTATTAAAAGTTAAAACTACACAAAGACTTCATGGACCCCCTGCATGGTCTGGATGATGACATGGAATTGCCACATATGATCCCATTGTTTTATTTTGTTTTGTGGCTTGGTTTGATTTTTTGTTGGTTTTTGCTTGTTTGTTTTGTTTTGTTTTTGAAACAGTGTTTCCCTATAACCCCAGCAGCCTAGAACTTGCTTTGTTAGACCAGACTGGCCTCAATCTCACAGAGATCCACCTGCCTCTGCCTCCCAAGTGCTGAATTAAAGGTATGCACCACCATGTCTGGAAATTTTAATTTTTTATTCTTTCTGCATTTTTTAAATTGATTTTTTAGTTTTTCATACAATATAGTTTGATAACATTTAGATTGCTACCCTCTCCACACCTCCCCCAACCCCCCCAATTTAATGAACTCATATATATATATATGGCTTATAGAATATGATTTGTGTCCCCCAGTGTCCTTCAGTATGGTTCCATCCACTGGGCCTACCAAGAGTCCCAATCATAGAAGACACTGTCTTTCCCCCTCCCAGAAGCTGTCACTTGACAGAAGTTCCTTAGGTTGGGTTGGGAGTTCTTACCCACTTCCTCATGTCTATGCTGGAATTTTGTTTGGTTTGAGCTTACATGGGATTTGTGCATTCAGTAATCATTGCTGTGGGTTCAGACAAGCTGTCTGGATAACTCTGTTTCTTTGTGGACAACTGCCACCTCTGACTCTTACAATCTTTCTGTCCTATCTTCTGCAATGATCCCTAAGCCTTGGGAGTCATAAGTCTGATATAGGTATCCTATTCAGGAATAAGCACTCTGAAGCCTCTTGTTCTCTGAACATTGGCCAATTGGGGGTTTCTGTGTTAATAACCATTTACTGAATAAGGAAACTTCTCTGCTAAGAGTTGAGAGATGCATTAATCTATTGAACAAACAGTAAGTCGTTAGGAGTCAGTTTGACACTTTGCCATTTAGCACGATAATAGCAGTGGGTGCTCCCTTAAGGCCTACAGCTAGTCCAGCCACAGGTCCATGGTACCACTGATGGTGCACGTTATGGGTTTCATTTTGTGGCATGGGGTTTAAATACAATCCAAAAACGGTCGGTTAGTCCCATCACATTCGTGGCATTATTTCACCGTTGAGCATATCTTGCCAGGATGGTGGTCATTGCTGTCGCTCGCACAGCTCACAGCTGGGTACTTTTCTCTTACAGTAGCGTGCATAGCCCCTTCCAGCACTATGAATTCTAGCCAGTGGGGATGAAGTTTCCAAGTATGACTCATGTATGGGAAACCTTCAGTACTAGGGTCTTCATGTCAATATCTGGAGGGTCTGTCAATAACCTATAATGTTTGGGGGTCTAAGGAATCACACTGGCCAACAACCCCAGTTCCTAACATTGGGGTTTTTTATTTACAGTACAGATGTTTTTGCCTTGTTATCAGATAATTCCATTTTCCTCTCTTTCTTTCTCTTCATATATCCTACTAGAGCCTACTACAGAGATACCTGTTCATCCATG
>NW_008355871.1:11467-12454 GCF_000622305.1 Nannospalax galili
CAGATGGAGAAATAGATAGATAGAGAGATAGAGATAGATAATAGATGGCAGGTAGGTAGGTAGGTAGATAGATAGATAGATAGATGATAGATAGATGATAGATAGATGATAGATATGCAAATACAGAGAACATAATTGGTAGAAAATAGGGTGTATAGCTAAGTAAGGCTAATAGGCAGACTGGGGTTCAATAGAAAAGTAGGTATGATAGAATATATGATAGAGACAGTTACATACATAGGTATCTAGAGAGATGAGATATGACTAGATGATAGAAAGACAGGTATATGATAGACAGACAGACAGACAGACGGACAGATAGATACATGCATAAGACAACAGTGATATGTGCATGGAGAGATGCATGGATACATAGCTGACAGGTAGGTGATGGCTCAATAGCATAAATTCCAACAGAAAATCTGGAAAGATGGATCCGTGGGCAAAGTGATTGTTCTGAAGTCCTAATGACCTGAATTCCAATATGGAGAGCCTATCTACGGTGGGGGAGTTGTCTGTATTCTCAGGTTCCGTATGTGATGATGGCAGGCAGAGATGGGGAAACCATGATGCAGACGCTCATGAGCCAATAAGCCACAGGGAACATCCCTTACACATGAATGCCCCCACATACAGCTACATACAAATTCCAGTGGAAAATGAAGTTCCCTGTTATGGCTTGTTAAGATTAGTTTATATTAAGAATACTCTTGATCAGTGCAATCATGAAATAAATTCCCTGCTGTATCATCATTACGTACTAAGCATATTTATCTTACAAAGCATATAAGGGAGAGAGAGCTAGTGTACTCTTCAAGACGGTCCAATTATACAGAATCAGAGAATTATTTTAAGCCCTGGGATCCTCTGTCTGTGGCGGTTGCCCAGTTGTTTGTCCACAAGGCAAAGATGGATAGATGTAGGTGGGAAACAGAAGAAGAAGTTGGTGCTTTGGTCTTGAGTTACAACTTATTTTGCAACAATCCT
>NW_008355871.1:12481-15069 GCF_000622305.1 Nannospalax galili
GTCATGAACTCAACGAGTGTATGATTCTCTTGTATAAAATATCTTCACAGGAACACTTATGTTAGCATAGGATCACGTGTCCGATTACTATTTCAAAGTCAACGTGACACCTGCTATAACAAAACCCACAGGAATGCATGTTGGGAACTACTGCGATATCTCAGGCCCCAAGACCCTACGACTCCCTTTGCCGTTCTTGAACGTCTAACATCCTATCTTCATTTTTGTGGTTGCGATAAAACGTCTTGACGAAAATCAACGAGAAAGTGATTTATTTCAGCTACCATTGCCACTTTGGAGTACACATTGCATAAAAGTCATGTTGGGAGGCACTTAAAACATGTGATCACATCCACTGTAAGAGGACAGCGAGATAAATGTGTGCAACCCTAGTACTTAGCTAATTTTCTCTGCTCTTCTACGCGCTGGGGCCCCAAATTAGAGATGGTGCTGCCGACTTTTAAGCAATCAATCAAGTTAAAACAGTTCCCCACAGACATTCCCACAAGATACCTGATCTAGACAGTCTAGAGAGACACAGAGGCTCTCTTCTCAGGTGATCTAGCCTGTCTCAAGTTGACAGTTAAAGCCAACCAGCACAGGGTCACCCTGCCTAGGGGATGATGCCACCCACAGTGGGCAGGGTTTCCCACATCAGTTAACTTAGCTGAGACAATTACACACAGACAGGTTCCTAGGCCATCCTAATGGAGATAAATCCTCATTGAGACTCTATCGAATGTCATTCTAGGCTTTGACAAGTTGGCAATCGAAAGTGCCCGCAGCATGTGTCCTTATCTAGGGAACGGTGCCTTCTGTGGTTGTCTCGGACTTCCTACCTTAGCTAACTTAAGCTAATCTCCCTGTCCCCAGATATGTGTACTAGCTAACAGAATGAACACATTCCCTCAAAAAGGTGCCATATGAAAGCAATTTTAAGTTGCGACAAGTTGACAACTGAAACTAAGCATCCCATCCGCAAACAAATGATGATGTTATCGCCATAGCCGTTTTGAAGACGAGAGCACATTTATAAAAAAAAAATTATTTTTTTGTCTTATGTGTATTAGTATATTGCCTGCAGGTATATAAGTGCACCCATGCAGTGCACTGCCCGTGGAGGTCAGAAGAAGGCATTGGATCTCCTGGTACTGGCATTATGGAAAGCCAGAAGATAATGACAGATCTCTTGGAACTGGAGTTAGGAGGGTTGTTAGAAACCATATGGATGATGGGAATCAAACCTGGGCCCTCTGCAAGAACAGCCAGTGTTCTTAACCACTGAGTTATTTCAAGGAGAGCTTTTACACAGAACTTTCATTGGCTGTTTGGATATTTTTTTTTTTTTCATTATACATGTTAATACCACCTCCTGCTCTGACTTTGCATCTGGAATAAACAAAGTAAAAAAGCATAGACTTGAATCATCAGACTGAGGATGAAGTCAAACAGGCCTTGCAGAGATTGTCAAGTTTGATGACATTTGGCACATAGTTTGATCTACCAATCACACTTAGCAACACATTATCTCAATGCAGGCATGGTTGAAAACATCTGTCCTACCAACGCTAAGCAGATTGAAGCAGGAGATTTTTTTAGTTGAGGTGGGAAGACCCATCCTAATTGTAGTCAGTACCAGTCCACAAACTGTGGTTTGTACTTAATAAAAAATGAAACACTCCATGAGCACCACGCAGGCTTCTTTCTTTCTATCTATCACCATCAAATATACTGTGAAACTCAACAATTGGAACACAGTTTTGAAGGCTATTTGGTTTATTTTTTAAATTTCTTTGTTGAATTTTGGGGGCATTTTATATATCTCAATCCTATTTAGAATACCGCCCCCCCAACCTACAACCCCCATAGCACCCTCCCAATCCTATTTCATGCATTCTCTCCTATATGTTAAGGCTTATCACATCAAGTTTGGGATAAGTGTGTCCCCAAGTGTCTTTCAGTGTGAGTCTATCCACTAGACCTACCAAGACTCCCGTCTCTATAAGACACAGTCTCTCTCACTCACAGTAGTTATCAGTTGCCAAAAGTTCCTTAGGTTGGGTTGCAATTTCAATGCAACCTCTACACATATGATGACTGCATCTTTCAGCTCTCACCAGAGAAGCTTCTTTATGCAGCAGATGGAGATTAACATAGAATGCCACAGTTGTCCAATGTGCAGAGAATAAGAGGCTGCATATCCTTGAATAGGACACCTGTATCAAACTTTTGCCACTCAAGGCTCCGGGATCATCATGGAAGAAGAGATGGAAAGGTTGTAAGAGTCAGAGGGATTGGATGATCACATGGAAAGAGAGTCTTCCAGACAGCCGGTCGTTTACTCGTATGAACTCACAGCACTGGTGACAGCGTGCACAGTCTTATGAAAGCTCAAAGCAGACAAAATTCCAGCATAAACATGGGAAAGAAGGTAAGAAATCATGTATAATTTCTTGATTTTACTTTTAGGGTTATTTATTTCATTTTATAATGTGTTTTCTTGTCTTTTTGGTATTGGATATTTCAGTTTCTTTTTCCTTTGTTGTCTATAAGTTTCTCAAAGTAAAAATTTCACTCCCTTAGAAGTT
>NW_008355871.1:15871-17827 GCF_000622305.1 Nannospalax galili
GGTATTTTATTAAATTATCCATGTCTCATTCAGTGATTTATAGCCTGTGAGGCCATGGGACATCACAGCATTTGTGTTCTTGTGATATTTTCTAATTTTTCCCCCTGTATCTATTTCTCTGTAATGCAACATTATACATTTGTTCTAAAGTAAGATTCATTTAATTGATGCCACACGTTAAAATTTCAGTGTGTGTCATTTTGTTTCGAAGTGAAATTGGGAATTATCTTTGTCCATAACAAATGAGATGGAAGGTTAGAAACACAGTATCTCAAATCTCTGGATTCCTGTTTCAAGGTGGCTCTCAGAATTTATTTCATAATCCTCTAACTTTGCCATTATTTTTCTTTATATTCTCACGCCCTAATTTTTGCAGTTCGTTCCTCTCATATATTAGAGGCATTAAAACCATTACCAAGCACAATGATGCAAAGTTAGTGCACTATAATACGTTCCCTTTCTTCTGAAGTAATACTCAAGTGTGCTTACTATGTGCTGCCAGCAATGTGGGAAAAAAATATTCTTCTAGGCATGCAAAAACGCAATAACTGGCAAACTACTGGGGCTCCATGACAGCACGTCTCACTGGATTGTGGAATCATTTTGCATTTTGTGATGACTCTTGATATTAATCATACATGAAACTCATGTCAGAAAGTGAAAAACTCCATAGAATATCCTTTTAATGGAGGGCCTATGAAAATTAGCTTTAAAAGCTCAAATGGTTAATATGAGCCAAAATGACATGAGAAATGTTAGAAACATTTTATTAATTTCTGAAGTCCTATGTGGATTGTCAAGTATTTCCTAATGCTGGTGAATGCATGTATTTTAGATATCACCATCACTGACTTACATGTATGAGTCAAATTTCCATCATCGTCACAAATCATCAAAATTTTTCAGAGGTACAGGTGGAGCCTTGTCTGTTGGGGATTTCTAAATCCTGTCCAACTGGCAGACAAGTATAACCATCACACAAGGTACCATTACGTATAATTTAATACATTTAAACTACAGTCCTTTTTAACAGACTGTGTATCTTCAGCCAGAGAAATTTCATGCCAGATGGCTCACAATATTTTATGTATTTGATAATTTTTTTTTTTTTTTGGCCTTTTCAAGACAGGGTCTCCCTGTCGCCCCAGCTGTCCTGGATTCACCATGGAGACCAGGCTGGCCTCGAACTCACGGAGATCTGCCTGCCTCTGCCTCCCAAGTGCTGGGATTAAAGGTGTGCACCACCACGCCTGGCCGATAATGTGTTTATTTTACTGTCAGTGCAGATGCATTATACAATTATGACATCAGCACACATATGCATGATTTATGAATCGTCCCACCCCATCGCAGGTTCTTGTCCATCTCCTTTTCTCCTAATAGTCCTCTTGATAACTTTCATGCATTGCATACGTTTCTGAATCTAGATTCCACATATGAAAGAAAATGTCTTATTTGTGACCACAGTGGATAGTGATCTCCACCACCATCCATTTGGTTGCAAATGGTACAATTTCATTCATCTTTATGTCTGAATAAAGCTCGATTGCACGTCTATATCACATTTTCTTGATCCATTCATCTGTGGGTGAAGACCTAGGCTGGTTCCATATCTCAGCTGCTCAGAATAGTACCGCAAATGCACAGATGTGCAAGTGTCCCTGTGGTATGCCAATTTATTAGAATCCTTAGGGCTTATACCAAGGATTGGTCCAGGGAGGTCTAATGGAAGGTCTATTTTCAGATTTTTGAGGAACATGTGTATTGATTCCCACAAGAACTGCCCCAGCTTTTATGCCGACAATTTACCTATTGAGTCCAGGATCCTTCATCCTAGGAAGCCTAGATATTTTCCATTCTTTTTTTAAAAGAATGGAATAAAGGCTCTTCCAGACAGTTCCAAGATACTACTGGAAAAATGAACAGTAGACCCCAATTCTATCCAAAGGAATATTG
>NW_008355871.1:18866-19947 GCF_000622305.1 Nannospalax galili
TTCCACAGTTACCAGGTCACCACTAATGAAAGATGACATGCTCTCTCAATTTCCCTAAGTCTTCAAGATACTGTTTTTTCTCATACTTTTCATGAGCACTCAGTTCCCATGTACCACTCTTTGAAAATGTGAAGACGATTATGTACATAGACATATAGCTAGAACCCCAAAGGACTATTACTCAAAAAACACAAGAACTGACTACCTTTTCTACACTGATGTGCCTTAACTGTGATATTTGAGATTCATCTTTCCTCCTTTTGGGGGAGGGGTTCAAGAAGTAGAATTTCTTTAAGGGAGTCACTCGAGATAGGTTGAATAGACTCCAGTGGATGAACTTGCAGTGAGGGACATCTTGGTACACATGCTTTGGACCATAAAGGACTTAACATATATGACAGAGTGAATGAAATCTAGTCGGGGAGGGGGCTGTGGGAGGGCGTGAATGAGGGAAGGAGGGTGTCTAAATTTCATTAAAGTCTATTATATGAAACACAAAATATCTCAATAAACACAATAAAATATAGATTTTTATTTCGTTTGTTATTTTTATATATTTTTTATGTGTATGAGTGTACTGCCTGCATGTAGGTAAGTGCACCCCTGTCATCCAATGCCCGCAGAGGACAGAAGAGGCTGTCGGATCCCCTGGGACTGCAGTTAAAGACAGTTGTTAGCTGCCATGTGGGTTCTGGGATTCGAACCCGGGTCTTTGCAAGAACAACCAGTGTTCTTAACCGCTGAGCCATGTCTCCAGCCCCAAAATACAGATTTTTTAAAAGTTGAACTATTCAATCTCTTTGGACTTCCATCCTTCTCTACACATGAAGTACTACAAACGAAAACAGGCTTTGAAAACAACAGTGAAAGACAAGATGTTGCTAAAATGATAACAGTATACCCTTAAAATGCCATTATTAAATTTAATATTTCATCTGATCCTATATGTGTATAATAGAATAAAGTTGTTCAAAATAAAGACGATGGATATTTTTAAAACGTTTATTTTTAGGCTATTTCAGTTTATATCATAAACATTTAACTTGTACAAAGTTTGAGAGACCGTAAGAAGCCCCCAACC
>NW_008355872.1:0-201 GCF_000622305.1 Nannospalax galili
CTGCAATACTGTAGTGCCCACCTGTAGCTAAGTGAGACAACCAGCTATTGTCTTTAAATGATGAATAAATTTATTTTCTCCCCCTATCTAGAAGCCTTTGAAAGGGAACTGACACTGATTGTAACCACTCCAACAGCTGTCAGAATACCTGAAAGAAAATCCTGACTCCATCCCTCTCGAGTCCAGCCTTGGAAGACAAAA
>NW_008355873.1:0-527 GCF_000622305.1 Nannospalax galili
CATTGTGAAGGCATATTGTAACATTGTGATGACATATTAGAGCAATATAATTGTACTTGATTAGATAACGTTAGCACAATGGAGCATTGTGATGTCACATTGGAGCATTTTGAAGTCATATTGTAACATTGTGATGTCCCATTGGAGCAAAATAATGGTACATGAGGTGATAGTGTTTTCACATTGAAGGATTTCATGTCACATTGGAGGACTTTGAAGTCACAATGGAATATTGTGATGTCACAATGGAACATTATCAAGTCACATTGTCACATTGTGATGGCACATTGGAGCAATAGAATGTCTCATGTGGCGATAATGTTGGCACATTGGAACATTGTGACATCACATTGCAGCATTGTGAAATCACATTTGAGCATTGTGAAGTAATATTGTAACATTGTGATGGCGCATTGGAGCAATGGAATGGCACATGGGGCAATAGTGTTTGCACATTGAAGTTTGTGATGTCAATATTTGAACTCATATTGTTACATTGTGATGTCACATTGGAGCAATATAATGGC
>NW_008355874.1:0-1121 GCF_000622305.1 Nannospalax galili
GGGTGAAGAGGAAGTGGTCAGCTGTGTGTGAAGCTGCTGCTGCTGCCTGCGGGTTCCGCAGGAAAAGAACATTGCCCAGAAAAAAACAGAGAAAGTCGTTAGGGTTAGGGTTAGGGTTAGGATTAGTGTTAGGGTTAGGGTTAGGGTTAGGGTATAGGGGTTAGGGGTTAGGGTTAGGGTTAGGGTTAGGGGTTAGGGGTTAGGGGTTGGGGTAGGGTAGGGTTAGGGTTAGGGTTGGGTTAGGGTTAAGGTAAGGTTTAGGGTTGTTAGGGTTAGGGTTAGGGGTTAGGGTTAGGGTTAATGTTACAGTTAGGGATAGGGCCAGGGTCAGGGTCAGGATTTTAGGGTTAGGGTCTGGGTCAGGGTCAGGGTCAGGTTCAGGGTTAAGGGTTACGGGCGAGGGGTTAGGGTTAGGGTTGGGGTTGGGGTTGGGCTTGGGTTTAGGGTTTGGGTTAGGGTTAGGGTTTCAGGATTTTACGGTTAGGGTTTTTGGGTTAGGGTTAGGGTTAGGGTTAGGGTTTAAGGGTTAGGGTTAGGGTTTTAGGGATAGGGTTCTTGTTAGGTTTAGGTTTAGGGTTAGGGTTTTAGGGTTAGGGCTAGGGTTGGGTTAGGATTAGGGTTAGAGTTAGGGTTAGTGTTAGGGTTAATGTTTTAGGTTAGGGTTAGGGTTAGGGTTTTAGGGTTAGGGTTAGGGTTAGGTGTCAGGTTTAGGGTTAGGGTTAGTGTTAGGGTTAGGTGTTAGGGTTAGGGTTGTGGTTAGGGTAAGGGTTAGGGTTGTTAGGGTTAGGGCTAGGATTTTAGGGTTTTAAGGTTAGGGTTAGGGTTAGAGTTAGGTTTTTAGGGTTAGGGTTAGGGTAAAGGTTAGGGTTGTTAGGGTTATGGTTTTAGGGTTTTAGGGGTAGGGTTAGGGTTAGGGTTGTTCGGATTGTTAGGGTTATTAGGGTTGTTAGGGTTAGTGTTAGCATTAGGGCTAGGTCTAAGGCTAGGGCTAGGGTTTGGTGTAGGGTTAGGGGTAGGGTTAGGGGTAGGTGTAGGGGTAGGGGTAGGGGTAGGGGTAGGGTTTTAGTGTTGGGTTAGGGTTAGTGTTACGGTTAGGGTTAGGTTTAGGGTTTTAGGTTTAG
>NW_008355875.1:0-776 GCF_000622305.1 Nannospalax galili
AAAAGAATTTATATATATATATATATATATTTAATAATCAAATGATTAGAGAAGTATTTCATTACAACAGCATTGACATATTCAATAACAATTTCCAAATCAAAGATGCATCTCTTTCAAAATTGGCTTTAAATTTTTAGGTTCACAGTTGAATTAATAGTTATATAATATTGTACTCAGTATAAACCCTATAAGACATAAAATTGAATGAGGAATTAACCTTTAAAAAAAATCTTCATTTCATTTTAAAACATACTGTTTCATATAGAAAAACTCATTTTTTTCTTCTTTGATTTATGTATTTATTTTTATGGGGCTTTTGGCTACTCTAACATTCCCCTCTCTGAAGAGGTAACCCTAAAATCTTTTAAGGATTAGATACAAGTTCCCAAATACTTTTGACATTTTTGGCCTTTGGAACTGAGTATGTTATTAAGAGGTCCAAGGACATTATGAGGTTTAGCCAAGAAACTGGCTACATTTCTTTGGGGTCTTTTTACCCCAACTGCCTAGCCAATTCCTACCTCCCAGTCTTATCACGCCATCCTCTGAAGGGGTTACCCAAATTGCAGATAGAGAATCAGGACACAGACCACTCTGGCTTTGTCCATGCTGAACAGAGATGCAGGGTGAGGCAAATGGAGTACCCCTTCAGTGGGTCTATATAAAAGACTCCCAAATTGCATAACTCTTATCTCTAAAGGGAAAAGAAAGTATTTGAATAGTGAATAAGAGATGTGAAGGAGAGGTAAAGGCAAGAGTAATTAGCATTACAA
>NW_008355876.1:0-163 GCF_000622305.1 Nannospalax galili
TCTGTGGGTTTTCTCTTCACTTCCCTGGTTGTCTTCTTTGATGTACAGAAGTTTGTTAGTTTAATGAGATCCCATTTGTTGATCCTTGACCTTGTTTCCTGAGCAATTGATGTCCGGTTTAGAAAATCCTTTCCTACACCTGTATCTTGTAGGTTTTTGCCAA
>NW_008355876.1:502-911 GCF_000622305.1 Nannospalax galili
TATAGTAATCCCCCCAGCATTGCTCTTAGTGCTCAGGGTTGTTTTGGCTATCGGAGGTCTTTTGTGCTTCCTTCGAATCTTAGGATGGTTTTTTCCAATTCTGTGAAAAAATGTCATGGGGCTTTTGATTGGCATTGCGTTGAATCTATAAATGGCCTTTGGTAGGATGGTCATTTTCACAATATTAATTTTTCCAATCCATGAGCATGGGAGGTCCTTCCATCTTCTGATGCCTTCTTAAATCTCTTTCTTTAAAGACTTAAAATTTTCATTGTGGAGCTCTTTAATGTCTTTGGTCAGGACTCCAAGATAAATTTTTTTTGCGGCTATTGTGAAGGGGACTGTTTCCATGTGCTCTTTTCTCTAATTGCTTGTTATTCGTATATAGAAAGGCTACAAACTTTTGTAG
>NW_008355877.1:0-1191 GCF_000622305.1 Nannospalax galili
ACCTGCAAATTTCATGATTTCATCTTTCTTTACTGCTGAGTGAATCTCCATCATATAAATGAACCACATTTTCATTACCCACTCGTTAGCTGTGAACCTAAAAATTTTATCGCCACTTTTGAAAGAGATATATCTTTGCTCTGGAAATTATTATTGAGTACGTTAAAGCTGTAATGAAATGCTTCTTCTTTTTTTTTTTTTTTTTTTTTTTTTTTTTTTGGGGGGGGGGTCTCCTTGTAGCCCCAGCTGTCCTGGAACTCACTATGTAGACATCTCACAGAGACCCACCTGCCTCTCCCTCCCGAGTGCTGGGACTAAAGGTGTGCACCTTTTAAAAAATAAATAAATAAACTGTTAAAATGAAAAAAAATGAATGTGATTTTCCTGCTCCAGGTCTAGGCCTGTTGCTCTGCTCCAGGGCTCCCATCTACACTGTATAGCTAATCAGAACCCAGGCATTTGGTCACCAACTTCCTAATTGAGTTCTGGAGAATTCATACTAGCCTGACCACAAACCTGCCACTGGTGGGCTCCAAAACATCCTGTCCAGGTAATTGGATATTTGCCACCTTGGTCAACATGCTCTGGCTTTACAACTAGGCCTAGAAATTCTGTTCCACATCCAGACTAGCCTGGTCAGGTGGCTATAACCATTCCACCCACATTCATCTAAGCATTCAGAGTCCTGTAATTTCTCACCTCTCACACTTGATTAGCCAGGAACCAGCCTATCGTTCCAATAAAAATCAAAATTGAGAATTTGAAGCCCAGATCACCTATTCATACCAGATCAGAAAGAAACCAAACTTCAACTCAACAAAGGCAAGCAAGAATTTCATCAGAAACACAACCAACAAAAGACCTCCATATATAAAGGCAACAATGCAAAAACACAGATAATATAAAAAAATAAGATAATATGTTCCCACCAAATCCCCTTAGTCCTACAGAAGTGTTCTACAGTGAGAATGTCTGAGAGGAGCTCTAGGTCACAGAACTTAAAGAACAATCATAAATATGGTCAAATAATTCAAGGATTAAAAAAAAGAAAACTTAAATAAACTACTCAAAAAACTCACAGCAGATATAGGTAAACTCCTGAATGAAACTCAAGAAGGTACAAATAAATAAATGAATTAAATGACAAAGACAATTCAAGATTTGAAGAGTAAATTCACAAAAGAGATAAAA
>NW_008355878.1:0-1057 GCF_000622305.1 Nannospalax galili
AATTCAGACATGGGGCCTGACAAAAGATTTGAAACTGATTATATGAAAAAGCTTATAAATATATAAAAATTAAACTACATTGCATTAAAGATTTAATGTACTGCCTTTGCTTTAAAAAAAAATCCAATCAGGACTGTCCCAGAAAATTAAGTCATATGGTCCCTCACATTCAGTGAATGGAGAAAATGACACTGACCTTTGAGTGAATTATTCCCAATTTTCATTCTTTGCATTTTGATCATGACATCTCAATGAAGGCGCTATAATGAGATCAGTCCATATGTCTTTACCTTCCACACAAATATTAACTTTGATCACCCAATACCTTATGTAAGGTCATGCTTTATAGGTTTCATAATCATATAATCTCATATAATAAGAATAAATCATAATACTAAAGCATTAAAAATACAAGTACAATGTAGAAAATACAAAACTGGCATTTATTTATCTTATTTACCAAGTAACTAGCTATAAAGATACAATTTTTGCCTTTGAGTTTAAAGACTTTATTTTTGCCATATTTATTTTTTGTAGTCATATGCTAAAATCAGCATCTTCTGCATTTTTATCTGTATCTGACTGATCATTTACATTTTACACATTTATGTACTTAAGAATCATGTTTCTTCATGATCACTGATGCTCAGTAATATGTTATTCTTTCATATGTTTGAGTAATACCGATCACGGTTCTGAAAGTCTCTGCGAGCATATCTTGCATAAGTCTTATCATGAGGAATCCTGCCAAAAGGCTCATGGTCATTGAAACAGGATTCAAAAACTTCATCCACAGCCTGCTGAGCCAACTCTGTGCTGATATTCCGAACAGCCAAGATAGAAAGAACGGCTCTGTCTCGCACACAGGTCTAAGGAGAAGGAAAAGTACATATAGTTTTAATTTGACGTGAAAATTTAATCATGTAATATCATTTATATACTGAACCAAATTAAAATAATTTTCTTTCATGTTCTTTTATAAATTTCTGCCATTCTAAAAAAAGAAAACAAAATTAACAAAGAAACATAACTCTCAAACTATGGAACTTGTTTAGAT
>NW_008355879.1:0-618 GCF_000622305.1 Nannospalax galili
TGTCAGGAACTAGAAGCAAACTAGGTATTGACCAAATGATAAATGAATGATGAAAAGTGGTGCATTTACACCATGGAATAATATTTAAGTATTAAGCAAGTTGAAATTATGAATTTCACAAGTAAATGGATAGAACTGGAAAGAATCATAATGAGTCAGGTAACCCAGACCCGGAAAAATGAATATTTTATGTTCTTGCTCATAATTTGATGCTAGCTTTGAATCTCTAGATAGGTGTGTTTCAACTGGAAAATCCATAGAGGTCAGGAAACTAGTAAGGGTCCATGGGGGTGGCTTCTTGGAAGGGGACAGAGAATACAGTTTCATAAATGGGGAAAGGGGAGCAATGGAATATGAAGAGTTAAATAGGGTGGGGATTTGTAGGGCAGGGTAGAAAATAGATTAAGGGGGGTGATAACTAACACTAATGGCCTTTTGAAAAAGTCAATGGAAATTTATCACTATAGAAGCTTCTTAAAGTATTTACATATGTAATATAAAAATAATTTAAATGGCATTACCTCATAAGAGGGGCCAGTTCCCCACAGACACCATAGGCTAACAAACAAAAATCCCAATACTAGGAATGGGCTTCCTTTTAGGGAAATTTTGACCAGG
>NW_008355880.1:0-521 GCF_000622305.1 Nannospalax galili
TGCCCAAAAAACACTTTTTCCTCAAAAAATCTGTTCATACAGCCTGGTGCCGGGGGTCTCATTGCCCCATGTTGGGCGCCACTTGTTGAACGCCCCCCAAGCCCACCAGGCTGGGGTCTTCAACAAAAAAGACACTCAGGCATAAGTCTGAAGTTATATGAGGAATTTATTAAAGGGACAACAGGTACAGAGAGGAGAGAACTCTCTAGAAGAAAAAATCAGGAAGAATCTCCTGAGGGGTCCCACAGGTCCTTTTTATCCAACCTGGAGTTTGGGTCACCTAGGTGAATCAGAAACAAAAGGGTTACTAAGAGACAGCACAAAGGCTGAACTGAAACTAACTTTCTAGAAGACTTGATATATCATCCAGGTACAGCCTGTCAGCTCTGACCACTGAAGCAGAGAGCTCAGAAGCTCTTAAAGTGACATTTTCCTAATTTCCAATGCTTATGGCAAGCATGGCTCCCGACACGTGACTAGCTAGGCATTGTTTCTCTCTTGTATCGTCTCCCCCCTCTATC
>NW_008355881.1:0-443 GCF_000622305.1 Nannospalax galili
CATGTGAATTTCTTTTGTAGTTTTTGAGTCTTGTGTGAGACTCAGGCTTTCCAGTTTAGGTCTGCTTCTATTTTTGAACTTTATGTGTCTTTGTGGTTTACTTTTGGGTCATGAAAATCTGGTTCGTTTAAACTTCTGGTTTTCTCTTTTGATTTTATATTGCCGTGGCTGGTTTGCTTTTGTCTTCAGGAGTTCCCACAGAAGCCCAAATCAGATGAGGGTCAAATGTTTTCAGGCTTTCTCCTAAGGTCTGGATCCCTCCAGGAAAGATTTTGGCCTCAGTAACTTGGGGGTTGGACTGGCCTTGGGGCCTGGCCCAGGAAACATGCTGGTCTAGGGCAGCTTGTTGCAATGCCACCCAGAGATGCAAAGGCAGATGGGGTGGGAAGAAGCCCTAAGGGCTCCTGGGGACTGCCCTGAGTAGCTGGGTTGGTCTGGATGCA
>NW_008355882.1:0-228 GCF_000622305.1 Nannospalax galili
TCACATTTTTACAAAATGACTTCACCTGTTCCAATGTGACATCACAATGCTGGAATGTGATATCACAATTCTCCAATGTGCCAACACTATAGCCAAATGTGCCATTTTACTGCTCCAATGTGCCATCACAATATTACAATATAACTTCACAAGGTTCCATTGTGACATCACAATGCCCCAATGTGCCAACCCTATGTACACATGTGCCATTATATTGCTCCAATGTGC
>NW_008355883.1:0-121 GCF_000622305.1 Nannospalax galili
CAAACTCTGGTGCACCCAACTTCATAAAAACAATACTACAGGACTTTAATATCCAGATTAATCGCAACTTATTAATAATAGGCGACTTCAATACCCCACTGTCTCCATTAGATAGGTCAAC
>NW_008355883.1:198-504 GCF_000622305.1 Nannospalax galili
GTTGGATGCTAAAATCATTACTGAAAATCTCACTAATGTAGAATTTATTATAACTCTATACAGTCAAAATGTACAGTGAGGCAGTGATAGTCCTGAAAATACAAAAAAAATGAAATAATTCCACGCATTCTAACAGACCACAATGCAATAAAGCTTAAAATCAACACTGGAAGAAGCGCTGATCACCACATGAACACATGGAGATTAAACAACACACTCCTAAATAATAAATGCGTCAAAAGAGAAATTAAGAAAGATAAAAGAATTCCTGGAACTAAATGAAAAGGACAATATAACACAACAAAG
>NW_008355884.1:0-660 GCF_000622305.1 Nannospalax galili
TTGTACTTTTAGAATCTTTTAGAATTTTCTGTAATTTTCATGTCACTATTTGAAATGAAACAAACATGTAGTTTGAACACAACACTAAACAACATGGATTGTGACTAACAGCCCAGAAACACAGTGCTGATATGATGGGTGAAGGACAGGCCTCAGGGTCAGTCTGCACTCACTGGTAAGGGGTGTTGTCTAAGACGCAGCAGCTGGGCCTCAGGCTTCAGATTCCACACCTGTGAAAGTTAACATGTCACAAAAGCTACTGTATTTTATTTATTTTTATTTTTGTTGTTTTTTTTTTTTTTTGAGACAAGGTCTCCCTGTAGCCCCAGCTGGCCTGGAACTCACTATGTAGATAAGGATTGCCTTGAACTCACGGAGAGCCACCTGCCTCTGCCTTCCTGGTGTTTGCTGGGATTAAGGGAATAACTCACAGCAACCTGGCAACTACTGTATTTTATTTGTCAACCTATGGCTTCAAGGAGCATCATCCCCTGTGTACAGTAAGTCCAATTAAACTCTTCAATGTAAATATATAGAGATATTTGAATGAATATATACATATATTTAAGAAACATAAACTAGTAGGTTTCCACGTTTTTGCAAACATCCTTGGTGTTGATTTTGCCCCTTCCCTCCCTCTCCTCTCTCCCCGCCTCCCCC
>NW_008355885.1:0-473 GCF_000622305.1 Nannospalax galili
TCTACAGATGATTTGCTCCTGGGCTAAGAAGTGCACATATCACAAGTAGTGGGGGAAACATTTCTGACACGGCATTTGCACATCAACACAGTTACTCCAAGATCCAAAACAAATCACTATTCAGTTGATTCACAACCTTACAAGGTGAGGTAACAGGAATCAAACGTACAAACAGTCACTCAACCAATGTGAGACCAGATATCTATACCATGAAATACCATCAACAACCTAACTCCAGATGCTTAAGTCACATCACAAAAAAGAATAGGAAAAACAAAACAATATGCCTCCTGCAGCAATCAGTACACCTATCAGAATAT
Source organism: Nannospalax galili (assembly GCF_000622305.1). Lineage (NCBI taxonomy): Eukaryota > Metazoa > Chordata > Mammalia > Rodentia > Spalacidae > Nannospalax > Nannospalax galili. The sequence continues at coordinate 321 of NW_008355885.1, forward strand.
CTCCTGAGATGACCAACTTAGGTGATACAGAAGACACTGCTTTCAAAATAGCAATTATAGATATACTCAGTCGACTCAAAGAGGAAAGGCATAAATCCAGAAGAAGTTGGTGAAAACACAGAAAAATGAAATAAAGAAAATAACTCAAGATAT
>NW_008355886.1:0-377 GCF_000622305.1 Nannospalax galili
ATTAGTAGGAAACTGGTTTTAATACAAAATGCTTCTGTTCATTCGTTTTCAGTGCTACAACACGTTGTTTGAACTACTGTTGTTTCATCAAAAAGCAAGCACTTAGACACAACACCACCACAACATATTTTTCTGAAGCAATGAGACTGACACTCATGACAATACTCTTTTCATTACAATTCGTAGGAAAAGGGTTTTAACACAAAATGCTTCTATTCATTCATTTTCACTATTATAAACACATTGTTTGAACTAATGTTTTTTCTACAAAAAGCAAGCACTTACATACACAATCAACACATATTTTCCTAAAGCAAAGAGATTAACACTCATTGCAATACTCTTTTGAATGCAATTCGTAGGAAAAGGGTTTTAAC
>NW_008355887.1:0-443 GCF_000622305.1 Nannospalax galili
TGTGTGTGTGTGTGTGTGTGTGTGTGCTTGAGAGAGGGCCTGGCTATGGAGTCCAGTGTGGACTCAGACACCTGATCGCCCCGCCTCCACTATCCAGTGCTGGTATTACAGGCATGTACTATCATGCCTAGTTTTAGGCAGTTCTGGGGGTTGAAGTAGGGCTTGATTGATGTGCCTTAGGAACGCCCTCTGCCTCCTCAGCTGCATCTCCAGTCCCTGCCCCCCCCCTTTTTTTTTACTTTATTTTGAAACAAGGTCTTATTTTGTAATCCAAGCTAGCCTCCAACTCATACCCCTCTTACCTCTGCCTCCCCAATGGTAGAATCACAGGCATTCTACAGGATGAAAATAATAATCTATTATCCATCTTAGAATCCCTGGCTGGGGCCCTGTAAATTGGACTGTAAAACATAAATGCATAAATTAATTAATTAATTAATTAA
>NW_008355888.1:0-269 GCF_000622305.1 Nannospalax galili
TGCCAACTTTATCAATTACTTTAAAACTGTAGCTCGTTCTTAGTCTCCATTCGTGACAAATTGTTTCACAATGTCACTGAGGATGCCGAGGAACCAAATAATCTCGCAGTTCCAAGCCACTACCCTTTGGAAGGATAGCCTCACTTTATTATTTCTGTATTTAAATATCTCACAGCATTTTGGAAAGTTACCCATTCAAAAATGGCTGAATTTCAGGTAGAAACCTGGAAAAAGTCTTAAGAGCTGCACTATAAAGCACCTGAAATATT
>NW_008355889.1:0-296 GCF_000622305.1 Nannospalax galili
ATTGGGGGTGGGGTGGGCTGGAGGGATGTCTCAGTGGTTAAGAGCACTGACCACTCTTGCAAAGGCCTGGATTCGAATCCTAGCACCTGTATGACAACTAACAGCTGTCCAATAATACCAGTCCAGGGGATCTGACACCATCTTCTGACTTCTACATGCATTGCATGACATGGGTGCACTTACATACATGCAGGCAAGGCACTCATACACATAAAATAAAAATAAATCAAAAAATTTAAAAAAAGAAAAAAAAATTTTTTTTTTGTCTTTTTGAGACAGGGTCTCCCTGTAACCCC
>NW_008355890.1:0-445 GCF_000622305.1 Nannospalax galili
AAATCAGTTTACTGTCTGTGACATTCACCGTGCTATTTAACTGGACTACACCGTGCTATTTAACTGGACTACACTTCAATGGCAAGCACAATGGCTTCTAAGCAGAAACTGAGCCTTTGTACAGCATTATTCCCTCTTCCTTCTATGTTCACGCTGTATTCTGTAAATAAATGCCATATAATGAATGATCAAAAAAAGGGCAAAGATGACAGGATGTTCTCTTGAAAACAAACTGGGCACAAAAAGGTGGCTGAGATGGACCCTATGAATACTGAAAAGTAAATTTAAGACACACACGCTGCCGGGCGTGGTGGCACACACCTTTAGTACCAGCACTTGGGAGGCAGAGGCCGGCCGATCTCTGTGAGTTCAAGGCCAGCCTGGTCTACAAAGCGAATCCCAGGCCAGCTGGGGCTACAGGGAGACCCTGTCTCAAAAAGACAAA
>NW_008355891.1:0-252 GCF_000622305.1 Nannospalax galili
GAGTCTGACTGAGCTGAGTTCTGTGTCTTACTGCCTACAATCCAGTCTCTCCAGAGAGGGCTGTCCCTTCACAACGACTCACGGAGATCCTGCTTTCACCATTCTTGCACCTCCCCACGTGATCCGGTGGCAGGCGGATCGCTTACCTTGAGGGAGTGCCTGGTAGCTTGGAATGGAACTTGCCTGGAAGTGCAGCGACCGCTGAGTCACCAGCATCCAGTAGACGTGGAGAGCCAGGGACCCAAGCAGCAA
>NW_008355892.1:0-292 GCF_000622305.1 Nannospalax galili
GAAAGGGGAGCACGATAGTGTCGGGTTCTCTATTGAAGGTTCTTTGAGCTTAAATGAGCAGTTTGACTGGCAGGTTAAAGGCCAGATCAAACTTGGAGGAAACCTGCTGGAGCTCTGAGTATGAGAGATGGACCCAGATAAGTGGCTCAGTCTGTGAAAGGGCACCAAGGAAGCCAGAAGAAGTCAACAGCAAAAGAGCCTGTAGGGACTGTAAGGGCTCATATCTGTCAAGGGTTGTTGTTGAGAGTAACCCAATGATCTTTTGTAATAAGGCAATGGCCAGGGGAGTTAA
>NW_008355893.1:0-221 GCF_000622305.1 Nannospalax galili
ATACATGCAGGCAACACACTCATATACAATAAAATAAAAATAATAAAATATCATTTTAAAAAATGTTCTATGGACCTGTGGACAAAGCCGGTGGTAGAGTGCCTGCCCAGCAAGTGCAAGACCCTTGGTTTGCTCTCCAGCACCATAAAAATTAAAATAAAGTAGGGCTAGCCAGATGGGAAAGGTGCCGGCTACTCAGCCTATGGAGCTGAGTTCAATCC
>NW_008355894.1:0-3525 GCF_000622305.1 Nannospalax galili
TTTGCAAGCTCAGCCTCATTGGCATTTTCCCTTTGTTTGGTGTTGCCATTGTTTTGTGGTTTTGATGCTTTAGGACATCCCTCCTTACTTCTGGCACTGCAAGACACTCTAGAAGTAGCTTGTATGTGCTTTGTCCGTGTTATACAATCATCCGCTTCTCTAAGGAACCCTCAGTTTCTGTTTTCTAAAAAGTTACCCTGGAAATTAATATCTTGAATCTAGGAATGCTTATGGCTTCTTGCTTCTCAGATGTCATAGATAAGTAGGCACTGCTGCACGAAAAAGATAAGCACAGATTCGTTTACTGCTCTTCTTCCTAATCCTTCAGGGCCTCAAAAAACCAGATGCAGGCGTGGCCTTGCCCCACTCCATCATCAGAAACGTTCTCAGGTTTGATAATAATTGAAGGGCGGGTTAATCAGTGGCCATTCTTTTGAGAGAGGCTAACTGAAAACTCTTAATGACCCAGTAACTATTTTTCATGGATCTTCCAAGGAAAATGATGCTCACTCACAACAATTAGTTTTTCTTCAATAACTGGTGTCCTATTAATAATTTCATTTTAAAGATACGACCTGTTAGGATGACAGTATTTTGCCCACAGCAGAATTCTTTATCTCACATTCCCTTTGTTTTTCTTCATTACATCAGTTATGTTCAAATCATGATGCTGTCTCAATATTGTTTGCTTTTCACTGCCCAGTCTGCACTAGGGGAGCTGTTAGAAGACGGGCACTTGTTCTCAAAATATGAACATCTAACATACAATAAATAAATAACAAATATTGAATAGAAAGCTCAAAAACAGCATATGGAAGGAAAATCAGCACCACAGCTTTTGATTTATTATGAATTTCTCCTATTAAAATGAATGTTTTCCTTGGCTTTATTTAGTCACTTGGCTTGTCAGCATGAGCATCATACTCACAGAAGTAGGTTTGCAATGGGAGTCCTGAGAATGACACTGTACTCTGAGTGTTTGAAAGCCAAGCAACTCACGGTTCTTGCTTTCTGACTCTCTTCACTGTAGTATTCTTCCGTATATCCTTGGAATTGGTTATGCTGTTCACAAGATCTCATCTGTTGACTAATGGCCCAGTGGCATCATAGCCGTTTTGAGGAGATTGCCCCCCCCCCCCGCCCACGCACACACACACACTATGGGTTCAGTAGTCATATCATCAGAGTTTTGGATGCAGCAAGACTGAGGTATGTTCGGAAGTTTGTGATTTCAAATTGCTCTCCTACATGTGTCAAACAGGAAGCTAGATCTCACTTTGCTTCCACATTCTGGATGGAAGTGGTTGAAAACATCACAGAGCTCCGTTCTACCATCAACACGAAGTGTCAGTGCTGGATGAGAAGCCATCCACCCCATGCAGTGGGATTGTCTCAAGCCTTCCCCAGAGAAATTGTGGGCTGGTTGAGAAGGAAAAAATATGCACCGTAACAGTGATGAATCCTAGGTCAAAACAGAAAACCAGTTTCAATGTGGACCAGCTTTCCACAGACTACATACAAGGCAGTCCACTTTCTGTTAAGCCACCTGATACAGTTTTCATGGCTTACGTACCCGGCTTTGCCAGACTTTTGAGAAGCTGTTTCTGGCCCCCTACACGCCACTCCATTAAATCTTCTCCTGATACAGTTTTCATGGCTTACGTACCCGGCTTTGCCAGACTTTTGAGAAGCTGTTTCTGGCCCCCTACACGCCACTCCATTAAATCTTCTGAAGTATAATCCAATGTTGAGACACACAGGCCGGTCTGACAAGCTCTGCACCTCAGGAAACAGCGCCACCTGCCGAATACCTAGGACATGACTGACGAGAATTGAATTTTAGGACAAGTGGTTGAGGTTCAGTGTGTATTTCCCGACTGTCTCGCCATGCTATAACACTATTCTCAAGTACAAGCTCACTGGATGACATGAGCCCGTGCTAACTGAGGGAGTTGTGTTACATAAGGGCAAACAACTTTCTCTGAGTGCCTTGGCTTACTTCCTTAGACAATTCTGACAATAGGTAAAAATTCACAGTATGAGTAAATTCATCTCTTGAGTGCCAAAAATAAAGCTCTTGGACAAAACCCCACACCTTTGTCTGGTGATGCTCTGTGGAGAGCATCTGGTGCCAGCAGGGGATGGGGATTATCGTATCCCACCGGATTTTCTCTGGGGCCCAACAACTGCAGTGCACATGCTTAGTGCCATTTCCGGTATGTGCCATTTCCTGCCGAACCGGTCTCCCAGAGTAAAGCAGACCCCAGGGAAGCTTAATTTTGGTTAGGTTAAATCCTTAAAGAAACGGAGTGCTATTTTTTCCCATTGGTAGTTTATTTATGTGTTTATTTTAATGTTAGGGCCTATCCTTATAAAATCCTCCCTAGGCCCAGGAAAGGGAAATGGTTAAAGCATGACATTTGGAGAGTTAAGAAATACCTGTGAATAATTGTGTGTGTGCATGTATGCCTGAGTGTATTCTAAGCCAGACCTTTGAAAGATAAACATTTGATGTAGGGAAATGTTGAAAGTAAGAAAGTTATAAGCAGGTTTCATTACATTTTTCTAAAAATATTTGGCTTTCAAAATCAAACCCACTTAAAGTTTTCCGACTTTTATTTTCTTTTTAGTCATTTCGATATATTGTGGGGGATTTCACTGTGTCATAATAATGTTCCTTTTATATAGGTTTTAATACTGAAAACAAAGTCAGTAGACCCTACTGCCTTTGAATATAGCTGAAGTTAATTTCTTTGCCCAGTTTTTCCCACACTCATGAAGAAATACCAGATTTTAAATTAAAGTTCAGCACTTAAGCTCTTGTGAGGTCCTGAAATATTTGATCCTAGTTGAAGAAAATCTCTACAGCATATATTACAAATAACGGTGGGAATACCTGCAGATGGGAATAATTAGGATTTTCCAATTTGATTTTACCATTTGAAAAGTAAAGCACTTTATTTTTGAACTAAGTTTATTTTTATGCACGTGAAGGGTATAACTCAATTTTCACCATTCCAGGAACAGAAGTATCATAAATACACTCATACAAACACTCTTTATAGCTAAGCTACCTGACGTCCAATCTACCAAGATTATTATATAATCCCAGGTGCTGCAACTTAAAATTATGTAAGTTTGAGTAAATTAAATATCATAGCACTCTAATAGTAATTGTTATTAATAGCAAAACTAGTAGAAACATTGTTAGGTAATGTTTTGTGTAATTTGTACATAATAGCTAATTTAATCTTTATTTTAATATTATGAGAAAAGTACTATTACTATTCATTTGAGGACAGAGAGAGATTATATACCTTTCTTAAGGATGAAAGTATATCTAGTAAATGGTGGTATACACACATACAACACATACGCACACATACACACACACACACACACACACACACACACACACACATACACAGACACACACATACACACACACATACACTTAGAGACACATACACACACACACACATACACACATAGACACACATAGACACACGCATACCTACACACATA
>NW_008355894.1:4647-7705 GCF_000622305.1 Nannospalax galili
GAGGAGGGTGAAGGTTTGAATACAATCAGAATACATTGTATAAAATTCAAATCGATGAAACTTCAAAAAACAAACTCCCTAGTAGTAGATAAGAAATGACCATACCTCAGTGAGAAATTATAAAAACATAAGCTTAACAGCATAAACTTCAGACTTATGGATATTTTCTTCTCTATGTTGAAAAATATTAGAAAGTAAACATTTAACTCACTAGTTATTTTGAGAAAGCCAATTTCTATAAATACCTTTTATTGCAAACTTATAAGCATATATTTCATTTTCCCTCCATAAGTGGCTTCAGCATACAATTTAACTCCATGCTTTATGTTTCCATAGGAAATTCCCATGATATTTTTCTGGTCAGGAAAATCTTCCATTAATAGGTTCCCAGCACTTTCTGCCTACAGTCCAAAGTCTTAGGATGACATTCAAGGAGTTCAGTAGCTAGCCTGAGACAACAATTTCACCACCACTGTGCATTCTGGTCCAGTGCCAGTCTAATTCCTTCCCAGTTCCAATAGTCATTTCACTCTTTACTGTCCTGTGTCCAAAAGAATTTTGCTGTGCAAGTTTATCCCACTACAGTTAGATTTTCATGCAACATAACCAGGTATGATTCATTCATGGGATGTGAAGATGATTCTGCATGCAAAAAATCAATCAGTGGGATGCAATTATCAATAGAAAATAGCAAGGGTGATCCTCTAAATAGGTACAAAAATTATTTTACATACACCACTGTCCTTTTATGACAAAAAACCCACTAAAGCAATACTCCTAGGAATAAAAGGAAACAACTTTATCATAATAAAGACCAAGGTGCAAAATTCTCAGGATACACTTGATGAAGGCTGAATGCTCACCCTGAGGATGGGAGCATGATAAAGATGAGTGCTTTCACAACACTGCAGTCAACGTAGTCCTGGACGTTCACCGGTGACCGAGCATGAAAACGAGATAAAAGCTACATGGAAAGGGACAGGAAAAGTAATCTTTTTCATGGATGTTAGGATCCCCATACTCATTTTTAATTTAGTTATTTTTAAGAAAAACATAATGCTTTAAAATGTATTTGGCTAGATGGGATATTGAATAAAAGAAGAAGGAAGGAACATTTGACTCTGAGGTTTTTGGGAAAAATCTGTGCTGAGCATCTCCAATGTCAGTGCTAAGTTCCACAGCCCGAAGAGGTGTTTTTGCACCCAGAAAGTGAGGCGAATAAAAATTCAGTGTTGTTCGTAACCGGTGCTCATCTTTAGTTACTGGTACTGAAATGATGGCGTTTTCTGTTTCATATTATTTTCTGAATCATTTTGGAGTCAAAGTATATGGCTGAACTAAGCCATGTGGAGCCCTGGTTATGTCACTGGCTATTACTGACAAAAAAGGAAAAATGAAAAAAAGAAAACATTTTTTCTTTTCTTCTCCATAGATCCCCATCTCTGCCTCTTGTTTTTACTTCACAGAGTATTAAGAATTCAGTGAAATGCCTAATAAACACCCAGTGTTTTTCAAAATTCAGTGTTTCATAGTTTAGTCCAGAAAATCTGATTTTATTACTTATTTATACTTCTTCCTATTTTTACTAGCTACCTTATGCTCAATTTAAATGAAATTTGTCCCTTATATGACTTCCGAATTCAGAATCCAGATGACTTAAAGTTTGTGTTTTAATGCTACAAAATGTATTTATTTTTCTTTAGCCATTACATAACATAAAATCCAGGCATATAAAACAAACTGTAATATATTGTTTCTGAAACCACTTAGAGCTCACATCAGCAAGTTTATAATTTTGTTTTACTTCTTAATGAGCAATAAGGAATGTGTATGAATAGTCCAATTTATCAGAAACATTTCCATGTAAATTTTCAACCAACTTCTAGTTAAAAGAATGTTTTCCCTCAAAAAAAAAAAAAAAAGCATCAAAGGTCAAAGTTTTTACCTCTCTATATTTTTATTCCTCATCCACTTTCCGGTGCTGAAATTCTGAGGGTCATTTTCACTCAATTATTTTCGGTTCTTCCTCAAGTAATACCTGAAGTGGACATTCTATTTATGGGAACCAAATTGCTTAAAATCATTTCCAAACCCATTAAGCAGAGGTCAGTACACATATTAGCTGTGGGTAAAGGACCATTCAAGTCAAACTTCCCTTTCAAATTCACAGCTGGGATTCAGGCAGCTCTGTGCTGATGACCTGGTCCCCTTGGTTACCTTTCACCTTGTTCCTAATATCCAGACAGCGTGTCAGGGCCCATCTCAGCCCCACATTTCAGCACATGTTTGTAGAGGATCAGCTGTTCCCATGGTACCTGGACTGGGGATTTGCGTTGGAATGTGTGGCATTTCCAGATCCAGGTTCTCAACTACCCCTCACATACAGCCTCCTTCTCCACCCAGACTCTCCCGGAGTTAGGTGCTACTCAGACACTTTACACTCTGCCTGCTGCCTCCTCACCATTCTGGAATTTTGTTGAGACTTGACCCCACTTGCCTTCATAAACCAGTTGTCCTTTGCTACTTTTCCCTTTAGAGTAATCAAAGAAGTATAAGTTACTTCGTTTCCTTACTTCAAATATATGTGATAAAATTTCAGATCCTCCATGTAACACCCTTGCATTTAAAATATGTGTGTGTGTGTGTGTGTGTGTGTGTGTGTGTGTGTATTTATATATTCAGGCTAGAGATTTAATACCATGCAAAATCTCAAAAGTGCATGGCAAATGATCTTGTGTAGCAATAATTATAGAGTTGGAATGTTGTTGTACAACCTTGTGAAGTTAAATCACATCTAAATAAGATATAAGAAACAGGTATTCATGAAAAAAAAGCACTTACCTTTAGTGATGAACAAATTTAAGACAGTGTTACCTGTATCTTAACCTTCAACTTAGGAAAATGTTATGCTGTATGAAGTTAATTAGTTTAAGTTTGATGTCTATTTAAATAAGAGAAATAATAAAATATAATTAAAAATTAAGACTTAAATTTCATAGAATTAACTTCAAAACCACTAAAAATTAAAGGTTTAGTTTTCTACACATGCTAGGATCCC
>NW_008355895.1:0-4957 GCF_000622305.1 Nannospalax galili
GTGGAACTCTGTAATAATCTCTGTCTGTTGCAAAAGAAGCTTCTTTGATGGGTGTTGGCTGGCATATTTGCCTGTAAATATAGGGATCCATATTTTGCACATAGTAAGAAACTATATTTGTTTAGGGATGCGACAGCCTTGGGGTTTTCTCTAAGATCTATGACCTCTCCAGCCATGTGCATTTGGCTATGTTTACAGTACTATGTGTGGGGACCTAAAGGCCCCACCTTGCATAGGTCTGAAAGGAAGTTACTGGGGGCGTGGCCTGGCTTGCTTTGAAAGTCTGAAGAATATTTCCGCACTGCTGAGGGGTGCATGATCTGCACGTGACCATCCTTAAGACACACCTTGGGTGGGGAGGGGGGAGTTCCAGGTGCCTTTATAAGCTGCGTAACACCTGCCATAAATGAGTCCCTGCCTGACTAGACTCCCCGCTGCATCTGAGTGATCCTGGGTATTGGGGGCAGCATGGGCTGGCGAATGGTGTGCTTACTCACCCCCAATCATCACCTCCCCGGGGGTCGCTGGTTCAACCCCCCCCCCAACAGTTCCCTCCCACTGACTGGATTTTAAGTCCAATCAGGTAAGTGGACTTAAAAAAAAAAGATAAAAGTTCCACTACTCCCCCAATACAGGTTGCTGTGCTGCTCATTGATGGGGTTGTTAGGCCTCGAAGCTGGAGTCAGACCATCCATTGACGTCCTCCCTTAGCAGCTTGCATAAGGGAGGTGAATTCCAGGTCAGCTCAAGCTCCATTGCTCCAAATCCCGTGTCCGAAGGATGCGCTGTCTTCGGCAATAGGGTCTAACCGTCAGGTTCCAGGAGGTAATCATTGGCTGTGGCAGTGGCCTGTGTTATTTGGGGAGTTTCTTGGACTACCCTGGCCAACAACTCAAAGGGAAGTTTCTCCTGTCTGGTGCTGTTTCTTGTGACACAGCCTTCAGCTATACGCATGAACTCACGGAGAGATATTGTATGTATAACTTTTCAGTAGGTTTTTGGACTAATATGATTCCCTCTGGGGTTTTTTTTTTTTATACTAGCTAAGCATTATTTATCTTACTCTTTAAAGCTTACTTTTTTAATGTTTATGTGTGTTCTTCCCACATGTATTTAAGTGTGCCAAGTACATGGAGGCCAGAAGAAGACATTACATTCCCTGGAACTGGAGTTTAGTTACAGATGGCTGTTAGCAAACATGTGGGTACTGGGAACTAAGCCCAGGTCCTCTGCAAAAGCAGCCAGTGATCTTACCTGCTGAGCTGTCTCTCCAGCACTAAAATGTATTTTCTAGAACACTGTATATGATGAATGGTTGCAAAGGTGTTAACCCAGGTAGTAAACCCTAATAAACGCTACAAAAATAAAAATAATACTAGAAAAATATATTTTCTGGTAACAGTGTAATGAAAGTAATAAATTGGGAGTGAAAACAGTAGGTGCCTAACTCAGTGTTAGGTTCCCTAGCATATGTAAATCCTTGGGTTTGATTTCTAACATTTAAAAAGTGAAGACAGGCCAGGCGTGGTGGTGCACGCCTTCAATCCCAGCACTCGGGAGGCAGAGGCAGGCGGATCTCTGAGTTCAAGGCCGGCCTGGTCTACATAGTGAGTTCCAGGTCAGCTGGGGCTACAGGGAGACCCTGTCTCAAAAAGACCAAAAAAAAAAAAAACAATATGAAGACAGAATTAAAAGCGTTGGATCGTTTGTATTAACTTGGATAGGATGTAGACTCCTCTAAGAAAGAAAGCACTAGGCATGTCTAAGAGGGAAGGTCTTTACTGGGTGAATTGAAGTGGGAAGACCCAACTTCATGGGAGGGAGGGAGGGAGGGAGGGAGGGAGGAAGGAAGGAAGGAGGGAAGGAAGGAAGGAAGGGAAACTCATTAAAAGAAGAAAGAATAAATGCAAAGACTTGAATAAAGAGCTGAAGAAAGGCTGGAAAAATGTAAGAGAGAAAATCAACATGTCAAATACAATTTAAAATAACTTCATAAAATGGAGAGATAATACACAAATGCTTTTGCAACATCAGTCAAGGACGGAATAAACATTGTAAACATACACGGAAAATACTAAATCATGTCAACACATTTGAAGGAAATAACATAAGGAATCAGTTCATACCGCAAAGACTATCTTTAAGGCATTAAGCTCAGGGAGGGAGACATTTTAAGTCTGGAACTCTGTTAAAATAAAGACCCCTGGGTTGGAGAGGTATCTCAGTGGGTAAAGTGCTTGACGTTGGACTTGTGGCCACACAACCTGTGAGACAAAATCAGCTAATTCTACTGCTATAGAGGTAGAGACAGGAAGGTCCCTGGGGCCCATGTGTGCACAGGCCATTTTTGCAAAGTAATTTCCTCTGAAATTTAAATACTCCGTGTAGAAGGGAAGGGGAGACACGTCAGACGCAAAAAGTAAATAAAAGGTCACATATGTTGGAAAGGGAAAACTTGGAAGATTCTTGAAGGCCCCTCCTCGACTTTCTAGAAATAACAGGTGGCGGAGGAGATTCTGGCCAGTTGAAGACAAAGATTTTTCAGACCTGTGGAGCTGCCTGCAAGCCCTCCAGAAAGCTCCAAGTTTTGGTGAGCGGCCGCTGGGTTTGGGTGATGCCAAGGTCTTTGAGTCATTGTTACTCTGCTCTGCTGTGAACTCCGCTTCCCAGGAGAGTAATGGGACTGTCTGGTGTGGTGGGGGGCTCCACAGGAAAAGCCTGTCATACACTGCAGCCCAGCCTGCCTTCTGAGTTCCAGGCTAGGAAGAGACCCTGCCTCAAAGACGGAAGAACAGGAATTGGAGAGATGGGTCAGCGCTTAAGATCACACGCTGTTCTTGCAGAGTTTGGTTCCCAGCACCCACACGGTGGGTAACAGTCATCCTTAATTCCCCTTCCAGGGGATCCGATGCTCCCCTCTGGCCTCCATGGACATCACACACACATGGTGCCCTTTGACACACCCGTTCAGATAAAAATACAAATAAATTAATGAAAACAAAAATCCAAAAGTCAAGGGGGACAGCAACTGGGATGATAGGTTAGGGTGTTTTCTGGCTGCCACGTGTAAATGCGCACACTCACATACATGTGAACACACACGCACACGTACACAAAGGTTCTCTATAATTTCATAAAACAGATAACAAAATCTGGGTTTTGACTGTTCGTCTAGACACAAGAATACTAAGTTGACTTGGACGTAGTTTTTAGCTATCTCTACGTTGTAAATTATTCTTGCTACTTTTCCCCAATGCTTAAACAAACCTGTTTAAAAAAGCGTTTCTGAAAGAACACAAGACTGATTATTTTATAGAAATCATTATCACGTTTTTTCTGGAGGTATTTCTTTTTACTTTACACACACTTCTGAATGTTCTGTGATAGCACAAGCACACAGTCAATGCATCTATATATAAGTGTTTGCGCATACAGTGGTGATATGATAACGATAAAGACCTAAATGTGGAAATTTCCATAGAAGTAGATTTTAAAAACTATACCAAAGAATGCACACAATATTAAAATTAACGCAAATATTTAGTACCGACTACTTACCACCAGCATTTTTCTGCACGTAAAAATAACCGATTGGATCACTCTGATAACCATTTCATTCAAATTATCATGAAAATAGACCTGTGTGCGAAACATTTGCCTGGCTTGCGAAAGAAACGTTCTTTGATTTCCAGCATTGCAAGAAATAATAACAAATATATCCAATACGTGATTTCCAGGACTCCAAATAATAATACTTATAAAATAATGAGTTTAGGAAATAACCAGAAATACATTCCATGCATTGGTTAACAAATATGTACTGATGGTTTTGAAACAATGAATAATTCATTCAATGCTTCAGATGGTATGGATTTTTTAAAAGGTAAAATATCAGTGTTTCAAGATAAAGGTTTAGGGCTTGGAGAGATGGCTCAGTGGTTCAAATGCAGTTTGAGTTTTTAAATTTCATACATTTCCTGTTCAAATCCAGACACCTTCCCCCATCCACGTCTTCCCCCCCACTCCCCGGCCGAGGACCCACGTTTGGTTTTCCAGAATAGACAGGGTACCTCTCGACTCCCTCTAACTGCAGATACAGGAGTATGGAACACCCTCTACTGGTTATCAAGGGTACTGCACTCATGTGGACACACCCAAAAAACATGGATATATATAACTAAAAACAAAAAGTGTCTTTTAAATGAGTTTTGAAACAGGGAAGGTAACATGACATAAATTAGATAAATTTCTACTAATGCCTCACACTGTGTGATCTTCATATTATTAACAAATAATTAGAAACTTGTAGAAATTGAGCATTTTTTTAAATTGAAAAACGTTCTTAAAACAGATAACCGTATGCCCCCTTAGAGGCTCATGTTGTATTTCAAAGATGAGTATATTTGCTGCCTTTCAACATGTTATGTCCTGTGTGGTTATAGACATTTTCTCTGAAACTCAAAAGACAATCATTCTGCCGTGGTTTTAACAGCTTGAGTTTATGTCTCAGTTTTCAGGAGGGTATTGCTTGAGAATTTCATACATGAATATAATGCATTTTAATCAACTCCATACTCTACTTCCTCTCCTCTAATTCATCCCCCATCCCCACCAACATTTTACTTTCCAAATTCACTTGCTCTTTTAAATTTATTTTTAGTTTTTTAGCCTAGAGTGCACTTAGAGCTGTCTGTGTGTGCACGGCCAGCCACTGGAGCTTGGGTATCCCTCCAGAAAGACATCCCTGAAGAAAATTCCCTCTCCCTCTATCAGCAGCCATCAATCGCCAACGACTCAATGTTGTGACCTCAGGGGCCAGAAATTGAACTTATTTATGACCACTACTCCGGTATAGTTCAGTTTGAGGAGAATAATAAACAGACCTATGTGATCAGAGGGAATAAATAAATAATTCCAGACGTTAACCAGAAGTCTAAGAAAATACCAGAAAAAAAAA
>NW_008355896.1:0-516 GCF_000622305.1 Nannospalax galili
TTTTTAAATTGGTCAGATAATTTTAAATTCATTTTCTTCAAAGCTCCTGAGGCCAATAAAAAATGGGCTGGAGAGCCATGTGCAAATAATTTTTCCATGGACTATAAAATGTACTTTTCCTTGAGTAATACTACTTGAGAATATGTAACTTTTGTTGACTGGCAAGCAACTAAAACTAAGGACGGGTATAGCATTGTGTAATGGTGTTTTATTGGTATACCTGAAAGGAAAGCTTGGCTGTGTGATAGCAGTATTGAGTCAGACTGGATGACGTTCCATTTTTGTTTTCTAATTAAATAGTGATTTTGTTAAAGAAATATGGTTGCTGCTATTCAAGGGTATGCTCATTGTTTTATTGTATAGGAAGATTTCCAGTCAATGACATACGGATTACAGTGTGACAGATCTTTGAGTTACAGGTACACACCATTCATAAAGATAACTCACACAGTTTGTTTTTACATTTTTTGATTTGTTTTTAAACTTAAATTTTCTCTTTCTAGGAATGTTAAAAGA
>NW_008355897.1:0-259 GCF_000622305.1 Nannospalax galili
ATGTCCAGAGATCTCTATTACCTTCCCCAGCCAGGGGCCACTCTGGGTAAGTGCCCAAAAGGACATTAGACTTTATAGATTTCCCTGCAGGAGATGGGGAATCACTAACTTCTGTTCTTAACTAGAGCAAGAAACAACCTGTCAAGGGAGAGGAAGAATCAGTATAAAAACACATAGTAGAGCCATCAGTGTGGCCTTCAAAAGTGATATTTACCCCTTTCATGGTTAAGTAGGCATTACTTTCATCTCCCATAAGAAG
>NW_008355898.1:0-256 GCF_000622305.1 Nannospalax galili
CAGGCAATACACGCATACACATAAAATAAAAATAAATAAAAATTTTTTAAAGTTAAAAAAAAAACCTAAGTAAGGGGACTCAGTAGCTAAGAGCCCTTACTGATCTTGCAGAGACCCCCCCAAGTTCAATTCCTAGTACCCACATTGGCTGACTTAGAACTGTCTGTAACTCCAGGGATTTGATGGCCTCTTCTGACTGCTGAAGGCATCTACGTGCACATAGCATACACACACACACACACACACACACACACAC
>NW_008355899.1:0-320 GCF_000622305.1 Nannospalax galili
GCAATAGAATGGCTCATGTGGCAATAGTGTTGGCACATTGGAGCATTGTGAGGTCACATTGGAGAATTGTGACTTTACAAGGGAATATTCAGAAGTCATATTGTAACATTGTTGGCATGTTGGAGCAATATACTAGCACATGGGCCTATGGTGTTGGAAGATTAAGGCATTGTGATGTCACATTGGAGCATTGTAACTGCACATTGGTACACTTTGCAGTTATATTGTAACATGGTGTTGGCACCATGGTGCATTGTGAGGTAACAATTAATCATTGTTAAGTCATATTGTTACATTGTGATGGCACCGTAGAGCATTTT
>NW_008355900.1:0-405 GCF_000622305.1 Nannospalax galili
CAGTGCCTGCTTTACAAGCATAAGAACCAGTTTTCACATCCCCAGCATACATGTAAAAAGCCTGGAATGGTGTTCTGTGTCTGCAACCCTAGTGCTGAGAAGATGGAGACCAGAGGACTCCTGAGGTTCACTGGCCAGTGTAGTGTTGAGCTCAACTTTAATAACAGACTGTATCTCAAAAAGAACATGTAGAAAAATATAGGAAGATACCTGACTCCAAAGTCTGGCCTTGACAAACTTGTGTACACATGAATGGACACAACTGCACATACATATGCACATACACATACATGCATCTCACACACAGTGTATAAACCTATGACTTTATGTGATCTCAGCGCTGAGGAAACTAAATCAGAGACTGTGAATTTGGGTCCAGCCTGGGCTTCCTAGTAAGTTCCAGAC
>NW_008355901.1:0-253 GCF_000622305.1 Nannospalax galili
TGGGAATGCTTTGCGTTTTTCTCTGTTTAGTATAATATTGACTGTGGGCTTGTTGTATATTGCCCTTATTACATAGAACTATGTCCCCTGTATCCCAAGATTTTCCGTTACTTTTTCATTAATAGATCTTGGATTTTGTCCAAGACCTTTATGCATCTAATGAGATGATGATGTGGTTTCTGTCCTTGAGTCTGTTTCTGTGGTGAATTACATTCATTGATTTATTTATGGTGAACCATCCCTGCATTTCTGG
>NW_008355902.1:0-489 GCF_000622305.1 Nannospalax galili
CTCACATTCTTTATGTTTAGTTTGTCATACATGAATTAAAAATAAATTTTTTATTAGGGATTTTGCAATTTTCTACTTATAAGTTTTCCTTCAATACAATATGAAGTTTTGTAATAAATAAACGTGTGCCAACATTTTCCAGACTTTTAGACATATCCCTCTAGTACGATTCTATTTTGGTTTCTAAAGATTGAGCCTAGGGTCAAGGATGCACCACATTCTGTGCAATTGTAAACTATCTCTTCATTATGAGAGTTTGAGAACTGCTACCATTTGACATGATTAAAGGAATTGCCACATTCCTTATATTTGCAGTGCAACCTTTATTGCAAATTCTTTGATGTTCTCTAAGAATTGAAATACAAGTAAAGGACTTTAGAAACCCTTTTCATTTGTGGGGTTTCTCTCTAGTGTGAATTCTTTAATGTCTTCTAAGTACTGAGCTCTCAGTTTGTCACATTCTTTTTTACCAGAATGATTATATTCCAT
>NW_008355903.1:0-301 GCF_000622305.1 Nannospalax galili
GATAGATAGATAGATGATAGACAGATGATTATGATGATAGATAGATAGATAGATACATACATACATAGATAGATAGATACATAGATAGATAAGAAATAAACTGAAGAACAGCTTCTTACTGTAAGTCACATAAATTGTGAGACCAATTTGTCTTAATGGTTGTACTATCTGTCTCTTGGTAGCTGTCATGCAGGATTTTCAGTAAACTTTGTCAGCAGAGTTGAAGAAAGATTAGACCCTCTTAGTCTGATCACCTTCACAATATTTCATGAAATCTGTCTGGGCTCCATTATCTCTAAGG
>NW_008355904.1:0-445 GCF_000622305.1 Nannospalax galili
GGCGCCAGGCGGTGGAAACAGTCCAAGGAACGCAAAAAGAGTCCAAAAAATCAATCCAGGAAAACTGGGAACAGCAGAGAAGATGTCGGATGGTGCCGCAATGACACAGGTGGCACGGAGTCTGGGTAGAGAAGAGTAGGATGGCAACAGCAGCGGAAGGAACGCGACGGAAGCGAACACATCATATCCTGTGAAAAAAGCAATATCCTGTGAAAAAAGCAGAAACACATCCCTACCCCGGCCACCTAGAGAGAGAAGTTGTTAAAGGAGTAGCTATTTGAACAATAGACGTAGCAGAAGGCAAAGCTGTAAAGATGGTTTCTTGTAATTGTATGTTAGTAAAGGTAGCATTATCCATTCTACCGTGAATGTACATCTCTAATAAAGAGAGTCATTAAATTTATAAGGAGTAATGTATATTTGAGTAGGATACCAAGCACAGATA
>NW_008355905.1:0-325 GCF_000622305.1 Nannospalax galili
GTTTGTTTACCAATGAATGCACATTTGCCTGCTTCCACTTTGGGCTATTGTGAACCCTGCTGCTATGAATTTTTTTGTTTTGTTTTGTTTTGTTTGATCTTTTTGAGACAGGGTCTCCCTGTAGCCCCAGCTGGCCTAGAACTTACTATGTAGACCAGGGTAACCTTGAACTCACAGAGATCCGTCTGCCTCTGCCTCCCAAGTGCTGGGATTAAAAGTATGAGCCACCACACTCAGCTGTTGTGAATATTTGTATTCAAGTATTGTTTGAATACTTTTCATTACTTATTAAATATGCCTAGGAGTAAACTTGCTAGGTCATATT
>NW_008355906.1:0-252 GCF_000622305.1 Nannospalax galili
AGGGCCTGTGGCCCTTGCAATGTGTCCCTCCGGGCCTCGTTCCGCCGCCGCAGCTGCCGCCTCCGCAGCCGCCGCTGCCGCCGCCGCCCTGCAGGCTCTTGGGGCCGCTAGGAGCGGGGCCAGGCGTCTATGGCCATACCACCCTGAAAGCGCCCGATCTCCTCTGATCTCGGAAGCTAAGCAGGGTCGGGCCTGGTTAGCACTTGGATGGGAGAC
This sequence comes from Nannospalax galili, assembly GCF_000622305.1. NCBI lineage: Eukaryota > Metazoa > Chordata > Mammalia > Rodentia > Spalacidae > Nannospalax > Nannospalax galili. The sequence continues at coordinate 217 of NW_008355906.1, forward strand.
CGCCTGGGAATACCGGGTGCTGTAGGCTTTTGCGCC
>NW_008355907.1:0-276 GCF_000622305.1 Nannospalax galili
GAGAGAGACAGAGACAGAGACAGAGACAGAGACAGAGACACAGAGAGAGAGTCAAGGTTTATCTGAAAATATTTGGTTTTTTACACAAGCCTTATCTACATAACACATGATAATTAAAAGTACCAGACTGGTGGAACTAACCTTACTGGATGTTTAACAGCCATAGTTTAAGGTCCATAATAATGTGGTCAGAGGGACTTAAAGGACAGCTTTTGCACCTTGCCATCCAAGCTCAACTAAGTTCCAGGGGACTATGGAACATCTCTCAAAATGTCC
>NW_008355908.1:0-383 GCF_000622305.1 Nannospalax galili
AATAAAGTAAAAATCTCAGAATAAACCTGACCAAAGAGATTAAAGACCTCTGCAAAGAAAGTGATTAAAGAAGACGCCAGAAGATGGAAGGACCTCCCATGCTCATGAACTGGAAGAATTAATATTGTGAAAATGACCATCCTACCAAAAGCCATTTATACATTCAATGCAATAGCAATCAAAATCCGCGTGACATTCTTCAAAATTTAGAAAAAGAATCCTAATATTCATATGGAAGCACAAAAGACCTCAGATACGTAAAGCAACCCTGAGCATAAACAGCCATGCTGGGCAGATTATGATACCAGATTTCAAACTATAATACAGAGCTGTAGTCATACAAACAGCATGTACTGGCACAAAAAAGATATGTAGATCAGTGA
>NW_008355909.1:0-676 GCF_000622305.1 Nannospalax galili
AAACTAATCATTAAATTTATATGGATGCATAAAAGACACCAGATAGCCAAAGCTACCCTGAGCATGCTGGGGGAACTACTTTACCAGATCTCAAAGTATACTACAGAGGTATAGTCATAAAACAGCAACAGTACTGTCACAAAAATAGACACATAGATCAATGGAATATCACTAAAATTCCAAACCCGAGAACATGCAATTTCAGCCTTCTGATATTTGACAAAGGTACCAAGAACACACAATCGGGGAAAGACAGCATGTTCAACAAATGGTGCTGGCAAAACTGGATCTCCACCTGTAGAAGAATAAAACAAGATTCTTATCTTTCACCTTGCGCAAAAGTCAACTCCAAATGGAACAAAGACCTCAATGTGAAACTGGAAACCCTGAAACTATTAGAAGGAAATATTGGTAGTAACTTACAAGATATAGGTGTAGGAAAGGATTTTCTAAATCGGACAGAAGTTGCTTAGGAATTGAGGTCTGCAATCAATAAGTGGGACCTCATTAAACTAAAAAGCTTCTGTACAGCAAAAGAAAAGAATCAGAAAAGTGAACAGAAAACCCACAGCATGGGAAAAAAATCTTTACAAGTGACACATCTGACAGGGGTTTAACATCCAGAATGTAAAAAAAAAAAAAACCCTCAAAAAACAATTAATTGAGAAACCAAATG
>NW_008355910.1:0-523 GCF_000622305.1 Nannospalax galili
TCTTCAATTTTTTTCCATTGATCTATGGGTCTATTTTTGTGCCAGTACCATTGTGGGTTTTATGACTATATCTCTCTAATACAGTTTAATATCTGGTATAGTAATCCCCCCAGCATTGTTCTTAGTGCTCACGGTGGCTTTCGCTGAGGTTTTTTGTTCTTCCATATGAATTTTAGGATGGTTTTTGTCCAACTCTGTGAAGAATGTGATTTTGATTGGCATTGTATTGAATCTATAATTAGCTTTTGGAATCAATAATTAGCTTTTGGTAGGATGGTCATTTTCACAATATTAATTCTTCCAATCCTTGAGCATGGGAGATCCTTCCCTTCTGATGTCTTCCTCGATCTCTTTCTTTAAAGATTTAAATTTTTCATTGTAGATGTCTTTAATGTCTTTGGTCAGGCTTATTCTGAGATAATTTTTTTTGCAGCTATTGTGAAGGGGAGTATTTATTTCCATGTGCTCTTTACCTGATTGCTTGTTATTGGTATATAGAAAGGCTACAGACTTTTGTAGATTA
>NW_008355911.1:0-405 GCF_000622305.1 Nannospalax galili
TGCTTTGCTCATACCTAGTTCTTTCAGTAATGCCTGTCCCTCCTTTATAGTTCTCCAGGCCCTATTAATCATGGGTGTTCCCCTTGGTGGTTACCATGTATCTTTAATGCCTTGCACCAGCCATCCCATTAGGAACTGCTCCCCCTGCATTGGCCTAGGTTGAAGAGCATTGTCACAAGGACAGACAGGCAGTTATATAACTCAGCTGTGAAGTTTCTGAAGGTATTAGACTGACAATATTTGTTCCCATGTCCCAAGCCCCCATAAGCCATGGGGTGAGGGTCTCTTTGATTGCTTGCTTCTAAGTTTTTCTGAGTTTCAATGGCTCCAGGGTGGAGTATTTCCAAGCTACAATACTGTTAGCTTTTTCCTCTCTTGTATCAAAGGTTGAATCTGAGGGGCAGC
>NW_008355912.1:0-236 GCF_000622305.1 Nannospalax galili
CAGTCCTGGGTTTTAAGAGAACGTGATCAAGACCTGGAACTGCAGGAGGGCAGAGGACGTGTGTCCTCGCTAAGCCTCTCTCAACTGCTAATATCTAGACGGTGTAGAGGTTATGTCACAACAAGAGTTTGACTGAAAATGGGCAGAGAGACAGAAGATGGAGAGGAACACAGCAGTCCCTCTCCTCCAGGGTGTGCATGTGTCCTGGGGTCTGAGGAAGGGATAGAGTCCATGAG
>NW_008355913.1:0-521 GCF_000622305.1 Nannospalax galili
TAATCCCCCCAGCATTGCTCTTAGTGCTCTGTTTTGTTTTGGCTATCCGAGGTCTTTTGTGTTTCCATATGAATCTTAGGAGTTTTTTTCCAATTCTGTGAAAAATGTCATAGGGATTTTGATTGGCATTGCGTTGAATCTATAAATGACTTTTGGTAGGATGGTCATTTTCACAATATTAATTCTACCAATCCATGAGCATGGGAGGTCCTTCCATCTTCTGATGCCTTCCTCTATGTCTTTCTTTAAAGATTTAAAACTTTCGTTGTAGAGCTTTTTAATGTCTTTGGTCAGGTTTACTCTGATATATATATTGCAGCTATGGTGAATGGAACTATTTCCATCTGCTTTTTCTCTGATTGCTTGTTATTGTTATATAGAAAGTCAATAGACTTCTGTAGGTTACTATTGTAATGTGCTACTCTACTCAATATGTTAATTTCTAGGAGTTTTTGGGTGGAACTTTTGGGATCCCTTAGATATAATATCATATCATCTGCAAAGAGGGATAATTTAATCTC
>NW_008355914.1:0-242 GCF_000622305.1 Nannospalax galili
CAGTATTCCACTGCACGGTGTCAACTAGTGGACTGCAGAATTCCACTGCACAGTGTCAACTAGGGGACTACAGTATTCCACTGCACGGTGTCAACTAGAGGAGTGCAGTATTCCACTGCACGGTGTCAACTAGGGGACTTCAGAATTCCACTTCATGGTGTCAACTAGGGGACTGCAGTATTCCACTGCACGGTGTCAACTAGGAGACTTCAGAATTCCACTTTGTGGTGTCAACTAGGGGA
>NW_008355915.1:0-1802 GCF_000622305.1 Nannospalax galili
CAATGATCCTTGTCAACCAAGAAAGGTTCTCTTACACAAGACTGACTCTCCGTGTACCCGCAGCCATTTGTTGTCAATAGGTCCTCAGACAGAGTTAGCCTTTTTTATCCACCTCCCCGGTTCCACGCTGCAGTTTCATCTGGCTTGAGCTTAGGTGGGACTTGTCCATACTGTGACCATTCTTGTGAGTTCAGATGAGTAACTGCCCAGATATCTTGAAACAATAGCACTTTCCTTCACTTTGAAATCTAGTCAGTGGAGATCATCAGATTCAAACAGCCCCTGTAAACTGTGAAGATACCATCATATGAGTGAGTCAAATAGTATGTGAACTGGGAAAGCTCCCAGGGTCTAAGTTCTACAATATGAAATATGAGGAACTCTGTCACAGTCAGGTTACATAAAGTTGTCCTGTCATCTAGTCGTTTTGCAAAACTTCATAATTTGCTTCATGACTGCTGTAGTAAACTCAAATTTCCTTTATTATCAATTATTCAGATTAGACACACATAGCATAGCACCTTAAAAATCTAAAGGAGTCTTTAAATAAGCATAGTTGCTTTTCAAGTTATGTGAGCAGAGACTATGTAGACCCAGGCCTCAAAATGTCCATATTCTTTTATTTTTGATAAAAGAAAATATGACAAAATCATTAATTATATCTTTTCCCCAAAGTGACTTTCTATATTACAGCATGGTTCATTAGATTTTAGCATAGCACCTTAAAAATCTAAAGGAGTCTTTAAATAAGCATAGTTGCTTTTCAAGTTATGTGAGCAGAGACTATGTAGACCCAGGCCTCAAAATGTCCATATTCTTTTATTTTTGATAAAAGAAAATATGACAAAATCATTAATTATATCTTTTCCCCAAAGTGACTTTCTATATTACAGCATGGTTCATTAGATTTTGGGGGGCTGTCCTTTAAAAGACAGAATTCAGCCTTGTGGCTCAAGCATAAAGTATTTTGTTTCAGTGCTGAATAAGTGATTCTCTCTCTCTCTCTCTCTCTCTCTCTCTTTCTCTCTCTCTGTCTATATCTCTTTGTGTGACAGTGGGGAGGAAAAGGAAGTGAGAGAGAGGTGAAATTAAAGCAGTTTTTCGTAGAGGGTAAAGATGAGGGATGGAAATCTAAATTTGATCAATATCTTGTATGAAATCTGCAAAAAGTCATAAACAGTTGCTGCTTGTTTGTCTTTCCATTTTTGGCCCCCTTTTGACCTCGCAGCTAAACCACCTTCTTCCGGACCTCCTGGTCTCCCATCCTTCCCTCCTTTCTCTCTTCCTTCTCTTAACTTCCCTATATTTGCTCATTTCTTTTGATCTTACTTGTTATTTTTTGGATGCTTTATATTTTCCAAGGATCATAGACTTGAGGTCATTATTACATCATTTCATTAGAACTAAATGCACTGGAATGTATCTTAGGTTTTAAATGAAAACACGTCATAGTGGGTCTAGTAGTTCTGGTTTCAGAGCTCTAAGTTCACCTTCAGCTTCTATGTTGACTTCCTTTCCACTCACTACTCTCAATTTCTATGACAGTTTTTCTGGTTATTGATTTACACCAGGCTTCCTCATGCCCAAGAAATCTGCCTTTATATCTGCTGACTGCTTTACATAGGCCCCTCCAGGCCCAGCCCATCTGATCAGATTTTATAAACCAGGCCTAATTAGTGAAAACTGAGGTGCATCAGAAAGACAAATACAGCAAGATGGTGCCACATACCCAAGTCCTCATGGCCCTGCTCTTCTGGGTGTCTGGTGAGAATTTTAAAACTGTTACAGTATCTTTTGATTAA
>NW_008355916.1:0-1079 GCF_000622305.1 Nannospalax galili
AACCCTAAACAAAATCCTCAACCTAACTCTACCCCTAAGCCTAACCCTAATCCTAACAGAAACATAAACCTAGATCCAACCCTAAACCTAACCCTAACCAAAACTGAAACGTAACTCTAACCCTAACACAAACCTTAAACTTGCCCTAACCTTGAACCTAAACATAACCCTAAAACTAACCCTAGCCCTAACCCTAACGCCTCCCTAACCCTAACCCTAATACTTACTCTAAACCAAAACCAAACCCTGCACATAACCCTAGCCCTATCTCCTACCATAAACCTAGCACTTAACATAATCTTAACCTGAACTTAAACTTATCCCTACATGTAAAGCTTTCCCTAACCCTAACCCAGAGTCTAAACTTAATACTAATGCTAAATAAAATCGTAGGCCCAACCTGAACCCTAATTTTAATGCAAACCCTACAACTAAACCTAACCCTAAACCTAGCCCTAACCCTAAACGTAAACCTAAACCTAAGCCTAACTCTACATGTTGCCCTAAACCTAACCCTATGCCTGAACCTAAGCCTAATACTAACCCTAAGTAAAAAGCTAGACGCCACCCTCAACCACATGCTACTACCTACTCTAACCGTAAACGTAGTCCAAGGTCTAAAACTAACCCTAAGTCTAACTTTGACCTAACCATAGACCTAACCCTAGCCCTAATATTAACTTTTGAACAAATGATAAACTTCGTACTAGCTCTAGCTATAAACCTAATCCTAACCCTAGTCCTAACCCTAACACTAAGACAAGCCTATTACTACAAATAAGCCTATATTTAACCTTAGTCATAAGCATAATCCTATTGTAATCCTAAACCTACCTCTAAACCTAATCCTAACACTTAGCATAATTCTAACACTTAGCCTCACGCCAACCCTAAACAGAGTCTTAACCCTAACCCTAAGCCAAGCCTTAACCCTAACCCCTATCGAAAAGTAAGCCCAACCCTAAACATAACCTAATTCTAAACATAATCACTGCCCTAACCCTACTCTACACTAAATCTTAATCTTCATTCTATCAGTAACCCTACCTTGAAACAAACCCTAAAATTAACACTAATTT
>NW_008355917.1:0-978 GCF_000622305.1 Nannospalax galili
GCAGACACAACCTAATGTGTAGCTGAGGGCGGAATGGAAATGAGCTGATTATGAAAGAATGGTACCAACTAACTTTAGACTGTAAGTTTACATGTTGGAAGTTCAAACGGAGGCCGAAATAATAGAAGCCGCGTTTAAAACCCAAATTAACATAAAGCGTTGCAAGGAAGGTAGCTAAAAGTTTTTCTGGGAGGCATAAACAATGTCGCCCTCCTCCTCCCTTAGTTTTAGCTACAAACCGAGGTACAGTTTCATCCAACCACAGTCTGGGGAGCCAGTGAATTTTTAGGGCTCACTTACAGAGCGGTGGGTGAGGGTTTACTTACAGGAGTGTGGGTGTCCCCCACCCCCTGAAAGGCAGAACTGGAAGTCTTCAAGCATGCATAGTGGCTTCCCCACAGCCGCACAAAATGGCCAGGGAGCCTCCCTTAGGGTTCCTCACCTTATATACCTTAGTGCCCCCTCCTGCAACTAGGGTCAAGTGGCTGGTTGGGAGGGTCCCATGACTTGCCCCCCCTTTCTTACACAGCATAACAGTAAACAAACTTAGCTGTGATGGTTCTCAGCAGGCAGGTGCAGCCAGGCTTGGGAAGGTGGTATGTGTCCATGTCTGTCTGTTGGAGGACAGTCATACGTGGCTGGTTGCCCATGACTTGCCCCCCCTTTCTTACACAGCATAACAGTAAACAAACTTAGCTGTGATGGTTCTCAGCAGGCAGGTGCAGCCAGGCTTGGGAAGGTGGTATGTGTCCATGTCTGTCTGTTGTCTGTTGGTCATACGTAACAAGGGACACAAACAAACCAACTTATTATTGAACTAACATTTCTGTATCAGTTACTTTTCTGTTGCTGTGGTAAGATATCATGACCAAGGAAACTTACAGAAGGAAGGGTTTATTTGACTAATGGTTCCAGAGGGCTAGAGGCCATCACAGTGGGGAAGTGAGGTGGAAAAGGTGGCCTGAGCAGAGAGCCGAA
>NW_008355917.1:2763-4552 GCF_000622305.1 Nannospalax galili
AGGATGGCCTTGAACTCACAGAGATCCACCTGCCTCTGCCTCCCGAGTGCTGGGATTAAAGGCATGCACCACCATGCCTGGCTGGTAGTTGTTTTTTTTAAAGCAAAAATAGACATCTGTCCTATGTCCAAGCAAGAATACTCCAAGGTATAAACCATGTGTGTGTGTGTGAGTGTGTGTGTGTGTGTGTGTGTACATATGTGTATGTTTTAGTTCACCCTGAAAGGCATTCACAAAAATACTTTTAGTAGCAAAATTCATAATAGAAAAACCTAAACAGCCCAAATAACCATCATAAGTGTAAGAGATACGTGAACCGCAGTATTGTTTAGTAGTGTGCCACAGAGTGATACACACAAATGAACTGAACAGCAGCCCATGGCTGAACCTCATAGCAGTGAGTCAGAGGGTGGGATACCCACTGGTTATTAAAATGCGCTTTGGGAACAGGAGGGACAAATGTGTCTGTCAATGTTCAGAATTGCCTTTGCTAAGAAGGGATGGGATGTAGTCCGTATTGAATTAAGTAGCAATTACACAATATATTCTGATCAATTAGCACATTAATGGTACTTTTATGACATGTATTTTTCTATGTACATGTTATTTTTTAAATTATTTTATTATTTTTATGTGCATGAATGTATTGCCTGCATGTCTGTAAGTGCACCCGTGTTGTGCAGTGCCCGCAGAGGTCAGGTGTTGGATCCCCTGGAACCAGCATTACAGAGAGATGCAGCTGTTAGCCACCATATGGGTGCTGGGAACTGAACCAGTCCTCTGCAAGAGCAACCAGTGCTCTTAACCACTGAGCTGCCTCTCCAGCCCACAACATTTTATTTATTTTTAATTTTTAAAAATTTAATAACCACATGATTACAAGAAGCATTTCATTACAGCTTTAACATATTCAGGAATACATTCCAGAGCAAGAGTACATCTCTTTCACAAGTGGCTGTAGTTTCTAGGTTCATAGTTAAATTAATACAGTTATACAATATTGAACTCAGTATAAGCCCTTTAGGAAGAACAGCTCTTCCTCACCCAGCAGTAATCAGTTTTCAATAATTCTTCAGCTAAGATTGGGGTCTGCTGTCCATTTCCCCAGTTTTATGCTGGGTTTTTGTCTGCTTCAGTTTCTATGGGTTTTGTGCATTCTGACATTATTACTCTAAGGTCATATGAGCAAGGTCTCAGGAGCCCATAAGACTCTATTTCCATAAGGTCATGCACCTCCTCCCCTGGGTCTTAAAATCTTTCTGCCCCCTCTTCCACAATGGTCCCTGAGCCGTAGGTGGGTGATGTTTAATATAGGAGCCCAGAGCAAGGACCCATACTCTGCAGACTTTTATTCTCTATACTTTGGTCATTTGTGGCCCTTTTTGTTCATTGCCCTCTGTTTCATGAGGGAGCTTCATTGATGAGAGTTGAGAGATATATTAGTATTCTCTCTATCCCTTTTCCACTATGTTCTATGAGCTTTAGGTGTAGAAGTTCTACTGTAAATGTGTCACTTAGGGTTGGGCATTTCACAGATACTTAATTTCTGTATGATAAACCAGGCATGGTGGTGCTTGCCTTCAATCCCAGTACTCAGAAGGCAGAGGCAGGTGGAGTTCTATAGGAGCAAGGCCATCCTGCTCTACAAGGGCTAATGAGAAACCCTGATCTAAAAATTGTTTAAAAATAAATACATGACATAGGCTAGAAGAGAATCTGTCTCATAATGGGCTTTCAGTAAATAACATTTATTCCAGTTATACAATTTTTATTTTTACAACAACATGGT
>NW_008355917.1:5272-9486 GCF_000622305.1 Nannospalax galili
GAGCACACACACACACACACACACACACACACACACACGCACACACTCACACACACATTTTTAAAAAGGGTAAGAGAGATGGCTTAGCAGTTAAGAGTGCTTACTGCTATTCTAGAGGTCCAGAGTTCAATTCCCAGTGTCCGTATCAGGTGGCTCACAACCACCTGCCTGTAATTCTAGTTCCTGGGGATCTGAAAGCACACACACACACACACACACACACACGCACACACTCACACACACACATTTTTAAAAAGGATAAGAGAGACGGCTTAGCAGTTAAGAGTGCTTACTGCTGTTCTAGAGGTCCAGAGTTCAATTCCCAGTGTCCATATCAGGTGGCTCACAACCACCTGCCTGTAATTCTAGTTCCTGGGGATCTGATGCCCCCTGGCCTCTGATGGCACCTGCCCACATGGTGTACACATAAACTCATGAAGGCACACACACTTACACATAAATAAAAATGTTAGGGGCTGGAAAGATGGCTCAGCAATTAAGAGCATTGACTGCTCTTACAGAGGATCTGGGTTCGAAGAGCATTCATATCCCTAACTCCAATTCTAGGGGATCCAACACCCTCTTTCTGACCTCCGTGGGCATTGCATGACACAGGTGCACTTACATACATGCAGGCAATACACTCATACATATAAAATAAAAATAATAAATGAAATATAAAAATTAAAACAATACCAAGTAATTCTATTGTAGTGTTGCTTAATATATGTATATATAATATATGCATTGCTATACACAAAGTATTTTTAATCCATAGAAAAATGAATTTTAATGAAGAATGATATATAGATTATGGTCTGTGATGGCGATGGAATTTTATTACATCAGCAGTGAGTTGCAAGGAGGTAACTGACACTTTACCTTCAAACATGTAGGGATGCAGAAATAGCCTTTAAAGTCACAGATTGGTTTAAGGAAAAATAAATATCAAAATTAGAATTAAAGGAGGACAAGAGAGGTACCAACATCAAAGTTCGTAGGATGTGAAGTGGTCCTCAGAAATGCAATGAGTTAATGTCCAAATTAACAAGTCAGCAAAACAGCTATAAAATCAGCCCAAAGACAGCAGAAGGCACAGGATGGTGTGTATCAGAGCAGAAACGGATGCCGTGATTAGGCAAGGTAAAAACCTCCAAAATTTGAATGAAAAGGCAGACACCAAGTGATATAAAAACTAAGACAATAATGATCATGTATTACTGTGATGGTTTGAATGAGAATGTGCCCCATAGGCTCCGAGTAGTCCAACTATTGCTCCCCTGTTTGTGGAGGGTCACACAACCTTTAGGATGTGCGGCTGGGCTAGAGGAAGCATGTCACTAGGGCCAGGCTTTAGAGTTCTTAAGCCTTCCCAAATTTCCAGTTTCTCTCTGCTTCCTGTGCCTGAGTGATGATGTGATCACTCAGCTTTCCCGTCCATCATGCCTCCCCTGCCGTGATGGACTCCATCTGGAATCACAAGCCAAATAAACTCTTCCTTTTATAAGTTGCCTTGGTCATGGAGTTTTATCACAGCAACAGAAAAGCAACTGACATAATTAACTTTACAATAATAAAATGGGAAGTTGAGAAAAAAGTTACAATTTAAAAACACATGTAAAATTCTCAGATGAGCACAGGTAGTCTTACTATCATTAGAAGAACTGCATTTATGATTCAGTATCAGTGGCATCAGGCTTTGATGTCCAGCCAGTCAAACTCAGCTCACCACTGGAAGCCCTGGCCTCTTGTAGCCCAGTTTGTGGGTCTGCAAATGCAGCTGTGCCTGCCCCGTGAGTCTTTCATTCTCAGAGGGCTTACCCCTGCAGCTCCCATCAGATGCTGGGCTTTCTGGATGTACTAGAACCTGGGATGGCTCATCTCTCTTTGATGTGGTCTCTCATTTTCCAGTCTGGTCCAAGCTGTTAGATCTGATGGCTGAGTAGTTACCGGAGCCAAAGCAAAAATGGGCTGGAGGCCCGGACTTGAGACTTGTGCAGCATTGTGGTGAACAGGGCAGTGACAAGACTACCTAAGTCTCAGGACCGTGGGAAACAGATCCTGTCCTTGTTGGGATCTCCTGAAATTCTGCTGCACAGAGCGGACACAGTGAGGAGCAAGGATTGTGACCAGTTTCGCAAGGGTCTGTGTCTCCAACAGTCTCCACGCTCAGATTATCCCCAGGGTCTTCTGTTCCAGAACGTTTGGGGCATTACCCCAACCCTATGTAATCCCTTCTGGGGAAGAAAGTGCATGAGAATGCCACGTGGACGATGTGATCTTAATTTTCCAACTCGATAAGGACTGTGTATAAAGGAACTGTGCAAGCTGATTTACTTTTGAACTGATTGGATAAAAAAAAATTCCAAACAAAATACATGTGTGTGTGGGGGGGGATTGGTTATTTCAACAATGCAAATTTGTTTTTATCACCAGATGTATTACTGTATTAAAGTAATCCTCTACATTAAACAGACAAAAGGATGAAAAACACAGTGGTCATCTCGAGACAGAAAAAACACTAAATAGAATTCAATATATATTATTTTTAGACAGGGTCTCCCTGAAGCCCCAGATGTCCTAGAACTTACTAGGTAGACCAGTGATCTCTGGCCTTGAACTCAGAGATCTGCCTGCCTCTTCCTCCCAAGCGCTGGGATTAAAGTTGTGTGCCGTCATGCCAGTCAAAATTCAATATCGACTCGTGGTAAAAAGATTCTTAGCAAACTAAGAATGGAAGGAAACTCCATTAAACTAATAGAGTATAGAAAAGAAATACACACAAAATATGAGATGGTTTAACTACCTCAGTTCCTTTTATTTTGGTTGTGTTCTAGAGGTTATTATCAGCAAAACAGCAGGTCTTCAGGATCATAGAAGAAGAGAACAATATTCACAAATTTTACAATTGCCAATGTAAAAATAAGATTCTCGTATTATTACTATTGTCAAGAGAGTTTGGGAAGGGTGTTAGGTTGAAAACCAAAGGCCTGATCAGTTATATTGTTACAATAACAAAATATGTCTGAGTGGAACATGTCATTTATAATGTCCAAAGATGAACAAATGAAAGACAATAGGGATCTGATGCTTAGGAAGTAAATTTAAAACTTTATTTTTTTAAAAAATCACTAAAGAAACCTACACAGGAAAAGATGTGATATATATATATAAATATATATATCTTGGAGAAGTCTGTCTGAATAGTTAAAATTTCAAAAATTTCCAAATTGATCTCTAGCTCCAGTGAACTTGCAATAATTTCATAACAGGATTCTGCATGTATGTGATGGAATCTATAATTTGCTTCTAGAAGTCTAAAGGAAGATCAGAAGTCAAGAATAATGAAGATATTTATGAAGACAGAAAAAGGAAGGAGTTGTTCTTTGATCTAAAAGCTCATTATAAAGCTATAGTGATCCACAGAGCGTGGTGGCACTGCGAAGATCAGTAAAGATCAGCCCGTAACCCCAGCAGTCAGAACAGGCTGCAAAAGGCTGTTTCATTAATAAGGGGAAGCTTAGGGAACTTGGTGCATACCTGAAGGGCCATTCCTGACCAAGAAAGAAAGGAGGTTAGGAAGTGCATCTATTTAAAAATGTTTTATGTATGTATTACACAAACTGATTAATGTAAATGATTTTGTGTTTAGTATTTTGAAAAGCTTCTGATACACATTTGTGTGCTATATACAAAATCAATTATGATTATAATTGAATTAAATATCTAAACAAGAAAGCAAAACTTTGTATGTTTTGGGAGACAAAGGAACATAACTTTATGATCTCAAGGTAGAGAAATTATTTTTATATTAACGTAGTTGTACATACGTAGATGTTCTTAAGATAAAAATGCAGAATCATTAAAGAAAATATTGATAGACATACTGTATAAAATTATAGTAGGTCGTGACAATGAGATCAAAAGAAGAGCATCCATTAAACAAATGCCCTCAGTGCCTATAACGGCATACACAGGACCTGTGAAAGCTCAAGACAGACAAACCCAGCATGGTGGGGGAGGTAGGCAAGTCGCCCCAGGTCTAGCTGAGGATCTATTTTTATTGCTTTTTTACAGAATGATTGGAAAGGCATAGAAACCGTATCACATTAACTGTATGAATGTGCATTTCCAGTGTATCTAGTGAAGTCGAAATCCTTTTAATATGTTCATCAGCTGTTTATGTTTCTACTTTGGGGAAATGTCCTCTCACA
>NW_008355917.1:9716-21720 GCF_000622305.1 Nannospalax galili
TATGGATATCAAAGAAGCCCTTGGTCACATACTAAGGACTGTGTGTATAAATATAACCACAGGAGTTCTGTTGTCATCACAAAAACTGAAAAACCACGAAACTGTCTGCCAATAGGAGAATGTTTAAGGGAGCTAGAGCTGGACCGTACAAAGAAATTCTGGTCAGTGAGGGACCGCTAACGTAATGCTGACTAAGAGGAAAACAGTATTGTAACTGTGGCATTAAATCATTCCTCTATTTATAGAGAAGCTCAAGGGTTAGCGCCTCCATGTGTTGACTTTGCCAGTATTGACTTCCACAGGCACGTGTCCGTGTATCTACATGGCATGCAAATCTAAGAAAATGACATTTTTCCTATTATTTTTTCTTGTTTTATTAAATGGGAAGATAAACATTAGTGATTTTCAAATTGTTAAAAATCATTTCTATATTTAAAAATCTAATCCTTGAAAGATTTTAGGGCTACCTCTTCAGAGGGGGGAATGCCAGAGTACCACAAGGCCCCATTAAAAAAAGAAGAAAGTACATGAAGTTATCAGAAAAAAGTGATGGGGACAATGGGAGGAGTTGGAAGGGAGGGAGTGGGCATGGATTTGATCAAAACACCTTATATGCTTATATCCCTGTATGAAATTCCCAATAAATTATTTTAAAAAATGTAATCCAAGCCAATATGTTGCTTATTGATTCAGTCTCACATGAACAGACAATTGCATGAAAACTGTTAACACTGAATTTGGAATAGGTGCTTCTGAGAGGAACGAGGGGAATTTTATTGGTGATGCACAGGAAGATTTCAGCTATATTGATAACATGTTTTCTTTTAAGCTGAATAGTACGTTCAAAGGCATTTGCTGTAGTTTGTTTTCAACGTTTTTGTACATCATGATACTCAGGATGTGATCATTTTAGGAGTAATAATCCATGTATTTCAGTGGATGTGTGTGTTTAAACACAATATTCCTACATTTCCATGATTTGACAGATATATATGTGTCCAGGTGTCTCAGTTCCCAGCTGACTCACACTTAATGCAGTGTTATTTCTTGTTGAGTAGAGTTAATTCCTGGCGAAGCTATGCTTTTCCTTGCATTTTGATTCCATAATGAAGGGCAGTGACTGGTGTCCAATTCTGGAAAATATAAACAGTCCATGAGAAGATTTAAAAACTCAAATTCCTGTATACACCTTAATGAACTCATTGAGAGTATGAACTGTAAAATTTAGGAATTGGCACTTTTTCAAACTTACTGATTTTGACTAACTAGGTTTGAAATCTCAAGTATTGGGACTCTGGCAGAGGAGATCTATGTGCTGATTAGGGTTTTTGTCTTGGCTTCTAGAAACATCTCACAGTGTGTCAGGTGTCAGTAGCTAACGTCTGATAATTACTGGAGAAGCCTCTTGAAGTGCAGGTAGTTGGAAGTCAGAAATATGGGGGCATAGGGAGCTCTAGGTTTTGCCTCTGCAAAGAAACACTGGAAGGCAAGCATAAAAGAACCTGAAAATTTTAAAACAAAGGTTTGTAGCAACTCAGTACCTCAAGACAAAGACAGTATGGACAGTAGGAGAGGCCGGAGGCACTCTGCTCAGGTTTGCCTCTTGCCGTCTGCAGTGCACTATGTTTTTGAAGATGTCAGGTCACCTTCTCAGTGCAGGAAAGGGGCTCCAGATTGTGGGGAGAGTGAAGACCTTGCTCATGAGTTACTTATGTGTCTGTTGTAAGTGCCAGGGACTGTGGGAAAGACTTGATACTAGGCATCGGGTGTCAGGGCTGTGGGAAGAAGACTGACACTAGGCATAGGGTATCAGTGTTGTGGGAAAGACTGACACTAGGCACTGAGAGTCAGGGCTGTGGGAAGGACTGACACAAGGCATAGTGTCAGGACTGTGGGAAAGACTGATACTAGGCATGGGTCTCTGTTCCAGCTCAGCTCAGAACTCCAGCATGAGAAAAATGGCAGGTGTTGATCTAAAACATAGCAGGGCTAATAACCTGCTGCTGTGTAGGCTGTAAAACACAGTGGGCTACCTGAGGCAAAGATAAAAAGCTGCGAAGACTGTTTCTTTGGGTAATTTGGGCACTAAAAAACCTGGTATATGTAGGGCATGCAAAAAGTCTCTTCACACTCAGGATTAAATGCGTGGACAGAAAGTACCTGAAACCACCCAGGCTTCCACCTCAGGATAACTTACCCTAGGATCAGTGCAAGGCAATCAGCAAGATGTGGTATTCTAGGATACTCTCATTCTCTCTCTCTCTCTCTCTCTCTCTCTCCTTTTGGTGTTCAAGGTGTTCAAGGAACTATCTGGAAAAACTTAAAAAAATCTTTTGGAATTTATGTGTATGTGTGCTTTGCCTATATGTATGTAAGTGCACCCATGTTATGCAATGCCCACAGAGACAAGAAGAGAGCATTGGATCCTCTGGAACTGGAATTACAGATGGCTGGGGACTGGGAATTGAACTCAGGTCTTCTGCAAGAGCAGCCAGAGCTCTTAACTGCAGAGCCATGTCCCCAGCCTCTCAACACACTTTTTAATACAAGAATAGGCTAGGGATTGCATGAGCACATGGTACAAGGAATGCAGTACTGGTAAATATGTCGAGCAAACCATAGAACAGACAGACAACCGCAGCGTTCAGCCATCAGAAACAAGATCCAGACAAGTCACAGGAACTTGGAGATCTTGGTCTCTGCAGTTCCTATATTATAATCACATATCCTATAAAATATTCAAATAAAAATCATAAGGCCAAGAAAGGATCAGGAACGTATTATCATTCCACAAAGCAAAAACCATCTTGAAGAAGCTCAAACAAAGGAAGATCTGAGAAAACAGAAAACGTCTTAAACGTGTTCCAAGAGTTCAGGAGCCTGAGGAAGTCAGGAAAGTGATGTGTGAACAGAATGAGAATATTAACAGGGCTAGAAATGCTAAAAATGAACCAGATATCCCACAGCCAAGAATGACTACGACAGAAAAAAATCACGAGAGGGATTCACAGATTTGAACAGGCTGAAGAAAGACTTACTGAGCTTGAAAATGAGGTAATTCAAATGAACAAGTCTGGAGAGCAGAAGGAAAAACAGAGCCCTGGCGACTATGGTTTACCATGGAGTCAATGAACATATGAACTGGGAACCTCAGAAGGGATGAGAGAGTGGGAGTGCTTGAAGAAAGTGTCTGAAGTTTCAAATCATGAGATGCATGAATTGCCATCTAAAGTTCAGTACCAAGTAAGATGGACACACACATATCCACACTGAGATACCAGCAAAAGACAGAAGAGCCACTGGGGCAACGGCTCATGTGGTAAAGTGCTTGCTGTGCAGGCCTACGGATCTGAGTTTGATCCCCAGAGCCCACATGAGAAAGGCAGGAGTGATCACAGGCACTTGCATTCCCAGGGCTGGGGAGGCAGAGAGAGGAGGCTCTCTGGTGCTTGCTGGCCAGTCAGCATAGCCTACTTCTAAGCTCCAGGCCATGATAGACTTTGCTTTGAAAAACATAGTGCATATGGAGCTAGAGAGGTGGCTCAGAGGTTAAGAGCACTGGCTGCACTTGCAGAGGACCCAGATTCAATTCCCAGCACCTACATGGTGGCTAACAACTATCCCCAACTCCAGTTCCAGGGGATGCAATGCCGCCTTCTGACCTCTGTGGGCATTGCACGACATGGGCACACTTACATACGTGGAGGCAGTGCACTCATACACATAAAAAATAAAACAGAAGCATAGTGCATAGCCCCTGAGGGATAATGCCCAAGGTTGACCTCTGGCCTCACACACACACACACACACACACGTGGAGAGTGCTTTCTTCTTCTGTGAGATCGAAAAAACTATTTCCAAACCCACATAAAGATCTCAAAGGAAAGAAATCATAGACCATTATTTCTTAATATAGATGAACTATTTCTTAACAACATAGGAAGAAACTGAACTCAATGCATACTAAAAGACTGCATGATGCCCAAGATGGATTAGATACAGGTCACTTATGAAAAAAAATCAGCACAATTGATTGCATTTGTAGTACGGAAGAAAAAACATAACCAAACTTCCAGGGCCATCCTAATCTATAGTAAGGATGCGTTTGGTAAAATCCAGAGCCCTTTCCTACCTGTGTTATTAGTCAGCTGTGTGGGGTCCTTCTGAATTGGGATTGGAATATCAAGTGGGCAGAGCTTTCTGTAGTATTGTACCCATAATCCTGGGTCCCTGTCTCCCAAAGGCTTATGGGCGAGACTTACAGACTCAGAGGCTCTCATCTGAGAATCAGAAGCTGATAGTGACCACAGAGTTGCAGCTCAAGGTCAGTGAGAGGCTTATTGCTGTGAGTCCTGGTTGCCCATAGCCCAGCACTTGACAGCTGATGTAGCCTTTGGCTTTTAGCAGCAGCAAATGATAGAAGTAGTTAACATGAGCTGGAATTAGACTCTGTGCCCTGGGCGTTGGGGTCCTTGTTCTTAGCGACAGCTACTGTTACAGTTCTGGCCTTGGAATGTCGGAGCCCGCAGCCCTCCATCCTTCTGGACTCTTCTGTACCTGGGGATTGCGGTCCTTGAGGCTTCTGCTGTGGCCCTTCACAGCCTCCCCTCTCATGGCCCAAGCTGCTCTCTTGCCATCTGGATTTCGGCCGTCCTTCCTTGCTTACAGTTTTCGTCCTCGGTCATCCTCCATCTCTTCTGCCTCCTTCCCAACCACCCGTGCTGCTCTGTCACCTCGCTGTGGCTCCATCACCACTGCTGTTACGTCCTCTTCACACCGCCTGTGCAGGCGCCTCTGCGCATCATAAAGCTCACAAATAGGCAAGAAAAGATGACTCAGAAAAGCCCTTTATTTAATTAATTGTTATTTTTGATTGAATTTTTTGTGTATTTCATATAGAAAATATCAAACAATCTTAATCATCTTTATACCCCAGTCTCCACTGGCACTCTCCCATAGCAGCCCACCCCCAGAGCCCATATACTCTGTCATCCCTGTTAAGGCCCACTGGGTTGTTAGTGTCCCCAGCCCATTTTTACACTTTTACATGTTAAGTGTATGGCTGCATGTATATGAGTGCTCCCATGTCGTGCAATGCTGCAGAGGTCAGAAGAGGGTGTCGAATCCCCTGGAACTAAAGTTCTGGTGCTGGGAATGGAACCTTGGTCCTCTGCAAGAGCAGTCAGTGCTCTTATCCACTGAGTCATGTCTCCAGCCCCCCGAAAGCCCCTTATTTGGGCTTAATGTTGCAGGACTGGGAGGCAGCCCAGTACAACTGTTCTGGTTTGATTCTCCATTGCTATGACAAAACACTCTGACCAATACCAACTTGGGGAGCAAAGGGTTTATTTGTCTTACATATCCTGGGTCACAGCTCATCACTGAGGGAGCCCAAGGTAGGAATTCAGGGCAGGAACCTAGAGGCAGGAGCTAGAGCACAGGCCATGGAGGAATGTTGCTTACTGGCTTGCTCCCCTGGCCCCTGTTCAGCTTGCTTTTTTTGCCACACAGGCCCACCTGTCCAGGGGTGGCACCACCCACAGTGGGCTGGGCCCTCCCACATCACTCAACAATCAAGAAGATGCCCTACAGACATGGCCACAGGCTAGTCCTATGGAAGAAATTCCCCAACTGAGGCTCCTTCAACCCAGATGTGTCAAGTTGACACTAAAGCTATCCAGTATAATAACATTCTTTACAAAAGGTGATTAATGCCTGGCACAGTGGGTGCACCTTTAATCTCAGGTCTCTGGAGGCAGAGGCAGGTGGATCTCTGCAAGATTGAGACCACCCTGGTTCACATCATGACTTTCAGGTGGGCTATGACTAGGGCAACCCTGTCAAAAAACAGCCTGGTAGCCAGAAGGGTGTATGCTGAGTGTGACTTGCAGATGTAGGACTGACATTTGCACCAATGATCATGCAGCTTCCAGTTCTGCAAATCACAAGCCTTATGTAAGGGCCAATCTCAAGCCTTTTGTTGAGTCGTTGGGGTGAGTGCGCCCCCATTTGGCCTGAGTGAGAATAGCAGCCAATGAGTAGTGTCATTTATAGAGTGCACTGAGGTCAGGGGTGTCCGGAGCTGGTACAGGTGGTCTGGAGCAGAGCCTTCTGGAGCAGGGCCTGAACCTGTCTTCAGCTGCATTGCCCCTTGCCGCTGGGGTGATGCTTCCCCAAGCTGCAGTCCAAGGTGTCAGTGGGGTGTTCAAAGCAGCCAGGCCACCATAATGGCCGTCTGGCTGGACCCAGAGTCAAATCATCTGGCTCCCATCTACATGGCTTAGAGAAAAGAAAACACTAAGGGTGTTTATGGAAAAACCTGCTACTGATATTCATTACAGTGCTCAACAGTGCTCTGCTCTAAACACATCATTAGGGAGAACTGGGGCACTCTGTCCATCTCAAGGACACCCCAAAAGCTAACAATAGAAAGGAACTTCCTTAAGACAACAAAGGACAAAATGAAAACCCACAGCTGCATCGTTCTTGAGGGCGAGGGACTGACATGCCCCTCTCAAGATCAGGAGTAAGGAGGACACGGCCACTGTTCCGCATGGTACTGGGATTGAATCAAACCAGTAACGGAGATGAACTTTCAAATTGGAAAGGAAGAGGTAAAGCCGTCTCTGTTTGAAGAAACATGGAAGGCTCTGAAACTTTTACAAACAAACTACTAGAGCTAATAGATACATTTAGCAAAGCTACAGTCTATATATTCAACTCATAAAATCAGCGGTGACACTATAAACCATTAGTAAATAATCTGGAAAAGAAATTAAAAGAGCATTCTATGTAAAAGAACATCTAAATGAATAAAATACCTAGCAACATGTTTAACCTACGCAATAGAAGAATTGTCCTTTTAAAACTGTAAGGCTTTGTTGACAGAAATAAATTTACTGAAATAAACATTTTCTTTTCATTACTGAGGTGTGTGTGTGTGTGTGTGTGTGTGTGTGTGTGTGTGTGTGTGGTGTGTGATATTGTCAGGATGTAAGTACTACCCAAGCCTTATCAAAATTCTAAAATGGAAAAGCTGGTCCTCAGGTACATTTAGAGTGACTTGGAGCCTGAGTAGCTAAAACAGTCTAAAAAAGAACAGATCTAAAGGACCCACAGTTCCCAGTTTTGAAGATTAATTCAAAGCTCTAACATGTGTTACTGGTATAAGGATGGGCATATATTTTGTGGGAGTAAAATTGAAAATCTGGAAATAAATGCATGCGTTGTATAGCTAGTTAATTTTGGACAAAAGTGCCAAGACCACTGAGGGGAAAGGACAGTTTCTTCAACAACGTTGCTGGATTTCCACATGCAAAGGAATAAAACCTCTTTTATATTTCACAGTGTGTATAAAAATTAACCCCATATGATTAACATTCTAAATAGATGAGTCATCGCCATGAAATTTTTAGGAAAAAATGGAGGGACAAATCTTATGGCCTTTGGTTTTACAATAGATTAAAAATATTTCATTAATTATTTTTATTTTATGTGTATGCATGTATTGCCTGCATGTGTGTAAGTGCACCCATGTTGTGCAATGCCCAAGGAGGACAGAAGCGGCCGTCAGATCCCCTGGAACTGGAGTTATGGACAGTTGTTAGCTTCCATGTGGGTGCTGGGATTCAAACCCAGGTTTTCTGCAAGAACAACCAGTGTCCTTAACTGCTGAGCCATCTCTCCAGCCCTCATGATTTTACAATAGATTTTAAGCTATGATCTCAAAAAGCATGAGTAATAAACAAAAAATTAGATAAACTGTATTTCATCAAAATATTATTGAGTCCTGGCCCCTTCTGCTGAGGCTGCTGGAGAGCACTTGAGCTGCTGGGTGAGTTACCCAGATCTGCTGGGTCACCACCACCTGCTTTGGGATCAGGGCTCACGTCTTCTTGGCTTGCTAGCCAGATCTAGCCCATCCTGTTCCTATAGACACTACTTGGGCCTTGGGTCCTTCCTCCTATTAAGGCTGTTGGAAAATGCCTGACTAGGTAACTAAAAAAACAAAACAAAACAAAAACAAAGCCCTGATGGATTCACAGTAGAATTTTATCAAACCTTCAAAAAAGTTCTACAACCAATACTACTTAAATTATTCAAAAAGATTAAAACACAGGGAGAACTCCCAAACTCCTATTAAGTCAATATTACTCTAATGCCAAAATCAAAAAAGATACACAGAGAGAGAGAGAGAGAGAGAGAGAGAGAGAAAGAGAGAGAGAAACTATAGGCCCAGATCTCCTATGAAATAAGATGCAAAAATTCTCAACAAAACACTTCTAAATTGTAAACACACATTAAAGAGATCATGCACTATGATCAAATTGGCTTTATTCCAGATATGCAAAGGATAGTTCAATAAACATAAGTCAATAAATGTAATCAATCATATAAGTGAACTTAAAGACAAACATCACACGATCATGTCAATAGACACAGAAAAGGTCTTCGACAAAAATCCAACATCCTAGAGGGAACTGGACTGGAGGGAACAGACCTCAACACAATTAAGACTATACAGCAAACCCACAGCCAACATCTTTCTGAATGGAGACAAACTGGAAGAATTCCCATTAAAATCAGGAACCAGACAAGGATGTCCACTATCTCCACTCCTCTAATATAGTGCTTGAAACTCTAGCTAGAGCAATAAACAAGAGAAGGAAATTAAAGGCATAGTAGATGTAAAAGAAGAGATCAAATTATTCCTAATTGTAGATGATTTGATATTATAAGTAAGAAATCCAAAAATTGCCACCGGAAAATTAGAAATGATCAACACTTTCAGCAAAGTGGCAGGATAGAAAATCAATTTACAAAAATCAGTGGTCTTTCTGCGTACCAGTAACAGAGAAAGCATTCATGGAAACACTCCCATTCACAGTAGCCTCAAAAAAATCTCTATGGATAGATCTAGCCAAAGACATTAAAGACCTATTCAGTGAAAACAAAATCTCTGAAGAAAGAGATTAAGGAAGACACAGGAGATGGAAAGACCTCCCATTCCCATGGATTGGTACAATTGATATTGTGAAAATGACCATCCTACCAAAAGCAATTTAAAGAGTCAATGAAATCCCATTCAAAATCCCCATGACGTTCTTCACAGAAATAGAAAGTCCATCCTAAAATTCATATGGAAGCACAAAAGACCCTAGATTAGCTAAAGCAACCCGGGGCATAAAGAGCAATGTTGGGGAGATTACCATACCAGACCTCAATATATATTAGAGCCATAGTCATAAAAACAGCATGGTACTGACACAAAAATAGACATGTGGATCAATTGAACAAAATAGAAGACCCAAACATAAGTGTACATAATTTCAGCCCCCTGGTATTTGACAAAGGTGCCAAGAACACACACTGGTGCAAAGACAGCATCTTCAACAAATGGTGCTGGCAAAATTGGATTTCTACATGGAGAAGAATGAAGCTAGACCCATACCTATCATCCTGCACAAAAGTCAGCTTGAAATGGATCAAATACCTCAAAGTAAAGCCTGAAAAGCTGAAACTGTTAGAAGAAAAAATAGGCAGTATCCTATAAGATGTAAGTGCAGGAAAGGACTTTTTTTTTGGTTTTGTTGAGACAGGGTCTCATTGTAGCCCTAGATGACCTAGAACTTACTATGTGGTTGACAGAGATCTACCTTCCTCTGTCTCCCAAGGGCTAGAATTAAGGGTGTGTACCACCACACTCAGCCTGGAGAGGACTTTCTAAATTGGACATCAGTTGCTTAGGAATTAAGGTCAACAATTAGCAAATGCGACCTAATTAAACCAAAACGCTCATGTACGGCAAGGGAAACAAGAAATCAAGTGAGGAGGAAACCCGGAGTGGGAGGAAATCTCCACCAGCTACACATCTGACAGAGGATTAATTTCTAGAATATACAAAGAACTCAGAAAAACAAAGAATCAAGAAAAAAATGACTAATGGGTTCTGGTTCTTAACAGAGAACACTCAAAAGAAGAAATAAAAATGGTCAAAACCACTTTAAAAACTGTCCAGCATCCTTAATAATTAGGGAAATGCAATCAACTACTTTAAGGTTTCATCTACCCCCAGTCAGAATGACTAAGATCAAAGGAAAAAAATGGCTTCAAATGGGGGAAAGGGGAACCTCATTTATTATTGGTGGCACTGCAAACTGGTGGAACCACTATATAAATCACTGTGGAGAAATTTAGTAAATGAATGAAAAAAAATCTACCATATGATCTGATTTCTATTCCACTCCTTGGCATGTACCCAAAGGACTCATCCTACTGCGGATTCACATCTTCAAGCAGGCACAGGAAGCAGAGAGTGACTGGAAATCCAACAAGTCTTAAGAACTCTCTCAGTCCACCTCCAGTGAAATGCTTCCTCCAACATGGTCGCACCTTCTAAGATCTCCCAAAACACCACTACCAACTGGGGACAAAATGTCCAAATACTTGGAGCCTATCGGGGACATTCTCATTCAAGCTACCACATACATTAAGTTGAAAAATGCATGTAATATCTGTGGTGTGGCAGTGCATGCCTTTATTCCCAGTGCTTGGGAGGTGGAGGAAATAGGATTAGGGGTTTAAGACCAGCCTCAGCTGCATAGCAAGTTCAAATCCAGCCTGGCTCTGAGACCCTGACTCAAAAACAAAAATGAAAATAAAGAAAATGCATTAGTAAACTAGCCGGCCAAACAGCCCCACTTAGCCACATGGTGCGCTCCACTGTGTCAGTCATCTCTTTATTGTGTGGCTACAGCTCCTGCGCAGGATCCTGAAGGAATATTGTCAACTTAGATGACGGCCAGGCCTGGCTTTCTGCAGCAAAGTCTCTGCTCACAGTGACAGGACAATTAGTTCCAAATGGAACCACTGTTATGTAGATGGCCTTCGTGGAGCATTTAAAAATAATGTGCATCCACTCGTTTTTGGTGTCCTTTCGGGTGAGTCTTCTGTGGCAGCTCTTGTTATCAGGTGTGGACCTCCTTCCATGCCTTGCCAGACTCTATGTTGATATATTAGAGTCTGACATAAGTGAGTCCAATTTAATTCTGGGAACTCTCAATGTTTTACCGCGTATCTGTAGCCTGGGAAAAGAACAAAATTCAAAAGTTGATGTACAGGCCAGGCATGGTGGTTCATACCCTTAATCCCAGCACTTGAGAGGCAGAGGCAGGTGATCTCTGTGAGTTCAAGGTCAGCCTGGTCTACACAGGGAGTACAGTTCCTATTGAATATGTATTGCTTTTGCAACACTGTGAAGCTGAAAGCTTGTAAGTTAAACTATTGAACATTGGGGACCTTCTTCTGTATGCTTAAATGAATGAATATACAAATTACAAATTAGACAATTCATTTGTAAAGTGTCAGAGAAGTCTCTCAGAGAGGAATGCAGATTATATATATGCATTAAATCAGCTGGCATGCAAGTGCGTTTATAGCACACAGCCCGTCTTTATATTTTATGCTCTGTGCTCAACACTACACTATGGAAATACTCTGTGCTCCTCTGCATCTTCGTGACCTCTGTTTTAGGTGGGAGGATGTGATTGAAGGAGCAGTTAACCACCCATCTATTCTAGCACAGTGAGTACCTGGCTCTCTGCAGACACGAGGGACGCTGTGCTTCAGAACTTCCATATATCGCTGACCCAGAGAAGACAGAGTTTTCAGATCCTAGCAATTGTTTTGCTGCAGAAGTGCATTGTGGGATGTGGATGAGGGAACCAATGACTATTGAATGCTTTTGAGGCTCCAGGCTTCGGCCCTTCATCATTATTTAAGCTAATTAGAGAATCCTAATGAGGTGATAATAGTATCCTCCTTGTGTAGGGAAGCCAATGGCACTTTAAGAGATTAAGGGACGTGCCAACCCCACGTAGCCCATAAGTGATAGAGATGAGATTTAAACCCATACCTTTGCGATTTCAGAGTCTGTGGTCTTTAAACAGATATTTATTAAGCTCTCTCTCTCTCTCTCTCTCTCTCTCTCTCTCTCTCTCTCTCT
>NW_008355917.1:21744-67802 GCF_000622305.1 Nannospalax galili
TTTGCACGTAGACACTGAGGAAACAATTCAACCATATACCATGGACGTGACCAGACCTATTCTGGGTTTCCAGGGGGAAAGGAACAGGAGAGGACAGTTCCTTGTGGCTCATTTCCCTGGGCAGCTGACTGGCCCTCCTCACTTTAAGATAGTACAAATGCCTCTTCAGGAGGGCACTCATGGGCATCTCTCAAAACATCCCCTCCTTAGAATCCTGGGTGTCAGACAGTGCTCCTGGCTGTCTGCTGTGAGATACAATGGTGAGCGTACAGGGACTATGTCAGCGTCTCATCATAGAAATTACCTCCTGATTAATTCAGTGCTGCAAAACTGTCCTCGAAAAGGAGGTATCCACATCTCGGGCGAGAGCCAGTACATCTCTGGGCTTTATATATTCATCCCATGGATGACATCTCCTGGGTCCAAGACACACACACACACACACACACACACACACACACACACACACACCCCTGCTTTATTGCTCCAGTTAAAATGCTTCTGGTGTGTTCCCAGCCTAACATAACATTACCCTCTATTTTTAAAATATTAATATGTCGTTTCCCAGGCAAAGCAATAGCAAGAGCACCTCCCCTGTCAAGCTTAATTTCTGGGCCCTGGTGGCTCCTCGAGGACATGCAATGACAGTGCTGCAGATCTGAGAGCCCATGATCAAAGCATGGGTGGGCGCTGGGCCACAAGATTCTGCAACTGAGATTCCTGTGAAACACAGACACGACCTGGGGAGGTCTCCACTCCAGAACAGCAGCAATTTGAGGAGATAACTAACTGCTTAATACTGGTTGAACATTTCTAAATTTCCTGGTTGTCATAGCTTTTCATTACCTGTCTGCTTGGTTACCCACTCAGTTCTGTTTTTGTGCATTACAGCTGAAGTCTAGGCGAACTGCAGTGAGCGACGGGATTTTGGGGGGCTGGATGTAGACTGGGGCTACAGCTTAGGGGTAGATTGCTTGCCTAGTGTTTAGGATATCTAGTAAGGCATAAATCAAGTTTGCTGGTGTACACCTGCAATCCCAGCACTCAGGAGGTGGGCCCAGGAGGACCAGAAGTACAAGATCATGATCAGCTTGCTGTAGGAAACTAAGGCCAGTCTGGATTACCTTGCCTCAAAAATCCGAAAGGGTAGCAGGGCCTGGAGAAATGGTTCAGTGGTTAAGAACACTTACTGCTCTTCTAGAGGACCCAGGTTCAGTTCCCAGCACCACACGGCAGCTAACACTAGTCCTTAACTCAGGTTCCGGGGCATTTGAAGCCCTCCTCTAGCCTCCACAGGTGCCAAGTACACATCTGGTACACTTATATACAGCAGATAAGACACTTATATACATAAAATTTTAAAAAACCCACAAAATATTAATAACACCAAAATTAAAACTCAAAAAAAAAAAACCCAAAAAACAAAAACCAAAGGGCAGGTTGGGCGGAAGGTCAGATGGGTGGACAAGTGTGCTGACAGTTTCTGAACAGTTTAGGTTTCAGAGAATTCCTATCTGAAGCCTTTGCACAGGTCAAGGTTTGTCTCCCTCTCCTGAAAACCTTTCCATTTCCTTTAAAAAAACAATCCCAACAGGGTCTCATGTAGCCCAGGCTGGATGACATTGAACCTCTGATCTTCCTGCCTATGCCTCCCAAGTTCTGGGGTTACAGGTGTGCTTACCTATGCCTATTTTTATGTGGTGCTGGGGACTGAACTAGGGCTTCATGTATGATGGGCAAGCACTCTGCCCACTCCATCTCCAGCCTTCAAACATTTTCCTTACCTGGACATCTCTCTCTCCTTTAACAGCTGAACTGTCACTGCAAAGTCAAATTGATTCCAGCTTTTTCTTATACAACAGCTGCTGTGTTTTCACCTCAGCTGCTACCCATAATTCTGCAGATGCTAAACATATGTTTATAGGCACACAGCAAAGGAAGCTATACCGGATTCCTCCCGTCCCTAATTCCAATTTTCCTTCCGTGCAGAAAGTCAAAGTTACAGCACTGGAAATCGTATGCACTTATAGATTAATATTTCTCTGCACTAAGACTTTGGAAACAGCAGGGCAGCTAATGATATGCTAATGAACTGACAGTTTTTATGGATCGACAAGTGTCTTTCTTAGTTTTTCTGTAAGCTGCAAGATTTTATTCACTGTCTTCGGGGCAGAGGTACATGATGGTTTGCATCTTGAAAACCCTCCTCTATGGTTTCCCAAGTCTAACTTTTCATGTTGCCAAAGCTGGGTGTTCTGCCAGTTTCTACACAGAACACATCTTCATCCTTATCTTTCCGTGCCCAGCAGGAAGCTCTCCCACCCCTTTCCCTTTCCCTTTCAGAGGAGTTTGTTTCAGTGTTTTAGCCTACAAAAAAATAGAACCATTTTCTTCAATGTAAACAGAGATCTGCAGGGAAATAGGAGCGTTAAAAAAGAATTAGCATCTGTTTGGCGGTTAAGCAGCTTTCATTTGTATCAGAGAGTGCGGAGCGTCTAGGAGGGCTGGCTTGATCTCAGTTACTCCCTAGGTAAGGGGATCTTAATGGCATCATCTTGTGATTTTTTTTTTCTCTCATTGCAAAGTGAGAAATGTTGGAAATAATGGGAATTAGTTCTACAAACATTCAACAAGCCGGAGTGCACCACCAATGTGCACATTTATTTCTCAGGGCATGGCAAGCTGATGCAGGATTGGGCCGCAAAAGGTGGATTCAAGAGAAGGACCACGTACCCATCCGCTTCCGCCCTTACCAGCAGTAAAGGCTTGTTAATTTGGGCTCTGAACTTCAGGGATTCACTTAGATTTTCAGGTCTGCTGAGGTTCAGCTTTACGTTAACAATGAGGAAATGGATTGCTTAGAAAATTAATAATATAAATAAGAAGGTGGAATGTGTATACGGGGATGTTGTTAGACTCTGCTTTCAGCGCTAAAAACTGTTTCAGCAAAATGACAGCATCCTATGCAAATGGCTTGCTGTTCGTGTTTGACTGGTACGGCCCCTTGGCCCACTAAGCTAAGCTGTCAGAGCAGTAGCAGACCTCTTTGCTCACAGAGGAGTCTCGGGGGCTCCTGTAGGTGAGGCCACCATGGAGGACCCTAGCCCTGGTTTTGTAGTGTTTGCTGTAGGAGTCTAGCGTCTTGTAGCAAAGCTAAAGTACCAAAGCTTTAAGTTTCTCACAGGTCACGCGAGCAGATGATGCGGCCCCTGGTGCACCGCCAGGAGCAGCGACCTACTGCAGGAGCCTTCCCAAAATGCGCCTGGCTGCTCTCCCTGACGTTGTGAAAATTCTGGTCTGGACTGTTAGGTTAAAAATGAACGTTCTACATGATCCGAATCTTTCTCAGAGTTCTACAATTCAAGATTCTGTGATTCATAGGTTTCAAGGATTTGATGCCCTTAAAATATTTACTGTGCTCTCACTGCGAACTCTTCAACACAGAAGAACAGGGATTCGGATGAACATGTGTGGTCTGCTCCACACTAGCATGTATGTCCTGTAGTCACTGTTTTCTACTCCTTTCCGTTCATCCGTAAGTGGTAGGGGTGTTCTAAATGCTGAACTTTTAGCAAATAAGCCTTCTTACCCCCAAAATACCAGTGATTGACAGCAGACCAGGGTGGTCCAGATTTGTTTTTCTGACCTTTCCCTAGAGTCATCCAGAATAGCTTTTGAAAATACAGATTCCTTAGGCCCACCTTGACCCAGCAAGAACAGACCACTGGGGGAGGGGTGGCTGGTTCAGGATTCAGAATGTTAAGCAAATATTTCCTGGGTTTCATAACTGAGGAGGTTGAAGTTTGAGAAACTTACTAGTATAAATGGTGTAAAGTAAAGCACAGATAATGCAGTCAGTGGAGCAGGAAGCCAGTTCATACCTGAGGCCCAGAGCATCTGACACAGGGCCGGTTAACCCAGGCCCAGCACAACTCACACAGGCCCAGCACAGCTCACACAGGTCCAGCACAGCTCACATAGTCCCAGCTCACACAAGCCCAGTTAACACAGGCCCAGCACAGCTCACACAGGCCCAGCTCACACAGGCCCAGTTAACACAGGCCCAGCACAGCTCACACAGGCCCAGTTAACACAGGCCCAGCACTGCTCACGCAGGCCCAGCACTGCTCACATAGGCTCAGCTTACAGGCCTCCTGGGCTGCACTCTCAAACGAGTATGGGTGCATTTAAGGTTGTATGAGGAGGAACAATAGAAATTCTGGCTTTTATTCTTAACTCCTTTGGGAGAAGTTGCAGTGCCTGAAGGCAGGTTATCCTCTGGAGAAATCCTCATAGATGATTTTTTGTGCAGAGGGGAGATACGGCTGAGGGAGCTATTTTGTAGCTGGCTTTCATATTTTATTTACTTTCTGGTAGCACAACAATTGCTGTTTCTGTCACCAACATCCAGCAGCGGCATGATCCGTATGGGACTCAACTCAAGACTGTCTGGTCCTTGTTCTGGGGAGGGAGATTAGCTCACCTGGGGTCCCAGGCATGCATGTTCACACCAGACTTCTGTTGGTTACACAAACATTTATACCAGACTTCTGTCAGCTACCCAGACATCTACACCAGACTTGTCTTGGTTACATACACATTTATATAAGACTTCTATTGGTTAAACATACATCTACACCCAGATTTCTGTGGGTCATACTCACATTTCCACAGTCTTCTGACTCGTAGTTGATGCTGCTGTGGTATTCCAATCTTTCAATCCAGGATTGATTTGTTCGTACTCTTCCTCAAGTTCACATTCCCGTCTTCATTCACGTGGCAAGAGCTCATTCTCAAGCTCGTGTGTGGACTGATCCCCCTGACTTTTCTGTGAAAAATTATGAGTGCTTGGGTTTTTGTGTTATTGAGCACTGGGAAGCTGTCAGCTCTTATTTTGGTTTTTGTTCTAGTCAACATCATTGACCTTCACCTAGTGATCTGTGTCACACACACACATCCTGTGCCAGAGAGCAAAAGTGGCGACAGGAAAGGAAAGGTAGGAAGAAGTGATGTGAAATCCATCTTTTACCTAAAATGAGCAGGGTCACCTAGAAGAAGGACAGGAACGCTCTCCGGTGAGCGGCTGGAGTGTCTTCTCAAAGCCATTGTTATGAAGCGGATTTCCGAGCATCTTCTGGTGGGAGCGACTGGGTGTGGTCCTCTGCTGGCCACTTCTGCATCCCCAGGGTTGATCAGAGCTCCTGCTTTGCCTGGGTGTCTCTTGGTCTTGGCCGTAAAACCCTCATTACCGGAAACCTCTTAGGTCCTGGGAAAACCAGCCTATCTGGGGATTCTAAATTTATCCATAATCTACCAGATTAGACAGGTGTTTTCTTTTGAAAAATTAAAATATATTATGCTTTTGCATTATGCCTTAAATTATATTTTATATTTATACTATTATTTTTATAACTTTTAGGAAACGTAAAAAATAATGGCTTCTTTTTTATTTAAAGTTTTAATTTTTTGTGAATTTTTATGAGTATTGTATTCATGTTATTTCTATCCCTCCCTCTCCCCCATATAAATCCTTCTTTGTTACCCCCCCCCACTCCCTCTGGAATTCATCTCCTCTTCTTCTATAATTATTGTTACATACATACACATATGCAGATATATACACACAGAACAAACCAAGTCCATTTAGTGGTGCTCTTACGTGCATGTGTGTAGAGATGATCACTTGGGGTTAGATGACCCATCAGGGGGTTCATCCCTGGAGAAAACTGATGTCCCATCTCTCAGCAGCCACTGACTGCCTGCAGGTCTTCATCTCGAAGGTCTTGTGGAAGTCCCTTTCCACCTTGGCATGTTGACTGCTGTGGTCCTTATGCAGGTCTTCTTGTCTAGAAAATACTGCTTCACTGATGGCATCCTGGTTGTCTGGCTGTGAAATCTTTCTGCCCTTTTCTGCTATGATGCCCGAGTCTTAGATATAAGGGCTGCATTGTAGAGGCATCAATTACATCATATGTGTCGCTGTTCTGCTCATGTCCACCCCCATCTTCCTCCCTTCTCATACCTAGTCCTCTGTTCTGGTTAGCTTTCTATTGCTGTGATGAAAACACTGACCATAACCAGCTTGGAGAGGAAATGGTTTATTTGACTTACAGCACAGTTCATTGTTAAGGGAAGCCAGGGTGGGAACTCAGGGCAGGAACCTGGAGCACAGACCATGGAGGAACGCTGCTTACTGGCTTGCTCTCCTGGCCCCTGCTCAGCCTGTTTTCTTATATACCCCAGGCCCACCTGCCCAGGGGTGGCACCACCCACAGTGGGCTGGGCCCTCCCACATCACTCAACAATCAAGAAAATGCCCCACAGACATGGGCACAGGCCAGTCCCATGGAGGCGATTCCCCAGTTGAGGGTCCCTCTACTAAGGTGTGTGAAGTTGACAACTAAAGCTGTGTAGCACATCCCTTCTCCTGTGTTCCTTCTTCCCCACATAGTAGCTCCTCTCTGTCTGTCTCTCTCTGACACACACACACACACACACACACACACCCTTCCACATTACAGATGTATAATTGTTTTTCATCCCTGCCCCATTGTCCTCCCTAGTTTCTCACCCCTTCTTCTCCCACACAGCCCCCATTCAGGGTTTATACAGACAGATGATTTTTAGTGTGGTATTCAGTTTTCTATGATGGTCTATTCCTTAATGGAAATTTGCAGTTTTGTCTAGACAAGCATATGTTTTTACACACACACACACACACACACACACACACACACACACACACTATATTCATTCCTTGGTATCACTGTCTCATTTTATACATATGTAATTGAAAAGTGAGGAGAGCACAGAGGCCTCCTAGCTGACAGTATCTGTTCGATGTCTGTTAAACTGAGCCAACCTTGTGCTGGAGGCTCTTTGCTTTTTGATCCAGCACCTCCCTCTCCAGATGAAGTAACTGATGCAGCAAACTTGGTTCTTCCCCTTCATGCCCGAGTCCACACAGCAAGCCTCAGTCAGATCCAGAACTTGGCTTCCCTGACTTCTAAGCACGGATTTTCCTAAGTTCTAATGTGTTTCAAAGTTTCCCTGCCTCTTGAAGCACTTGATTGGCTATGAAAGACAAAGCATCCTCATAGTTAAAGCAGCTGACTCAGGCTTCCCTCTAATTGCTGGAGGAGACTCTGAATTAATAGTGTGGCACAGTGGCAGGTTCTTGTAGGGAGGCCGTCTCCTCTCAGGATCAGAAACACACCTTCATCCTCGGATGCGGTTAATGTATACAGTTCTGCTGCGGAGATGCCCTGATCCCATTTTTCCTATTAATATCGTCAATTAAATTTTATGGTGAAATAATAAGCAAAGAGCCGCATGTGTTTAGAAGGTGAACACATAAATGTTAAATGCTTCTCCCTCAGAAGACTGGCATGACTTTCTTGCTGATATTTTATTTATAGATGGAGCTCAGTATTCTGAACCAGCTTTCCCATCTTCCATCTGTTCTGTAATATCTCTTCCATCAAATGTGAAAAAAGCCCCTAAAAACAGAATCTTAAATTTAACTTGAAAAATCCAAAAACCAAGTCAATATTTTCATTGAGAGAACAGTCCCTGAAGACTTTCTTAAATTTGGGGTGTTCTTCCAGACCTGTAGTGCTAGAACCTCACCCTCATTTTCTCACAGAAGTTTACCAGGTTTTCAGTCACCAGGAAAGACACTGCTGCTCAGTGAGTCAAGGAATGAAAATTGGTCATTATTTTCTTGATGTTTAATTTTATGTCCTTAAGTAAATGAACCAATAGCACTCTTTATCGGGCTTGGGGAGATGACTGCCTGACTAAAGTATGTGCTATCCAAGCTTGAGGACCAGGGTTCCGGTCCCTGGCACTTGGTAAATTCTGGGTGTATGTGGAAACCCACCTATAATCTCAGCACGTGGGAGGAGGAGATAGGGGAATCTATGGAGCAAGTTGGCTCACTAGAGAGCTCTGGGATCAAGTGAGAGAATCCTGCCTCAACACAAAAGGAGAGGGATTAAGAGGACAGCCATCATCAACCTAGGGCCTTCATAGGCATATGCACACATGTACACACACGTCTTTGTATGCCCATATACTTGCAAACAAGCATGCACACACTTCCATTACCTACATATGCATCAAACAAAAATCTTTATTATCCTTTTGTTCTAATTAAAAAAAAACAAGTCTTATAGATCAGCATTACTTAATGCTCCAGGACAACCGGGACATTGAAGACAGTTTGAGTTCTACCAATGACTGTCAAGGTTTTTGATAATTTGTGCACAGGAGCACTTACTAATCCATGCTTGCTGGAGTTGTCTCACTGGTGGTGACTGGTGAGAGCTGGCTGTGGTTTTCTTTCTAGAAACTCAGTTTCTAGAAGAGTGATTTGGAGCAGTGACAAGGGCAGACCAAGTTAGTTTGTCCTTGTGATGAAAATCCAGGGCCCAAGGCAGCTGTTAGAAGGTTTGTCTGGGCTTGTGGCTCCAGAGGGAGTCTGTCACGGTGGGGAAGACATGCTGACAGGAGGCAGCTGGAGTGGAAAACTGAGAGCTCACATGGTTAGTGCACCCAGGAAACAGCAAGCAACTGAAATGGGCAAAGCTGTGGACTCGAAGCCCACCCTAGTCACATGCTTCTTCCAGCAAGGCCACACCTCCCAGACCTCCCCAAACTGCCACCAACTGGGGACAAATTTGTACAAAAGTGTGCAAATCTGTGGGCCTATATGGGGTTGTCTCCCAACCAAACCACCACATCAACTCACCTGAGTGAACCAGACTTGCTAAACGGACTCTGACGTGGATGGCTGTGGGGCTGCGTGGGGCACTTGACCTGGTGATGCAATCTTGATAACTACTCACCTCTTCTTTGCCAGGGGATTATCCAAGACGGCAAAATCATCTTCATGCCCAATGGGTTCATCTCACAGTGTCCCAACCTAAATCGCAGTAAGTAGCCCTTGAACACTTCTGAATTTAAGTATGATAGGACTCATTCATCATATCAGACAAACACATCTAGAAAGATTCACATGACTTCAGAGGTAAAAGTAGTAAAAGGATTATCTGTGACAGATTCTCTTGTGTCTTTCAAGTTTTATTTTAAAAATATTTTACTTATTATTTGTATTTTATGTGTATGGATGTATTACCTGCATGTATATAAGTGCACCCATGTCATGCAATGCGCCTGTGGTGGTCAGAAGAGGGCGTCAGATCTCCTGGAACTGGAGTTATGGATGTTCGTTAGCCGCCATGTGGGTGCCGGGAGTTGAACCTGGGTCCTCTGCAAGAGCAGCCAGTGCTCTTAACCCCTGAGCCATGTCTCCAGCCCCATCTTTCAAGTTTTAAAAAGATTGTGTGTTATTTACAAAATTGAACTTTGAAGGTAAGAAAGAATTGCATGATGGGTTTTGTATGTTAGAACAAAAAGATATATTTAAGTATACAAGTTTATATTTAATGTAGATATATGTATTTGTATATGTATAATACACACACACATAAAACAAAACGATTTAAACTTCTTGATCTGGATGTGAATTGACTTTTTTTTCAGTACTTTACATCTTTTCCAGCCACCTTTCGGCAACGTCTTCTTTCAAAATGTTGTGTTACCTTTCCCTTCCGTAAATAGCACCTCTGGGGGATTTCTTTTTCCTTATTAAGAAAAATGGGGAAAAATGTCAGAAATCTGTCATTTCCCTCAAAAATTAACCACTGAAAGAAAAAAACACTTTTAAAATTGAACAACTATTGTTTTAAATTCCTTATGTGAGCATAGAAATCACCGTTTATCTTATATTTTCTTTATTGAGCTTGCCCGACGTGCAGCGATTTCTTGAGTCTGGTTCAAGGGATAATGGATTTACAGGAGCTTTTGGCCAAGATGACTGCAAAAGTAGGTATCTAAATTCCTCCTGATTCTCGTTTCTCTCTGTGCTCTCCGGTGTTTAGAGTGTTGTGGTGGAAGCTCTTTAGCCTTGGCTTCTGTGAGCTGCTACTTCAGAAAAGTTTTGTTTTGGCCTGGAATTTGACAACCTCTATAGGCATAACCAATGATGGTCTTTGATACTATTAGGCTGAGTCAAAATGTTTTTTCTTGAGAAGTGCTTGGGAGCAGGAGGCAGTGTATATCATGGAGAGGAGAAGGAATTTGCCCACCGGCTATTAAAGCAGAAACACTGAGGGATGATTTATGGGTCGAGTCACTGCTGCTTATGAGCTAATGCATTTTGGATGTAAGAATAATTGCCAATGATCAGGAGGGCAAAGAAGCTGTTGTCACGAGCAGATTCCTGTCACAGGAAGGCACACATCAAGTTTCCAACGTGGGACTCGTTTTCGGATCAGTCCTGAGAGGACGGAGCAGGGTTTGCCCTCCACACTCTGGTTTTCTCAGCAGCACCTTGTCCTCTTCGTACAGCAAACACTGTGCAAGGTCCCTGGCATGTTCCTGGGGCTGTGATAGACAGAAAGAGGCAGACATGAGAAAAACATGATTTCTACCCCCAAAATGTTCACGTTGAGCAGGTGAGCCCCAGACGGAAACTGTTAGGAGCTTTCACATGTGCTCGTCACTGCGACTTCACAATGAGAAGCCACCAGCCGTGTGGAGAGGAAATGTTGTCATGATCCTGATCAGTTGTGGACACGGATGTTGGCCTAGGCAAAGAAGAGTTAGGCTGGGCCCAAGAGACACTGTATTCCGCAAAGGGAAGAAGGTTAAGTGAATGTGACACTAACCCTAAGCCACCCGTGACTGACTCCTGCCAGCTCTAGCCATGGCATATGCCAAAAAACAGGAAGCTACGGAGCCAAAGCTGAACTTTGGGTCCCTAGATTGTGTCCTGCCTGACAACGTTTCTATCTCAGGCTAGGTTTTTGGCCAAGCCATCCTGTGTGTGTGTGTGTGTGTGTGTGTGTGTGTGTATGTGTGTGTATGTGTGTGTGTGTATGTGTGTGTGTGTGTGTATGTGTGTGTGTTGTGTATGCGTGTGGTGGGGCTGTGTGCATGTGCCCATGCATACACATGGAGGCCAGAGGTCAACACTGAGTATCTAACTCAGGCACTTTCCCACTTAGTTTTTGAGACAGGGTCTTTCATGAACCCTTGAACTCTAATTGGCATGTTGAATGGTTGATGAGACACAGACATGTTCCTGATTCCATCTCCTCGGTGCTGAGATTATAAGAGGCCACCATACCTGGCGTTTTTACCTGGATGCTGGGGATATGAACTCAGGTCCTCACGTTTGCTCAAGTGCTTTACCCACTCAGCCATCTCCCTGCCTTCCAGGCCAAGTCTTCCTTTGTCTGGAGAGGAGAGACGGAATTCTTTTGTAAAGAGAACGGTGGAGACTGAGGCTCCATCCGAAAAGCACTAACTTTTCACTTGAGAGCGTGCGTGCGGGGAACGTGGACCAGGCAACTCTTCTCCATCCGAGCTTGTGCTGTGCAGAGACTTTTATTTCATTGTCTGAGCAGCTTGATCTCAATACTGGCAATTATATTTTAACATGCTGCAGAAGTTTTGGAACCAGAAACATGCTACAAGCCTCAGGTGATGGCGGGCCTCCATCCTTGGCTTCCAGGTTGTTCTTCCCTCTCCCATCGAGAACAATGTCATTTTTCTGTTTTGAACTATTGTCTAGGCGTGATGGTGAGCTCTACCCCCCAAATATTATTATGTAACATGGACATTTGTGAAGTAGGAGATAGTTAATTGTGGGAAAATTGCAAGCCAAAAATGGCTTCATTCACCTTCTAAACCCACTCCCCTGGCTCTTTGGCAGATTTATAAGTCTGTTCCTTCCAAACTGGATAGAACTGCAATTCTAGAATGGTGCACATACATTTTCATTACATTATTTGGAATCTGTGATGGTCTAGAATAGGATCTGGGAATATAATCTCCAGATAGTCAATTTTGGGCTTTGCAGGTCAAGAAGCAAAATTTAGGATACTCCTGTATATGTTTGGTTATTAAAATATGATCAGTACAATTTAAAATACAGCCATTGATAAGTGTGAAAACCATCATTAGCTCACAGACTGTACAAAAGTAAATGGTACACTGGATTTGGGCCATGGGCCTTATTTTTTTCAAGAAGAAATAAGGAGAGCGGAAGGGGGGCGCATGCTTGATGATGCCAGTGAGCTGAGTTCTCAGATGGTACTTGTGGGAAGTGCGTGCCGAGCTTGCAGCGCCCCCTCCCCATGGAGGACAGCCTGGGCCTCACTCTTGGCCTCCGTGCTGCTTGTTCTTCTTAGAAACTGGGGATCATTTCCCCCCTCCCCATGGAGGACAGCCTGGGCAGGGCTAGCACTTGTCTCACTCTTGGCCTCCGTGCTGCTTGTTCTTCTTAGAAACTGGGGATCATTTGAACCTGTGTTGACACTGCATGATTCTGTCAAGACGTATGAGGACCCTTTTGAATTACATCATCTGACTTCTCAGAATCTGTCTCCAAGCCTAGAGAAGGCCAGGAGAATTCTGAAAGGGAAAATTTAAAGAATTCTCAAGGAAGACTTTTCCCCCCTCTTGCTGATAGTAAGGATGGCTTTTCTGTGCTATGTGTAAGGCTTGCTTCTCTTTCATTCACCCCCAAACTGAGCGTGCTGCCTACCAGTGCCCCACCTTTATACAGGAGTTTTCTTTAAGGCCCACATCTCGGACAGAGCCTGTTGTCTATCTGCCCACTTCCCCCATGTAACCATCAAGATGGGAGCCCAAGGGCTTTGTACTTCATCAGAAATCTTCAGGGTGCAGGTCAGCTTCGGCACTTGCTGGTCTCCTGGGATCCCTCCTGTAACTCTGTTTTCTTTTCCTCTCAGTCATGTCTACAGTTACTTTCAAAGGTTTTTACTTATGTATCAAACGTAGCATTTTAGTTCATCTAAGCAGTGACGTCCTTCAGGGCATCTAGTCTACCATCTTGATGGAAACAAAGCATCATTTATCCTTTTGGCAGATTGAAGGAGACAGAGTCTGGAGATGTGAGACAGGCTGGAAGTTAAATACAGTTCCAGGATGCAAAGAGAATTCTATGGTACCCGGTCTTCAGAGTCAGGGTTTACCTTCAGTTAAATAAACCTACTGTGACAAGTTTTAGTGGATGGGATTGGATCTAGTTTGGGTTATGCAGCAGTCATGATTAATGCAATGGGCGAGCTCATGGTGGACCTGGAGGGGGGATTTGGAGTCAGAATGACTCAAAGACTTTAGTCACTGTTTTGGATGTTAGTAGTCTGGAATAAACCATTGAATCTGCTCCAGCAGCCTGTTCCCCTTGGGTGGAGGTAATTATTCCTGACAGAATGGTGAGCTTTGGTGTAGCGTAGACATGCACATTCAGTAAGTGCTGGTTATTTTTAC
Organism: Nannospalax galili; assembly: GCF_000622305.1. Taxonomy (NCBI): domain Eukaryota; kingdom Metazoa; phylum Chordata; class Mammalia; order Rodentia; family Spalacidae; genus Nannospalax; species Nannospalax galili. The sequence continues at coordinate 35,110 of NW_008355917.1, forward strand.
TGGTGAATCAGGAGGGACCGGTGGTCAGCAGGAAAATGTACCTTCCCCAGTGGCCAACATTACAAACACTGGCAGGAACTCCAAGATGCCGTCAGGGCCTTGGCCGAGGGCAGGTGCAGAAAAGACCTGGAAAGGCCTTTCCTACGGGGGTTGAAGTGGACAGCGAGCACAGTGCATGGGCTGGGTGAGAACTGGTAGCCGAAACCAGTGGAACCAGACAGCTGTAAATGCCGCACCAGCCCGGGGTGGGCTGAGGACAGCTCGCGGTTACTTTGTTCTGTCTGGCACTGGAGGCGTGGGCAGATGGTGCCCCTGCACGGGACCGACCATAGCAGTGGTAGTCACTCACATCCAGGTGATGGAGGCTGGAGCGGGAAAGAAACCTCCTGAAAAACCCCGACCTTTTGAGAGGCCCAATCCCGTCATGCCAGGGAAGAGGCAGGGAGTCGCCTAAAAGCTCTCCTGCGTGTTCTTAGAGAGCTGTGAAGGCCTCCTCTCCCCAGGCTTACCACATCTGTAACTTCGTTCCATTGTGCCTTCAGGCTCAGGAGAAAGACACGTTACAGATCAGGAAGTCTTTCTCTTTAAAAATTATTCTAGAGGGTTACATAAGTTCTTGTAAGTTTGTTTGAGCCCAGCCCCCAGTGCCAACCGCCCTTCTTCCCCCACTGATTCATCCCTTTGTTCTCCAGGCCTGTGTGCTGCTTCTTTACAACCTCAGTCCATATATGACGATTTTATGTACCTAAAATCCCATAAGTGAGAGAAAACCCAGCACTTGTCTTTGGAGACTGACTTAATTTGCTTAATGTGGTTGTCCCTCGTTTTTTCTATTTTCCTGCAGATGACATAACTTTGTTCTTTATGGCTGAAAAGAAGTGTGTCGTGTGCATACACACATTCTCTTTACCCAGTCCTTTGCCGTTGGACATCGAGGTGATTCCACAACCCAGCTATTGTGACTGGTGCCACAGCACACATCGATGGATTTATGATGTTGACTTGGTTTCTTCTGGTTAAACACGGAGAAGAGGCCTATCTGGGTCAGGTCATATGATAGGTCTGTTTTTAGTTTTCTGAGGACCTTCCATAGTTGTAGGACTAGATTTTATTCCCAGCAACAGTGTCCAAAGTTCCCTTTTATCCACATCCTCTCCAGCCTTTGTTGTTACTTGTTTTCTTCATGATTGCCACTCTGGCTGGAGTGAGATGAATCTCCAGGTAGTTTTATTTACGTGTTTTGGATGGCTAATGTCTTAGTTCCGTTTCCTGTTGTGGGGAGGGAATACTCTGACAAAAGCGGCTAAAGATAGTGAGGGTCTGTTTGGCTCACAGTCCAGGTGGCAGGAACTTGAAGCAACTGGTCATACCATATCCACAGTCACGAGCAGAGCACTGCATTTATGCTTGCATGCCATCGCTTGGCTGACTTTCTCGTGTTTATGCAGTCTAGTCCCTGCTCATGAAAAGGCGCTCCACGTTCAGGGTGGGTCTTCCCACTGCGGTTAGTTCAGTTCCATATGTCCCTCACAGGCATGCCCAATCGACCATCCTTCATTGAGCCTTGGGTGATTCTACCCATGTCAGTGGACAGTTAGAACCAACCACCACAGTTAATGAGGTGGAACATTTTCTTATATGTTTAATGGACATTTGTATTTTATCCTTTGAGAAACTTTTTTCTCATTTCATCAGCCCATTTGTTGACTGGGTTGTTTTTGCATTTAATTTTCTGAGGTCTTTAATACTGAGTTATAATTCTGTCTAATGAATAGCTAGCAAAGATTTTCAGAGACAGGATTAATTTTTTCATTGCATCTCTATATTTGTGTGCATGCAGGTGTGTGTATATGTGCATATGTGAGTGTGAGTGCACTCACATGTCACAGTGAACATAGGGAAATCAGAAGACAACTTTCAGACATCAGTTCCCTCCTTCCATCATCCATCATAGATTTTCTACTGATGGAACTCATTTGTCAGGTTTGGGGACAGGTCCCTTACGTGCTAAGCCAACTCATGAGCTCCTAGACTGGGACTTTCTTGATTCATTTTGTTTAACCAGACAAATCTGTATAGACAAATCAAGTCAAATTTGGAATAGCATTTTAAGTTGCAACATACTTAATTTTGAAATTTTTGTTGCTTTAGGAACTCAGTGGTGATTTTCTGATTAAAGTTAAAGGTCTAGAAATGGAAAATTTCCTTTTTTCACCATCCGTATAGCAAATGCCAAATAGATAGCACTTCAAGGCAAAAAAAGCAATCTACTGTCTGACTAATGTAGTTGGATCCGTTCATTGACCTCTGTCATGACAACACCCCCCACTCTCTGTCTTTGAATGTGCAGAGCTGGGACAAATGATTCAGTATGTGGTTGCTTAGATAATGGCAACAACAAAGGTAGCAGGATAGAGAGGAAGGTCTGCCCTGGATCCCAGGCATTCTTGGAGAAAGGAGGTTTGTGTAGAAACAGCTTTAGAAAACGGATTTGTATAAATTCAGCTCGCACCAGTGGCAGAAAATGTAATTCATTTTTTGAATCAGGGTTTTTTTCCCCTTTGTTTCGTTATAGGATTTAGCAAGGGAAAAGAAGGCAAGTTTCCATAGTAAATGGCTTTGAAAAGTTAGGGTTTCTGTCTTAATGTCCTTTTGCCTTTGTTGCCTGTCTGATGTACTCTCATTACTGCAGAGTTTAGGGCTTTGTCTTGGTGTCAGAAAGAGCTAAATTCATTAAAAGTAGAATGAAAGCTCAGAAGGGAATCAAAATCCACTACATTAAAACTAAAGATTTCTTTAGGGATGGAGTCTCGCAGATAGACATGGCTCAGCTTTGCTGAATGGGTGCTGGTCATGGCCCAGGTGGACGGTAGGCCAGCTGCGAGCTCTGACGGATGGTGCTGCCTTTGGATCACGGGGTCTCTAAGAGCTTCCTCCTGGGTGCCAGGCAGACATTAAGAGTTGTTCCAGGTTTTCAGAGTGAGGCAGACAGACTTTCTCTCACCACCAGAGGCCCCCTACTGAGTGGACAAACAGATCTAGTTCACCCCCGTTTTTGTTCAGTTCCAGATCACGTACTACTCACTATGCTATGTGGGAACTGCTAGAGCTCATAGGTGAAATGAAGACAGTAAGCGATGAGGTGCTGCTTTCCTTATTATCTTTGATGTGTATCTGCTTTGGTTATTTAACCTCAGAAAACTCATGGAACTGTATTTTATCTGTGCTTTCTAAAGAATTCCCAGAGACCTTAATTATCATAGATTCTAGAAACTCTATAATTAGGCTGGAGTTTTAAATGAAACATGAAGCTTTGGAAGATCGTGCGTATTAGAAGGAGTTGTAGGAATAGTTCAAGCAGCCGGTTCTTAGCTCCGGGGCAAACATGTGGCATGTGGTTTGCTAAAGGTCCATTGGCTGTTTTCTTTTTCTATCTCACAAGAGGCAACAAAGGAAACATTTCCCTCAACTTTGAAAGGCTTGGGGAAAGAGGATGAAATACAGGACCGCCCCGTGGTTAGAGTTGCTCACAGAGTCCATTTCCAGTGAGCACTGTTGGCGGGAGGAGGAGGTGGGGTACCAGGGAGGGGTGGGAGGAGGAGGTGGGGTAGCTGGGAGGGGGTGTAATAGACTGTTGATTGGGAATGGTTGTTGGGGGAGAGAGCGTCACTCCCTTCCGCGGAGTAACCACTAAGTTGAGCTCCCTCCACTAAATAACACACGCCTACGCACATGCACAGTCCACCAAGACTGTTAATTAAACTCAGCAGGATGTGAAAGTACATATGGGGCTTGTTGAGAAGAAGCTTTCCAACCAGAGAGGGAAGGGATGAGAACCGGGAATGGGGGTGAAAATGGCTTAAATTCGTGTGAATTATGTGAATGCATGGAGCTGGCAAAGAAACACATAATTAAAAAGAAACATTGTGTGAGTTCCTGTGTCCCAGGTCCACCGCTGTACCTAAGATATTGTTGGATCAAAGGCTGATCTGATTTGTGTGGGGAAAACTCTAGGCCTAGGGGTGTGGGTGTGACTGAGAAGGAAAAGAGAGACTAGGGACATTTGAGAGCCTATGCTCGCTTCTCAGTAGCGCACTGTGTAAAGGGGAATAGGATGCCAGCGCTGGGCCAAGCTAAGCTTCAGTAGGGATGTCACAAGAGACATCGCGCACCAAAGTGTTACACTTAAGTTTGGGGGTGGGGGTACCAGCGAGGGGGTGGGAGGAGGAGGTGGGGTAGCTGGGAGGGGGTGTAATGGACTGTTGATTGGGAATGGTTGTTGGGGGAGAGAGCGTCACTCCCTTCCGCGGAGTAACCACTAAGTTGAGCTCCCTCCACTAAATAACACACGCCTACGCACATGCACAGTCCACCAAGACTGTTAATTAAACTCAGCAGGATGTGAAAGTACATATGGGGCTTGTTGAGAAGAAGCTTTCCAACCAGGGGGTGTAATGGACTGTTGATTGGGAATGGTTGTTGGGGGAGAGAGCGTCACTCCCTTCCGCGGAGTAACCACTAAGTTGAGCTCCCTCCACTAAATAACACACGCCTACGCACATGCACAGTCCACCAAGACTGTTAATTAAACTCAGCAGGATGTGAAAGTACATATGGGGCTTGTTGAGAAGAAGCTTTCCAACCAGAGAGGGAAGGGATGAGAACCGGGAATGGGGGTGAAAATGGCTTAAATTCGTGTGAATTATGTGAATGCATGGAGCTGGCAAAGAAACACATAATTAAAAAGAAACATTGTGTGAGTTCCTGTGTCCCAGGTCCACCGCTGTACCTAAGATATTGTTGGATCAAAGGCTGATCTGATTTGTGTGGGGAAAACTCTAGGCCTAGGGGTGTGGGTGTGACTGAGAAGGAAAAGAGAGACTAGGGACATTTGAGAGCCTATGCTCGCTTCTCAGTAGCGCACTGTGTAAAGGGGAATAGGATGCCAGCGCTGGGCCAAGCTAAGCTTCAGTAGGGATGTCACAAGAGACATCGCGCACCAAAGTGTTACACTTAAGTTTGGATTCTTTTCTTTTCCTGTGCTGGGAATGAAACCCAGGCCTCAGGCACGCAGGTGCTCTGTCGCCGAGCCACACCGCGGCTCTACACTGTTTGTGAAGGAAAACTGAGGTAAGCTGGATAAAGAGCGTTCAGGAGAGGATGGGGACCAAGTGCTGAGGAGCCGTTAGGGGAGCTGGTGGTGGCCGAGTGTGGCCAAGGGCAGAGTGGAGCCAGGAGACCCTGAGCTATCTGAAGACAAGCCTTGCTCAGGATGGGCTTAAGGGAAATGAGCCAACAGGAGAAGGGAGATTTCATACTCAAGAACCAGTGTTGTTTCGAACATCTTGAGCTAACAGAAAATGTGGCTTTCCTTGGGAAAAGATGAGTATTCCACACTGGAGATGAGCAGATAGGTCATCACTCTAAGGGGTTTCTTCTGAGGGTGTCCAAGCTGCATAATCCCTTTGAATTCGTTAAACCAAGACTCCATGGTTAACAGTTTAAAGAGCAGCCTGGAAACTTGTGTGTGTATGTGTGCTATGTGTATGCGTTCCTGTGGGTGTGTGCTTGTGTGCATGAAGGCGCATGTGCAGACATGTACGTAGAACCTTGTGTGTGTATGTGTACTATATGTATGTGTTCCTATGGGTGTGTGCTTGTGTGCATGAAGGTGCGTGTGCAGACATGTATATAGAACCTTGTGTATGTGTGCTATATGTATGTGTTTCTGTGAGTGTGTGCACGCGTGCATGATGGTGTGTGCATATGTGTACATAGAAACTTGTTTGTGTATGTGTGCTATACGTATGTGTTCATGTGGGTGTGTGCACGTGTGCATGAAGGTGTGTGTGCACGTGTCTATGGAGACCAGAGGTTGATTTTTGTGTTTCTCAATTGCTGTCCGCCTTAGTTTTTGAGTTGGGATCTTTCATTTTACCTAGAGGTCATTTATTCAGCTAGGATGGCTGGCCAATGGACTCCAGGGATCAGACTGTCTCCACCTCCACGGGGCCAGGATTACAGATATTGCTGCTGCTAGCTTTTACCTGTGTGCTGGGGATGGAACTCTGGCCCTCATGATGGCTTGCCAGCTCTTTATTGACTGAGCCATCTCCCCAATCTCTAAAGATTTATTTTAAGTAAATAAGCAAAGTCCTTCTTTTAGTTGGGGTTTTACCTCCCCCGACGCTCATCAGAATGACAACGTGAATTCCTGGGTGTTCGGTCTGGCGAGTCCTAGGTTGGGAGGACACCAGACTCTCCAATGACTTTCTGCTTTTCTGGCCTAGTTTCACAGAAGTTTTCATCAGAGGGGAAGTCATCCTTTCGAGCTTGTAGACTGTGACAGTCTGGTTAGTGTGTCAAGAACACAGGGACGATGGTGGGAGACAGATGTAAGTGCACCGGACTTCCTGATTAGATCTCTGCTAAGTATCACAATCAGTCTTGGAGAACACATTGATTCTCAGGGAGTCAGAGTGGGCTTGTGAAGCACACACCTTCCTGGATACCCATGAGGCTCTGGGGATGCTGTTTAATGTCTCATTTGATGCTCATTAGACCACAGGAGCCAACATGTCTTCAATATAGTGAGATTTCAGCAGTGTGATAAAACACCCAAACAAAACCTGGAAACGGGTTCTGTAAGAATCAGTGAGCTGTCCTTTGTTCTCTCTGCCTGGATTTTCTTCTTGCTTCTATTAGCTCTGCTAACACAGTGCCATTAAGCTACACAATTACAAATGCTATTTTTTTTTGCAGCTAAATTATGCAGAGACAAGGCTCAGCCAGCTGGAAAACTGCCACTGTGAGAAGACCTGTCCGGTGAGTGGACTGCTCTACCGGGACCAGGACTCCTGGGTTGACGGTGACCACTGCAGGAACTGCACGTGCAAGGTGAGCCCTTCCTAAAGAGACAGGCTCACCAGCAGCGCAGTTAGTCCTTTAAGATATAATGCTAGCATACCTATGCCTACTACCCTTTAGCAACCTGTGTGCTTTCCAAATACTTAGAACATGAAAACCTCCCTTTTCTTTATATACTCTAATCTGAACTAATTTTGTTATTAAGGAAATTACTGTTTGGGATTAGTAAATTGAGGTGTAGAAAGAGGAAGAGGTTTCTTTCATTCCAAACAACCTCCTGGTTATCTACATTAACTACTCTCTCCTATAATACGTTAAAAGTGTTCATTACTTTTTTTTTTTTGTTTTGTTTTTTTTGAAACAGGGTCTCTCTGTAGCCCTAGCTGTCCTGGAACTCACTATGTAGACCAGGCTGGCCTTGAACTCACAGAGATCTGCCTGCCTCTGCCTCCCAAGTGCTGGGATTAAAGGCATGCGCCACCACGCCTGGCCAAAACTGTTCATTACTTTTAATTATGTGTACGTGTGTGTGTGTGTGTGTGTGTGTGTGTGTGTGCACATAAGTGCAGGTGCCCATGGAGGTCAGAAGAGGGTGCTGGATATCCTGGGGCTAGAGTTACAGGTGACTGTGAGCCTCCTGACTTGGGTGCTGGCAACTGAACTTGAGTCTTCTGTAAGGGAATATGTGTTTTTAACCACTGAACCGTGCTCCAGGTTTCTATAGTAAATTTAAAAAATATTTTTATCTTATGTGTATGAGTGTATTACCTGCATGTATGTAAGTGCACCTCTGTCTTGCAATGCCTGCAGAGGTCAGAAGGCCTTGGATCCCCTGGAACTGGAGTTACGGACAGTTGTCATCTGCCACACGGGTGCTCTGCAAGAGCACCCGGTTCTCTTAACGGCTGAGCCATTTCTCCAGCTCTGTAGAGCACATTTTAAAGAGTTCGTCTCTAGATGTTTGCATTATAGTTTGCATGGCGTATATGTCTATTCCTGAGGATTGAGAGATAATTTTCCCAAGTCCCTGTTTTTCATCTGTCATTCGTAGACTCCTCCATCTGTTTCAGAGAGCTACAAGAGCCGCATCCAAAAATTAGCATGTAAATGCTGTCCAGTTGAAATGTCATTGTTTGTCCAGGAAAATAGGAAATGAATTGTTAGAGCCTTGGAAATGACTGACAGGGTCTGCTAAAGGGTTATTTACTTCTCGTAAAATAGGGTTTTTGTTTTCTGTCTGATCTACTTAGTCCACCTGGGCAGGTGGGGTGAAGCCAGTGATGTATATCGGAAAAGTAATTGAGGTGACACGGAGTCATTCGGGCTGGAGAAGACTTTGTTTGTGGTTGTGGCGTGGACTGGGAATTCCCCACACAGCTTGTCTCCCAGATGAGGCTCTGGGCACCGGAGGTACACTTCGTTTGCAACAGGAGCTTTCAAAGGGCACGTCTGAGACCCCTTTCTCTGTCTTTGCTTTTCAGAGTGGTGCTGTGGAGTGCCGGAGGATGTCCTGTCCCCCACTCAGCTGTCCCCCAGACTCCCTTCCTGTGCACATTCCTGGACAGTGTTGCAAGGTCTGCCGACGTAAGTGCTTGCAGAGTGTCAGCGCGGCCTCTGGGCTTTGAGAGTTCTACATTTTCCTCTGTGTTTTTAGGACCCAATGAACTGACACTGAAGGGCTCTCATTGCAACAAATGCTTTGCCTGGGCTTCCTCCCTCTTCAGAAACGCCCTCCCATCAACCCTAAGCACTCTCCCCTCTTCTGTGTGGAGAGAGCTATGTGTACAGGGAGCGAGGGGCTCCTCCAGGCTCAAACACCCTGCTGGACTTGAGAGGTAAACTCACAACCCCCAAGTTCATGTGATCCAGTCTCTTAATTTTGACTGATCAAGCTAAGGGCTTGCTTTTCTATTTTGGCCGTCTGAGGTTTTAGACAGATTCTCTTGTTACTAAGCAGACTCTGTTAGAAAATTCAGGGTGAAATTCAATTAAAATGGTGAAGCAGTTTGTTTCAGTGTTGGCCTAGCCAAGTAATAACGATTAAAAAAATCCCTCTTCATCTGTGTTGCGAAGGACTGTTTCCATGAAATAGTAAGGTGAACACAAGGTTGTAGGAGTCAAGGCCCTGGGTATATGTGCTGTGTGCCATGCTGGCTGCTTCTGTTCAATGCATTGATTTTTCCTGGCAGCTTACATTGTTAGCACCCTATTGTACAGGAAGTGCAGGTTAGAGGATCCATTTACCAAGGACACAAACTAGTGAGATCTCAAACTTGCTTCACTGACTGTGAGACCTGTAGGTTCCTCATGAAACCACGTCACTTCCCACAGAAAAGAATTCTCATCAGAAGTGCGGCAGCTGAGCTGTGTCACACGTGTCTGTGATCCCAGCGTTCGAGACATGGAGGCAGAGGGCTTAGGAGTTCAAGGCCAGCCTCAGCTACAGAGTAAGCTTCAGGCTCGCTTGGACTACATGAGATCCTGTCTCAGAAACAATAGTAACCTACCTTAGAACTTTCAAACAAGCAAGCGAAGTGATTTAGCATCCTATGCATAATTTTCTTCATAAATTTAAGTTTTAGAGGATTTCATACAGAACGTTGTTTCATTATTTCTACCTCCCTGTCCTCCCTGACTGTTCCCACGTCCCCCCCACTCCCTCTCAAGTCTGTGACCTCTTTAATGTTACTATTACATATATACACATGTGTATACGCACACACAAAAGCAGAGTCGGTGTTCTCTGGGGCCTGGTCCCCTGGGAGGTTGCCATTCTCAAGTACCCAGGCTTGCACACATGTGCATATGAGCACTTCTGGATAATTCTCAAGGTAAGTTTTTATGATCAATAAGAAATGTGAACGTCAGTAGGCCTTCAGAGCACTGTGCTTGTTTTGTAACGAGCCACCCGATATGACAGGGGAAGGGGTCTAGATGGTCTGGACCCACTGCTCAGATATTTACAGAACTCTTTCAATGAAACAAACCCTCCCTCCTCTTCTCATGACTGGCATAGTGGTGCTCGTCACTCTGCTAGGTGTACTTAGAGCTAGTGCGAAGAGAGGAACTGAAGGGCTTGGAGACGATGCCTGGGGATTCAGGTGGCTTATGTGCATAGATGCTATAGTTGGAGCCCGTGATGGAAAGAAAGATATGTATGTTAATAAGTATATTTTGCCTTTAATTTTAAATTTTTTTTTTTTGGTCTTGTTGAGACAGGGTCTCCCTGTAGCCCCGGCTGGCCTGGAACTTATTATGTAGACCAGGCTGGGCTCTAGTTTACAGAGACCTACCTGCCTCTGCCTCTCTTGTACTGGATTAAAGGCGTGCACTACCACGCCCAACCTTTTTAAAGTCTTGATATTGCTTATACCAATCATCTGGGGAAAGAAGTTAAAAAGTCATTAGGGATTTTTAAAAAACATATGAAATGATTTAAGTCCAACATTCTGAGTTCCCAGGCAATTCTGTGAATGTGGGCGGTGCTGTTTAGTTGTGGAGAGACGTTCTTCAGGCATTTTATGTTTTAATACTTTAATTTTTTCTTTTGACTTTTTTTCTTAAAACAAAAAGCTGTATCCTCATTTATAACATTCTAAAACCCAGAGAAGATAAAATTGGAAACTTTACATTTCATGTGTCACTTACTTGGAAAGTAATCACTTAATATTTTAGTACATTCATTTTTATTAATTTATTTTTTGTGTGTAGTGAGGTCATGTATGATTTTATATCCTACTTTGCTGACTTACTAATATCACTTAGATGTATTCCCACATTTTTCAAGGTTATAATCTCATTTAACCTTTCCCAATATTTAGTTGTTGCATGACTTTTTCTCAGTTGTTAAAAGTCTAGGTTCTTTCCCACTTTTTACCATTGTTATTCTTTGATAACGTGCTTTGTATAGAAAACATACTTTGATTATTTTTAATTTTGAAGTTCTTTAAGGTGTAGACCTACTGGGCTTAGAACTGGTATTTTCAAGACCTTTTTTGCATTTCTTTATTGAGAGAGAGAGAGAGAGAGAGAGAGAGAGAGAGAGAGAGAGAGGTGAGAGAGAGAGAGTTTTCATGTACATGCCACAACACATGTGTGGGGTGTCAGAGGACAACTTACAGGAGTTGATTCTCTCTTTCTATTGGTTGGGTCCTGGGAGTCACCAGCGTGTTTTTGAGCTAGCAGCAGAGCCTTTATCTGCTGAGCCATCTCACTGGACTTTAGGGCCTTTGATGCATATAATTAAACTGCCTTCCCATTGTGTGCAAGGGAGATAGCAGTTTTGCTTTATTCCAGTTCATCAGTTTTCAACAATATTGCAGAAAGTTTCTCAGTTTTCCCAAGGTGTTGACACGCACGCTAACTGCGATGTCTGTTTCTGTGGAGTTCAGAGCTGGCTGGTTAGGTAGAACTTGTTTTCTCAGTGACTCTGCTTGGACTTTGATGTGCTCAGAGTTTAATAGTAGGAATACAAATGAATTATTAAGAACACTGCTCAACTGATCTTCCTAAAACAAGGGGCTCTAGATAGGCTGACTAGACTCAGTGGATGGACTTGCACTGGGGAATGGCTGGGGATACTGACAACTCGGTGGGCCTTAACAGGGATGACAGAGTCTTTGGGCTCCAGTGGGGGCAGCTATGGGAGGGTGCCAGTAGGGACGGGGATATAAAGGTGATTAAGAATCTTTGAGATGTTCTGTATGAAATACACAAAAAATTAAAAAAAAAACACTGCTCAAAAAAAAAAAATCAACATATCTGTAGTAACTAAAAGGTTGAGACCTGTGGCCTGCGAGACTTTTATTTCTTCCTAGGTTTATAAAACAGAACTCTCTCTGGCAGTTTCTGCATCTCTGTGTGTGAAATAGCGGTGGGGAGCCCCGTCCCTGCTTCAGAGATCTCCCACTGAGCCTGCTTTCAGATTCCAAAATTCTAAGGACAGTAACAGTATTGTTTGTGTATGTGTACATATGTTCTAGGGAAACTTACCAGATAACAGCTTAGCAGGGTATTTACCAGTGAGTAGGAGTTTGCCAGGTGCCCAGTAAGGACATAACGCCAGAAAGAATCACCCAGGTAAAATAAGGGAAGGAAACACAGATGTGGTGTTGGTACTTAAAAGTGAAGTGTAAAAAATATTTTTATTGAGTTTTTGTGCATTTCATATAACAGACCTTTATCAAATTTAGACCTCCTCCCCACAGCCCCCCTCACTGGATTTCATGCATTCTGTCATACATGCTAAGTCCTGTCTGCTCAAGCATTTGCAGATGTCCCTCAGTGCACGGTTTAAAAGTAGGGTCATGCCAAACTCAGAGAAGTACTTTTCACAAAAGATTGTACTTATATTTGTTTTAGTTATATGTGTGTGGGTTTGTGTACATGAGTGTCTGAAGAGGCCAGAAGAAGGTGTCAGATCCCCTGGAGCTGATGAGTGCTTGGAATATGTTCAAGGTGGGTGCTGGGAACTGTGCTCGCAAGACCAGTACACACTCAACCACTGAGCCATCTCTCCAGTCTAGAGAAGAGCTTGTAAGGCCTCTGTGTCGGCAGGGCCAACAAGCCTGGGATATGGACATCTTCCGGGTGGAGACGATGAGGTTAGCAGGCAGGCACTACCTAGGGAGATGCAGAGAATGGGTGGATGTGAGTGACAGCCAGAGACCTGGCACATAAGCACTGCTTTGTGTGAACGTCTGCGAGGCAGCAGCTCCCAGGTTTTGAACGAGAGCCTGTGGGAGCCGCACATCGCGATTCTCAGGTAGGGCAGAGGGAGGAAGCAGTTTGTGGAGTAGAGCTTTCTGTTTGGTATGTGTGAATTCGAGATGCTTTAGGGACACCCAGTTTGATCTGGGTGTTTTGCCCCGAGATGGGGCAATGGAAGCTCAGGCTGGGAATTAGCTCATAAGGGACTGAGCACCGGGACTGAGCACCCTTAGGTGTTCAGACTTTGTGATCTGCCACCTGCTTTAAAGTGTGCAGCAGAGTGCTGACTTTGACATTCCAAGTCACTGAGTACCCATGGACGATACCTAAATCTGGTATCGAAATGCGGACAGAGTAACCTCACATTCAGATCTGACGGACATCAAAAGTGTTACCTGCCAGTTGTTTATTCAGTCTGCACCCAAGTGGCAAAAGTGTCCAGTCTTTATGCTCAGGGAATCAAAGTCAAATCTGAAAGGCCAGATATCCGTGGGTACAAAAAGATAGAGCTGCGTAGCCATCTCTAACACTCCCGTACACTTGCTTCTGACGTCACATAGAAGTATGTGCTAGTGCTGAGTTTCAATTTCATGGTTGGACACCGTGAAATACCCTAGTTTGCATGTCTCCGGTGTGACACGAAGGGCTCCGGGTATCCATTTATGTTTCTGCTCACACTGAAAACTGTTGAAATGAAGCCCCCAGTGCTGGGCCAGAGGCAGCAGAGCCTGACTCACCTTATGCTTGAATTTCCTCAGACATCAAAAATAAGCTTTTTGGTTGCAGATCAAGAAGTTGGATAATGAGGCCTGATGTTAGACATATGGAAGGCAGTTCCAGGGAAGGAGGGTACTGCCAGAGAAGTGGGGTGAGCATGGGAAGCAAGGGGCTTATCTTGGGAGGGTGGTAATGGATGGGTAGATATGTTGGGAGGGTGTCCGTTGGGAGGGCTCATTTCAGGGACACCTGTACCTTCCTCATATATACAGCCTGTCCCTTCCCGCAACTGCAAGTGATGGAGGCGTACAGTCACACGTTGCTATCAGTGGCCATCCCTCAAAGCGCCCTGTGATGTCACTGGGCATTTAATTTTTATACCAGCCTGGAAGATCGAAGGGATGGATGTGTCTTGAAGCGTGGTATAAACAATGAGGCCTTCTTATCTTCAGATAAGAGTTCCAGATGAGTCTGCCAGACAGGAAGAAAGGAATCAGGCACACGTTTCCAGACAGGGCAGCAAGTGTGTTAATAGTGTTGTGGTGTGGCAAGAGGCCAAGGAGGAAGTGGGACTCCTGCTTCTCCCAGCCTGTGCCAAGAGGCAGATGGTGGGGCTGACGGCAATGCATTTAGCCGAACTGTCACTGTGGAGCCAGCCACCTCGCCAGGTTGGCAGCAGCTGTGCTTAGGAGTATGGGGATTTTTTACAGAGGAATTCCTGGCCCTGGGAGATTCCATCCTCCTATGCAAGGCAATGGGGAAATCCAGACTGTCATTAGGACAGTTGCAGTCAATGGATTGACCTAGAAGCCCGAGGCTTAAAAGATGAATCAGGGGTAGGCTAATTACTGTTTTAATGAATAAATGAAGGGAAGGAATCATTTGGGGAATTGCACTGGTTTTGTGTTTTGTTGCTATTGTTAGTGTTTTTTTGCTCTGAAACCTTTGGGTGCTTAAAACTGCATTGAGGAGGAAAAATAATTCCTTGGTAGTAATTGGGAAATTTGTCTGGTTTTGGCTACTTGGTAGAGATCATTAGCTCTAAAAGTGTTTACTTTTTAACCAACGGTAAGCTCAGAGAGGCACTGAGCTTGGAGCTTATCCACAATTATACACAGCTCTGGCTGTCATGGTGGTGACAGTGAGCTGAAAAGAGATGTTAAGGTACAGTGTGGTGTATACTCTGTTAGAGGCCAAAGCACAGCAGAAGCCCAACACGGCAAACAAGCAGTGTTCCAGTCAAGAACAGCTCCCTGGGGCTGGTAGATGTCTCAGTCTGTAGAGCGCCAGCTGTGTAAGCTCAAGGACCTGAGCTCAGAGCCCCAGAGCCAATGTAAAGCTGGACACGATGGTATGGTGGTGTGTGCCTGTAACTCCAGCCCTGGTGAGTGGGCAGAGACAAACAGATCCCAGAAGCTCACTGGCCGACCAGCCTCACCAAATCAGTGAGTGTCAGGTTCAGTGAGTTATCTTGTCTCAAAAATCAGAGGTGGAGACTGATAGAAGAAAGACCAGATATTGACCTTGGGCCCTCCCACCTGCTCTCTTAACACACGCACATGCCCCATATGCATACACCCAAACTAACAAGTACATACCCTACAAACAGCACACACACTACACATCCCTCTCCCCACCACACACACACACACACACACACACACACACACACACACACAGACATACACACACACACACACCAGCTTCTTAAGAGGAGTTGGACCAACTTTGAAATAGATTGACATACATGTTGGGAATGTGGAAATGGATGAATATTGTGTTGGGAGGGTTGGAATGGGTGGGGATATGTTATGTTGGGTGAGACAGACAGGTATGTATGTTAGAGTTAGGAAGCTAGAAATGGATAGGTGTTATGCTTAGAAGGTGGGTATCAATGGGTATTTATGTTGGGAGGGTGGAAATGGATGGGATTTTTTTGAATGGGTAGAAGCAGGTGAGCATGTCTTGGGAGGGTGGTAATGGATGGGTAGATATGTTGGGAGGGTGTCCGTGGTTTATGGACAGAGCCAAGCATCCTTGTAGAATACAAGAGTACATAACAAGCTTGGGAGAAAGTATAGCCAGAGCATAGGTGGAGGAGAGAAGGCTTGCATCTGTGAGTGACAGCACAGGAAATGAGAACCTTGAAGTTTGGGAGTTGAGGAAGAGCCACCGAATGGCCTAAGTGCTGAATAGGGAGTGTGAACTTTATCCGGAAGGCATCAGAGACTCCTAATGGTTTTAAGGAGGGTCCCCTATTTAGATGGTAAATATGCCCAAGTGTTGTGGGTGGACAGACTGGGGATTGGAAGGAGGAGCTTCTGCTAGCATTGAAGACTGGAGGGATGGTGACGGCTTGAGTGACAGTGTCAGAGTGGGGGATGTATAACATGGTTGCCTTGAGAGCCTGCAGAGGAAGCATTGCTAGGATTTGTCTACTGCTTGGACAGAAAACTGAGTAAGGGGAGGGACTTAGGAGAAGCCAGGTGTCAGGCTGAAGGTGCCGGGGTGGATGGCAGTGCCATGCTTGGGGAGGAGACTAGGGTGGTGCAGGGCTGTGTGGGGTTGCTGCAGATCCCAGATGCTGAGGCTGAGCAGAGCCTGCAGTAGTGATTTTCACATGATCCATCAAGAGAGACAGGCAGGATCAACACTGGGATTGGAATAGAAGGCACCGAATCAGACAGAAGTTGGTTGGCAAAGTAGTCAGAACAGATGTTTGGATTCTTCCCACAAAGAACCTCAGCTGGACTGGCCTTTCTGACTCGTCCTGTGCTAGGAAAGAAAGCCAAGACTTTATGCCATTTTACCAACCCTTTGCTGGATATGGGCTGCCCTGGAAGGAGCCCTGACTTTGGACAGGGTGGCTCTCCACAACCCAGCACAGATCCTAGGTAAACAGTCAGCTGAGAGCTGTTGGCTGACCCCGTTCCAACAGCTGTAGGAATATGTTGGTCGCAGAGGCCTCTGCGCATCCTCACAGCCTCCGCCCTAGAGAGGTGTAATGTTCTTTAAGCCAGTGTCTCTGGGCTTTTCTTCCTGTGGCTCAAAAGAAAGGTCTGGACCAGTTGCTTCCAAGGTTCTACAAGAAGGATCATTTCATGAGAGTGACAAGATTATGAAATTAAGAAACTACCAAATTTGATCAACCCAGCTTTAACAGATACAGAAACAGAAAGCCAGTGGTGGTGTGGTTTTATAAAAGCAGAGGGGAGTTAGCGTGCATGGATCTGCTTTGGTTTCTCCAGACCTGGGGCTGGAAGGGCAGACAGGTCCTCATCAGGGTCATTCAGGCCTTTGCCTCCTGTTTTTCCTGAAGTAGCTGGAAAATCTAGTGGACTTAAAATGGGGTCATATCAAATTCACATATTCTGCGCTTGTTTAAAGCAAATCAGCAAGTTAAGTTGAACACAAAGCTTCAGTGGACTCTAAACCGAGCTTCTGTTTCTCTTTGAAGTTTTCTACAAGGACGATTCCCACCTGATTTCCAGTCCCTGCCAGCCCACACAACTCACTTTCCCAGGGCTGCCTCTCCAGTGTGTTGATGTAGCGACTGCCGGGCTGACTTGCGTTTTTTAGAAGTCTGAGTGCTTTAAGAACATCCAGGCTCAGGACACTCACTCTGATAGTCACAAGGAAACACACATGGGATCCTCGTTGAGGTGAAATTCCGATGAACAGAACACATGTGAGCCTTCTTTCACTCATTTTGCAGCTGGACTATCTGCGTCACAGCTGCTGATAGCAGGGTGAGCTGGGGCGGCTCCCGAGGCAAAGCGCTTGTGGCGTAAGCCTTAGGACGCAGGTTTAGATCCCTAGGCTCCTGGAACCTGGGCACGGCCGTTGGTGCGTCGTGATGCCAGCTCTGGGGAGGCAGGCATGTACATACCCCTGGAGGTTGCTGGTCAGCCAGTCTAGTTGAATCAGTGTGCTCCACGTTCAGTAAGAGACCCTGCTTCAAAAAATAAGGAGGGGCTGGAGAGAGAACTCAGTGGCAAGGAGCACTGGCTGCTCTTGCAGAAGACCCAGGTTCGATTGATTCCCATCACCCACATGGTGGCTAACAACTGTCTGTAATTCCAGCTCCAGACTCTTCCAGCACCCTCTTCTGACTTCTGTGGGCATTGAACAAGGGTGCACTTACATACATACATATAGGCAACTCACTCATACACATAAAATAAAATAATAAATATATAAAAAATGGGGAGCACATACCCATCACACACACACGTACATACGTATACCACACACACACACACACATACACACACACGAGCTCACACACACACATACACATGAACTCACACACACTTATACCACACACATACACACATACACACGAGCTCACGCACACACATACACACGAGCTCACACACACTTATACCACACACATACACACATACATAAAAGGAAACTCCAAAACATCAAACCTATTGCTGCTTGCACTCCATGATGATGGAGA
This sequence comes from Nannospalax galili, assembly GCF_000622305.1. Lineage (NCBI taxonomy): Eukaryota > Metazoa > Chordata > Mammalia > Rodentia > Spalacidae > Nannospalax > Nannospalax galili. The sequence continues at coordinate 52,868 of NW_008355917.1, forward strand.
CCAGCTCCTCTTGGCGATGGAGACCAGCTCCTCTTGCTCTAACCTCCTAACAATTCGTCCTTCAGTTCCCACAGCCATGACAACAGTGAGCTTGTTGTGGCTTCTTTGCTGTTGAACGAACCGCCAGTGTGATTTTCTTGCACATCATGAAGGCCTGACCATATTTTTCTGTTTTATTACAGCAAAATGTATCTATGGAGGGAAAGTTCTTGCAGAAGGCCAGCGGATTTTAACCAGGAGCTGCCAAGAATGTCGTGTAAGTTCATCTCGTGAGCCCTGACACTCTGCAGAGTGGATCCGTACATGTGCATTTTCTTAAGTGGGGCGTGTTGGCTTGGGCGGGTCTGTGAGAGACAGAACTGGTGGGCTAGAGTAGAGGATGGGGGGACCTGGCCCCTGTTTCTGTGTGACTAGCCTGTGGCCAGATGGGTCAAGTAGCCTGAGAATCAGCTGTTACAGGAAGGATGTGAGGGGAAAGGGAAACAGGAGCAGCTGTGGATGGAGAGGCTGGGAGGTGGCCCTGAGGAAAGTTCTAGGTAGTTATTGGGGAGTCTGCCCCTCATGCTGGCTCTGACAGTGCCAGATCTACTCAAGTGGGCGATATACACTAGAAAATGCCCTCTTCCTGCTGTTCCCGCCCACTCTCTCATGAAATAAGATGTGAAGAACCATACATGTTACCGTTAGTCATTCAGCAAACATTCGTCAGGCAAACGCTGTGCCCCAGCATTCAGTTGGGCTTCCAATGCACAGCAGTGACCAAGTGTTGTCTACATAGAGCTTGCAGCTTAGTGATGGAGCTAGAGAATAAATACATATTATAGTGATGAGTTTTATTTAGAATGTCGAGTAGGCTGAAGGGCAGAGAGGCGTGAGGTGGGGACGATCTGCAAAGGCTGTCCTGAGATCAAGTTGTGGGGCAGACATGGAAACCACAGAGCTCTTTTGGGGGAGCAGAGTTCCAGACAAAGATGAAGATGGCCATGGGCTTCAGAGGGAGATTATCTGGTGTGCTCTAGGACCATGAAGGTCACTGAATAGGTCAAGCAAGGAAGCAGTAGGAAAAGGGACCTCTGGGAACTAGGGAGATGGCTCACTGGGTAAAGACCTTCAGCACCCAGGTAAGAGCTGGGAACAGCTGTGTGGAACTGTAACCCCAGTGCTGTGAGGACAGATGGACAGATGTCCAGAGCTCATTAACAAGCTCCTGGAGGGAAATCAGTACGCTCCAGGTCCAATGAGACGCTGTTTCAAAAAATGGGAAGAACGTCTAATGTCAACCTCTGGCTTCCACATGCAAATGCACATATTTGCGTGTGTTCTTGCACACATACATGCACATGCATGCACACCCTCCCCAAAGGAAACAAAAAACTTTAGAGGTCATTGGGGAAAGATCATTTCATTCAGGGGCCATGGAAGAGGATCTTAGCTGGGTGCGGTGGCACACGCCTTTTATCCTAGCCCTTGGGAGGCAGAGGCCACCAGGTCTCTGTGAGGTTGAGGCCAGCATGGTGTACATAGCAAGTTTGAGATGGTTGGGGCTACGGGGAGAACCTGTCTCACAAAAGCAGCTGGTCCTATCATGATGTTCAGCTCAGTCTGTTCTTTCATTCGTACCTTATTAAATTCAACAAATATTCCTTAGGTATATACTGTACAGTAGGTGTTGATCTAGGAGGTGAAAATATAGAAGATCTTTGAGTGTTTTAGGAAGTAGTTTTGAGGCACCTGCTCTATGTTGGACACAGGGTGAAGTGCTGGGACTAGAGGTGACAGACTTTGGTTTCCTGAAATGCTAAATGTGTAATGAGGGGAAAGTGAGAGGAATTACCATGCAGATGGTATGCCTTGTCCTGTTGGTTAGTCCGTCATGCTGTGAGCATTGAGAACAGTCATGGACTCCACATCAAGGGTCCATCATGCTGTGAGCATTGAGAACAGTCATGGACTCCACATCAAGGGTCCATCATGCTGTGAGCATTGAGAACAGTCATGGACTCCACATCAAGGGTCCATCATGCTGTGAGCATTGAGAACAGTCATGGACTCCACATCAAGGGTCCATCATGCTGTGAGCATTGAGAACAGTCATGGACTCCACATCAAGGGTCCATCATGCTGTGAGCATTGAATACAGTCATGGACTCCACATCAAGGCCAAGCAGGGCTTCTTGAAGGTTCTGGCTCGTCTTCACCAGCCACTGTTTCCTACGTTCTTGAGGCTGAAGGCACATTTCAAGCAAAAATCAAAAACCATTTACAGGTGCCTGGAGCCACAAGGAAGCCAGTACCCTTACTATTTAGGGGTGTGTGAGGACTCTGACTTGGTGAAGTTGTAGGGAATGCAGAGGGGAATGAAGTTCCCAGATCTGAACAGATTCATAAAGCAGGTGTGAAAACATCTATCTTGGGTTTGACCTTGATGGAGATGAGTGTTCACGACAAGTACATGTGTGTCATGGCTTCTATGCATCTTCAAGGTCATTACATTGGCAGCGGAAGAGGTGATCAAAGGAGCCCTGGGTGTATTTGGTTAATCACAGATGATGAATGACAAGGTCCCAACCTAAGGAGGCATTTAAGAACTACGCAGGAATCAGAATTGAAGAATCTTGGTACATGGTCAGCTTTGGGTAGTGAAGACTGAGGCTGATGTCAGCATGCCTGGCGTGGTCACAGAGAGTTTCAGTTTCTATTTTTGTTTATAAGAAGCAGAGATCTTTGTAGGTGATGTAGGCAAAAATGATCATTTTATTGGAAGCAGTATTAGGGGAAGAGCAGAGTCTCTAAAATCCAGAAGACCCAGGGGCTAGGCAGAGACAAGTTGGTCCCGGAAGTCAGGAAGCAGGGACCACAGTGATGATCTAGTGTCGAGTATTCTGCTGTGGCAAGGCTGTTCTATCACTTCCATGGTCCTTGAATTTCTTACCCAAGATTTAAGGACTGGGGATTGTGGGTATCATAAAGCTCGTGGCTTATGCCCATGACCCACCTGTTTAGGGTGAGGAAGAAGTCAGCTTTTTCACCTTCCTTGTAGGGAATTGGTCTCCTGGAGTCACAATCCCACTAACACAGCCAACAGTGGAGAAAGCATTCCCAACTGGAAACACAGTCCGTGGTGTGGAGAACAAGTAGAACCAATTTAGATATGTTGAGTTTCATAGTACTGTGACTATCAATTGTTATGAAACTAACTCACTAAAACTTAGTGGCTAAAATCAAAATAGATATTGTGGGGGTGTATCCACATAGACATATGTGGAGGCTAGAAGTCGGGGTGTAATGGTGTGTACACACATAGGCATATGTGGAGGCTAGAAGTCGGGGTGTAATGGTGTGTACACACATAGGCATATGTGGAGGCTAGAAGTCGGGGTGTAATGGTGTGTACACACATAGGCATATGTGGAGGCTAGAAGTTGGGGTGTAGTTGAAGTTGGAGGAGGAGTTCTTACCTGAAGTCTCATACTTGAATGCTGTCTTTTGGATGTTGGAGCTAGAATCTTATGAAGACTTTACAGGACTGGATGTTGGATGTCCAAGAAGGAGTCTTCATCTATGTCTAAGATGAGACAGGAAACAGTTCTCTCTCTTTCTCCCCGTCTCCCACCCTCTCCCTCTTTCCTTTTCTCCCTCTCCTTCCCTCTCCATTTCACCTGGCTACTTGATTATCTTGGGTTATAGCATAATGATCTCAGAAACTTCTCACATGGAGAGTACCTTTCCCCAGAACAACCCTCCACCAGACCAAGATAGAAGATCTAGTGTTTCCTATAATCTAGTCTCCAAAAAGTCATACAGTACCACACCACCTGAATTCTGCTATTTATATTGAACCGGCTCAGATCTGTCATCTGAGAAGGATGGTATAGGGGCATGAGTACCAGGAGGCATCAGTAGTTAGAGAAACCTTAGAGACGCTCTAAGAGTTTTCTATTCGACAACACCCATGTCCACTTGCACAAACCTTGAGTGGAATTTATTACACATCAGGGAGTTCATTCTACCTTAGAACCTGTTAGTAATCAGTCTGTTTACTCTTGCAATGCAGCATTGCATCGAAAGATAAAAAAAATCAACAGTTATGATACTGGAGGAAGTTCAGATTCTCTTATTTCCCATCAAGTTATGCACTAAGAGAAGCTGACTTGGAGCGTCTATTTAGGTGAGGAAGATAGTGTTTGTAGTTTTTAGGCATCTCTCCACCTTGCCTGCTGCAGAGCATTTTAGAGGCAGGGCCACCAGTCCTAGGGGAATGCGGATGAGGCCAACTTCAGTGTAAAAGGTTGCTCTAATGTTTTGAGCTGGACGGCCCAGCCAGATTCCCTCTGTTGCCCAGCAGTAGCTGAGAGAATTGAGCCATTGAGAGTACCACTTACCAGTTTAGTTTAAGGTAAACACAAAGCAAAGACCTTTGTGTTGAAGCTCATTTTCTTCTTTGGAGGTGGTGGGGGGCTGAGGCAGCAGGAGGACGAACAGACAGAAGGAAATGAAGGGACAGGCAGGGAGCAAATGCCTTATAGAACATCGCAGCCCACAACAAAGGATCGCTGGCTTTGTGAGGCATCTCCAGAGAGGCTGGCGGAACCGGTGTCCAAATAGACCAGCTTTGCAAGTCCGCACCTACATTATTTCATGTTCTTTTCATCACGTTCCCAGGGACAAGGAAGAAATGTGTTTTAAAGATTGAACAGAATGGGGCATTTAGAAATTTCCAAGGCTTTCCGGGAGAGGCTAAGGAAAAGCTTAAATCTCTTCGTTTATGGGGGTTACAGAAAACGGCTTTTTCCTGTGTCCTGTCTCTGGCTGGACTAATTGTCCCAGAGTCCATCTCTCCCCCTGGTGTTGTCCATTCCCTCCTCCTGTCTGACGCTGGAAATGTCAGAGAGTCTTGTTAGTCTAGCCAGTCTGGTGAGTACTCAAGTGCGGTGATGTGATGGTTAGTTTTAAATGTCAACTTGCTACAATCACCTGGGAAGAGTCTCAGTGGAGGACTGGTCTAGATCAGGTGGGTCAGTGGGCCTGTCTGTCAGGGATTATCTTCACGTTAATTGATCCAGCCACTGTAGGCCACACTGTTCCATCAGGGCCCCCCTGAGCTGTGTGAGAGAGGAGAAAGCTAGCCCAGCATAGAAGCCAGCAAGCAGGCATGCAAGGCTTTGTGTTCCTGCCTTGACTTCCCCACAGTTATGGGGCGTAACCTGGAATTGTAAGCCAAATAGCCCTTTTCTCTGTTATGCTCCGTTTGGGTCAGAGTATTTGTCAAAGCAACAGAAAGGAAACTAGGACAGGTGGTTTCTTCATGTCCACAGTCACTGGGTGCAGGGCTCCTTAGCCTGGGGCAGAAGGCGATGAGGTGGACATTAGGGTGTCAGCAGCCCTTGATCAATCAAGAAGCTCCCAGGCCTCGAAGGTGGGGTGACCTCCAACCTAGGGGAGGTGCATCACCCTATGGGATGTTGAGTGGATTAAATGAGGCAGGGTGGTGGACCACAGAGTGGTGCTTTGCACACAGTAAGTCCGCTGTGAACACGAGTCATTCTCACGTGACCTTGCCTGTTTGCCTGGATACAAGTCAGATGTCACAGTCTCTGTAAATAGTTTCACTTTGCGGGGACGGAGGGTTGAGGCCTTTGTCTTCCTCTTCTACCTCAGTGAAAACTGAGATGACTAAAGGCATTTCTGCCCACTCTGCTGTGACCCCAGCCAGCGTACGCCGTGGACGTACCACTCACTCAGCAGCCTCCTTGGCAGAGTTGGAGGGTGACTTTAGAAAGGTCACTGTTGTGACTGGACCTCTGGCTCCGTGGAGAAGCTGGAGCCAGAACCTCAGTGATCTGGCTTCGAGCTTCTTTTCCTAGCTTCTCTATGTTGTTCCTCAGCCTTAGATGACTCGGAATAATTTTCACTTTTGAATTTCAGACCAGTGTAGAGGCTCCTTTTCCTGTGGTTGGGATAAAATACTTTGACAAAAGCAGCTTAAGGAAGAAGCGTTTAATTTGGCTCATGATTTTTTCTTTATTATTTGTTAATTGTTTGACAGTTTTGTACATGTATATAATCAATTTTAGTCATTTTCACCACCACCCCCCCCGTAACTGCCTCTCATCCCCTTCCCACTGAATCCCTTCTTAACAGCCCACCGCCACTCGCTGTCATGTATTTTTGTACATGACTCACTGAGTTTAATTAGTGTTGCTTACTTGAGCATGGGTCCAGGTTCTCTGCTGGAGCACCAGCAGCTTATCAGTGGTCACACCCCTGAAGAAAGTCACACTCCTCCCTAGCAGCCATTAAATGTCAGTAGTCCTCACGATCCACTTCCCCCATCCCTGGGTCCAGTGTTGTGAAGATCTTGTGGTTAAACTAGAGCTGAGAAAGCCGATAAGCCCAGTGGCCACACAGTGTACAGATGTCTTTCTGTGGCACACCTCCCGTCCTCTAGTTCTTATGTTGTTTCCACTCCTTGTTCTGTGATGTTCCCTGTAGGGTCGCAGCGTGAGGGTACTGTCCATCACGGTGGGGAAGTCGTGACAAGAGATGAGGAGGCTGGTGTGTCCACACCCAGGAGGCAGAAAGTGACGCATGTTGGTGCTTGGCTTGTGTTCTCCATCATTCCGTCACTCATGCAACAGAGTGAATAGAGCACAATTAAAGATGGGTCTTCCCACCCCAGTTAAGCTAGATAATCCCTCACAGGCATGCCCAGAGGCTTGTCTCCTGGTGATGCTGCTAGATGTTGTCAACTTGACAATCATTGTTAACTATCACAGGTAGAGTGAAGGGAATTTAAGGATTACTTCAGTGTATCTGAGAATGCAGATCAGGCTCAGCCTTACTGATGTCTTCAATCAAGGTCAGTGTCTATAAAAGCCCATAGAAGAGCCGGGGGGCCCATCTAGTGGTGTGATCAGCAGGGAGAGAGGGTCATGGGACTAGATGACAGCCGTCTGCCCCAGACAGCCTGTCTGTGTTTAAAGTCCAGCACACGATTGCTTCTGCAGTACATTATGAATTAATTTCTTTCCTAAATGTTTAAAGTGGAACTCTAAGTGCTACCCCTGAGAGTACAGAGGAGTGCTTGCTCAAATAACAGCCAGTGCTGCTGGTTTAGATGAAGGTCCCCATTTATAAAAGGCTGCCTGGAAATTCACCCATGTCCATTTTCTAGGATTAAACAAGGAACAACTTTCATCTCAAAGCACTTGCAAAGTGTTTCCAGAAGTTAATGTCAGTTCTTATTTACTTTTATTTTCTAAAAGCTTTATGAGAATTTAGAAACTTTATAGCAGAATAAAAAGTAGTTCCAAGAACAATCGTGCTACTACGTCATTCAGCACATTCAATAAATCAGTGTCCAGTCACGTCAAATTCCTACTAAGGGTCAGTGGCATTGAAAGGGAAACCCAACTCTCACAATCACTGCGTGAAAGGGACAACATTTCTTGGGCTCTTATGGAGCACAGACAGTATTCCGGATGCTTCAACGCGTGCAGCACACGTCCACCGTGATGCTCCAAGGACAAAGTCTGTGTTCCTTTCCTGGTAAATTACCTTCTCTTGTTCACAGTTCCAAACATTGCAGTATACGCACACATGCATTTGTCTCGTATGTACTCATATATATACTTTATAGGCTCTGCATGTGAGTGAAAACATACAGATTTTCACTTAGTGTCATACATGATAGGTCTACACACTTGCTATGATTTTTGTGCTTTCATTTTTCCTTAGAGTTGAATAATCCTCAGTGTTGTAAATGTGCCAGATTTTCATTATCTGTTCACCTGTTGCTGGCTGACCAGGCTGTCTCCATCTCCTCGATACAGTGAACGCACAAGCAGTAAAAGACGTCTCTACAGTAAGACGTGGGCTTCTCTGGTATATGCCCAGGAGTGAGCTGGTTGGGGCCTCTGGTTCTCATGCTCGGATAATGGCCTGTGCTCTTTGGCTTAGACGAAGAGCCCCACGAATAAAAGGCTACCTGAAGAGCCACCCATTTCTGTCTTTCCAGGATTAAATAAGAAACAACTTTGATCTCAAATTACTTCACAAAGTATTTCCAAAAGTTAACATTTTCTTTTGGTCTTTTTGAGACAGGGTCTCCCTGTAGCCCCAGCTGTCCTGGAACTCCCTATGTAGACCAGGCTGGCCTTGAACTCACAGAGATCTGCCTGCCTCTGCCTCCGCCTTCCGAGTGCGAGTGCTGGGATTAAAGGCGTGCACCACCAGGCCCGCCAGTTAACCTTTTATAAAAGAAAGTGAATAAACTCTACCAGTCTTATTTTGAATTTTGCCCAACTGTTACTTTTCTGAAACATTTCTTTAGCATAGGACAGTTTTGGATTTGAATGTGCTTTATATGTTATTAGAAATTCAAGTCAAAGCACAGTGATTTGTGCAGATACAGAAGTTCTTAAATTTAATTAATGACGTGGAGACAGTTTATGTGAGAAAAGAATGGGAGAGTTGTATTCTTCCACTGACACAGAGCTCAGTGCAGAGGTCATAACATGCCATAATCAAGACGAGTTAAAAATGTTAACGATGAGGGAACTGGAGAGGTGGCTCAGTGCTTAAGAGCACTGGCTGCTCTTGCAGAGGACCTGGGTTCCATTCCCAGCACCCACATGGTGGCTCACAACCATCTGTAACTCCAGTTCCAGGGGAATCCAATGCCTTCTTCTGATTTCCTGGGGCATTGCATGACACGGGTGCACTTACATACATTCAGGCAATACACTCATACATATAGAATTAAAATAAAAAGATGTTAATGATGAGTTACTTTTTACTGGAGACAGTTTCAAAATAAAATTGAAGAGTTCCTTATTTAGAGGTACTTGTATATTAGTAAACATGGTTCATATTATTTTGAAATTCATGAAAATAAGTTTGTTTCCATTTAAACCCTTGAAATCAGATTTTAGTCATTAAATATGTTAAAGTTTGATTAGAATTGTTGACCGAGGGCTGGTGGTAGCTCAGCCTGTAGACCTGCTTATTGCCAAGCCTCATGACCTGAGTTCAGTCCCCAGAACCCACAAGGCAGAAGAGAACAAGCTCCCACAGGTTGTCCTTTGACCTCCACATGCATGCTGTGCACATATATGGACCCCGATAAATAAATGCAATTAAAATCTTTAAAAGAATTGTCAGTTGATATAATCATGAGTCAAAGCAAATCCCTTTCCTAAAAGGAAAACTTAACCATGAATGATTGTTTTTTAAATTTTCTGTGGTACTTTCATGTTGTTTTAGGAAACAAGTTTTTTCATGTTGACAAATTTAGATTTGGAGGAAAAACACAGCTCAGGAAGTAAATTGAACGTAGGCCAGAATCGACCGCTTAGAAACGAGTTTGTTAGCAGTTTGCTTTTTGATAACAATTTTGGTGAAATAGTAAAATGGTTCTGAGCTGTCCTGGTTTGGCAATTTCTGAAGATCACCGGAGGGAAGATTGCAGCACAGTTCAGGGAGTGCTGTGAACAGGAAGCCGCTTGGCTGTGGGAAGACAGATGGGGGATGGAAAGAAACTCAGCACAGGGGACTTCAGGTGAAGACATAACCTGAATTCCCCAGGGTCTCTGCAACATAAATTACACCCCAGAGACTCCTTCTCTTCCGAGTAAAGGGCATTCCATACTATACTGTCACGGGCTTTGGGCCACGGGCGTGGGGGTTATAGAACTTAGAGTAACGTAGCTTTCTCAGTGAGTCCCGCAGACCCTGTGGGGGACCCCATCTGAAGGTGTCAGAGATGAGCCAATTTCAGCAAAGCATCTGGAACTTGGAGGGGGTACATAGATTGGATAAGAAGTATTCAGTAGTTCATTTTTTATCAGGAGGCAGTGCACTAGGACCAATGTATTACTGCTGAGTGAGGGTTAATCTGTCCTCTTCCTTTGCCTTCAGTTCCTGGAGACAAGATGGTTGGGTTCTGTGGCTTTAACACCTGGTTTGATTCGGATGTGGACAGTGGTCTTAGGATGGTGCTAAGTGTTCAGGCTGACACCACCCACTGTGGCCCAGAGACCAGAGTCATGAGAATGGAATCTGGTGGGAGAAGGAGCCTGAGTGACAGGACCAGTCCTTCCATACAATCGGGGAAAAGTGAGAGATTGGCAACAAGCATGAGAGCCACAAAGAGATGGGAAGGAATGCCAGGTGCCGGGTGGGAAACTGAGAAGGACAGGAAGCTGCAGATGACTTACCCAAGATGAGCAGGCGGCCCGTGGTTCACTCTGTACTGCCAACTTGGTATCAGAGAGGAGGTGATGTTTACTGTTTATATTTGACATTTAATTTTATGTCTGTGCTTATAACTAAAAATGCTGGACATAATGGGAGTTCTTGTCCAACCAGAGAGCTGGAAGAGGGCAGTCAGTGGGATAGAGTCTCTGGGTCACGGGAAACAGTGTCTGGCCCTGCTGTCCCTGGCTGTGCTGTGCCATCCTGTGCTGCCACGTACGTGTGGAGCTGCCTTTGGCCTCAGAGGACGCTCCTCTTTTTGGACTTGATTGTCTTAAACTTCCCTGCAAGGAATGAGACAAAAGCTAATTCTAGATAATTTCTGAATTCTGTTCTAGATAACACAAGAGCCTCTCCAACCTTTGAAAAGGCCACTAATGAACTAACTTAAACATGTAGCATAAAACTGAAATGAGATGCTAGTTATACCAACAAGGAGGGCCTTAGATCAGGAAGGTCACAAAAGTTCAGGAGCCTGGGTACTTAACAACATCGTCATAAATGATTTTAGTCATATGTAGAGAAAACCTCATGTTCATCTAAGTGGCCTTCTTTCCTGCCTGTGCACCTTGGTTCTGGTCTCTTTCTTGGCCAATAAGGTCTCTTATCCCATGTTTGTGTTCCTTCAAGTCTGGTGCTTGAGTATTTCTCCACAGGTGCAGAACCAGTCACTCTCCAATGGCACGGTGTATTGGTGTATTGTCTTTATCGGAGCATGTGTCTGTTCTGTATTAACATTCCTAGTTTAGGAATTATTATTTTTTTTTGCTCTTTTTGAGACAGGGTCTCCCTGTAGCCCCAGCTGTCCTGGAACTCACTATGTAGACCAGGCTGGCCTTGAACTCACAGAGATCCACCTGCCTCTGCCTCCTGAGTGCTGAGATTAAAGGCGTGCCCTTTTCTCATTCCACATGAATAGTTAAGTTCATCAAGGACTAGGGAGATGTCATGTCATTCTGGGTGAGAGTGTTGAGGCCAGTGGGATGCTGGTGGGGCCACACACAAGCTGGGGACCAGCTCCTCCATTCTGTCAGTAGCACACTGCTGGTACAAAGCCAACCTCTACATCTTATAGCACAGAAACCAGCAAACCTTCTAACTGAGGTCTCCCCACTTAGGAGTCAGTTGCTGGAAATTCATCAGTATACCCCTGCAAATATATCCTTTTGCACTATAAAAGCTACTAAAAGTAAACCAAACCTGTTGACATGAAGGCTGTTTTGATACAGAAAGAACATCAATTTGATTTGCAAGATTATTTTTCTTGGTGGAACTCCTGGGAAGATTGTTAGTTTCGCATGTGGTTATTACTGTGAGCTATTATCAAGGAGCATTATAAATGTGTCATTGCCTTAACATATGAATTCTTTTTCCCTAATATTTGACTTCTAGGGTGGAGTTTTGGTAAAAATTACAGAAACTTGCCCCCCTTTGAACTGCTCTGAAAAGGACCACATTCTTCCGGAGAGTCAGTGCTGCAGGGTCTGTAGAGGTGAGTGGGCTGGGGTAGAGGTGGGTGGGGTGGGTGGGTGTGTGGGCGTGGGTGGGGGGCTGGCGGTGGATGTGAAGGTTTGATGAGCAGTGTCTGTCTGCTTTCAGAAACGTACAGATCCTACTTACCTTTCTCAGAGAGCTTCTCCTCAATTGCAAAAGTGAGAATAATAATAGTATCTACTTCATAAGACTGCTGTGAAGATTAAATGGAGTAATGCGTGAGCTCCAAGCAAAAGGCCCAGCATGAGATAAACGTTCAATAAACAGCAGTTCCCATATTAATGCTAATGATAGTTCCTGTAATAACAGCCATTATCACCATTATTACATTTTCCTCATGAGTGGGATTGAGAAATATTCTTTACAGCCTCGTCCCTGGGCCAGTTCTGTCACAGAGAATGGCACATGGTGTATCCTTATCCACAGAACAGACTCCTAAGAAACTTAAAGCAACTTTCTTAGGAAGAGAGCTTCAAGTAAGCGCTATTTGATTGCTAATTAACTCCTAGACAGAAATGGTTTTGGTTTCTCTTCATTACCAAATTGATTCTTATTTCTACAAAGGCCCCTTGGGTAGTGCTTCTTTCCTGAAGTTTTTACCCAGAGAGAGTTGGATGGATTAGGAAATCTAGAATGTATTCAAAATCTTAAAAAGCTAATTCTGTTAAAATCATAGCTTTATTTGGAAATGTACCTATCCCAAGTCCCTTACATTCTCAAATACGCAGTAAGCTGCATCCTTGCTGACTGGGTTGAGGAAGACCCAATGCTATTAAAAGTTTAGCTCAGGTAACTTCACATTTTCCTTTCTATCTTTTTTCTAGCATAGGTCAACAATTTTTTTTAAATATAAAGAGCCACAAAATGAATATTTTTTCTTTTGTGGATCACGTTGCTGTTACATCTACTAAGCTTTACTCCCGCAGCACCAAAGTAAGCTGAGGTACAGGTACATGAGGTGGACAGCTGTGTCCCAATAAAAGTTTATTTACAGAAACACGTAGCAGGCACAGTTTGCTGACTCCTTAACTAGCACCTTCTGATATGTAAAAACACATAGTTTATTGTGGTTTATTATGAGGCTTTTTTCTCCTGGTACTTGGTCAAGAGAGACTTTTGCTTTGAAACACTTCTTAGGAAACCTCAGTGCATTTTAAGAGTGACCCTTAGAATCAGTGACCTGCCTGCTGTGCTGTCAGAGTGGGGGTCCCAATTTATTTGTGGGGAGGTGAACAAATCTCTCTCCACTTCAGACAGGACACTGGGGACACATTAGGAAACGACTCTCCTTTTGTCTGTCTTGGTGAGTGAACCCCTCAGTTTATTGGAGTTACTTTTTGGAGTGACTGACAGGAAGCTCTGTCACTTCAACACCTGCCCCGTGGTGGGTGACACAACTCCAGGTACATGCCTGTGCGTGCTAACCAAGTCTCAGGCAGCTCTGCTGCGGCATGCCCTCTCCCCAGGCAATTGTTTACTGCCCGTGTGGTACTCGGGAAGGCGTCTGTGAATCTTGTTTCATGAATTTTTTGAGCTTCGTGAATTTAGTTAACTTCTGGAGCACTTTTCTTTTCTTTGATTTTTTTAATTGATGTGTGTGTGTGTGTGTGTGTGTGTGTGTGTGTGTGTGTATTTCATACAGAACATCCCAAAGAGTCTTATTCATCTTTATACCCGCATTGCAACTGGCACCATCGTATATCCTCCCCACCGTCCCACTGGAGCCCATATACTCTTTTATCCCCATTACTGTCCACTGTGTTGTTGGCACCCCAGTCTTTCCCCAGTGCTTGTCCATCTGCTGAGTCTAGTCAGCCTATCTAGAGTTCCTTGTTTTAGGAAGATCAGCTTTTCCTCATTTAGCAGCAATCAGGGGCCAACATTCCTTTAGATAAGATTGGGGTCTGCTGTTCATTTTCCCAGTTCAGTGCTGGGTTACTGTCTGGGATTCTCTTGGGCCACCCTGGCCAGTAACTCAAAGGAAGGTATCTCCTGTCTGGCATTGTTTCTTGTTATGTAGCCTTTAGCTATACACATGGACTCTTAAAAAAAATATATATATATATTCACCACTTTAATCTTTGGTTATACTTTGCTTTGGGGTGTTTAAGGTCGTTTGAGGATCTGTTCCTCAGGAGTCACATGGGCATGGGAGGAGCCCCTGGCTCCTTTCTTTTACTAGTTCCATCTATGTGAAGATAAGTCAAGATCGTGCTCAACCATGGCCGGCTTCACTTGGAATCATGGAGGAAATGTTTCCTCTGTGTTGACCCTCCTCTTTGTAGACCAGACACTGGTTCAAGTCCATCTGGTGGGGTCTCCATGGCTTCCTTGATCAAGAGGACAGGTGACTAACTAGGTGACTCACCACAGTTACAGGACATTTGAGAGATGGTTGTAGTCCCCTGGAACTTAGTTGACTTTGAAGGGCAAGGAGTAAAAACTATCCCTTAAGTCCCTCTGACCAGATTAGTATAGGCTTCAAAGTATGGATGTTAAATGTTCAGGAAAGTTAGTTCCATCAGTCTGGTACTTTCAGGTACCATGTGCTATGTAGATAAAGCTTGGGCAGAAACCAAACATGCCCAGATAAACCTTGACTAGACATATATTTTGTTCCTTGAGTTAGTTGTATGTATAATTTGTCAGTAGGTTATTGGACTAATATGGTTCCCTCTGTTTTTTTTTTTTTAAACTAGGCATTATTTATCTCTCACTGTCTAATTCTTACACCATGGTTTCCCCATTTAAGGTGCTCTCATTTTTCCCATTTCTTCTGTTTCTCCCTTAATAACACCCTTCTCCTATGGTCCCACCTCTCTTGAGCTCCTTCTTTCCCTTTATCCCCAAGGTTCCTTGTATAACCCTCCTTCCCTCCTCCCATTTAAATAACCCCATTTTTATCCCTATCTCCCTTATTTACACCTGTTTCCTACTGTTCTTCTCTGTTTCTTTCTTTTCCTTTACCACCCTGGCTCCTTTCCATTATCCTGGTTCCTGTAGTTATGTCTGGATGTATACTCACTTATAAGGATTTGGTGCTAGGATCCACATATGAAGGAGAACATAGGTCTTTTTTTTTTTTTTTTTTTTTTGGTACTACTATACTGCTAGTTTTCTTTGTCAGCTGTATTTGCATTATTCTCTCATTTAATCATTGAGTCTTTTTCAAGTTTTCTCTCTTCAC
>NW_008355917.1:67911-68968 GCF_000622305.1 Nannospalax galili
GAGGGCGGGCCTAGGGCCAGAAGTGGTGCTCCTGGGGCCCAAGAAAGGCACTAAGTTGGTCTGGGTGAAAAGGGTCAGGATGCAGTATTGGTTCCCCAGATGTCTGGGGCCCCAAGACTAGGAATGGTGCAGGGCCCAAACTAGGAGTAGAGAACAGCGAGGGAGATGGAAGGATGAATGTGGCTTGGGGAGTCAAAGCGCGGAGGGCTGCGCTATAGACTTACCCCAAGAGGTCTCTGTTCTCTGTTTTTTGAGTTCATCATATACTCTGGATGTTAAACCTCTGTTGGATGTGTTGCTGGTGAAGATTTTCTCCCATTCTGTGGGTTTTCTCTTCACTTCCTTGGTTGCCTCCTTTTATGTACAGAAGCTTTTTAGTTTAATGAGGTCCCATTTGTTAATTCTTGACCTTATTTCCTGAGCAACCAATGTCTGGTTTAGAAAGTCCTTTCCTACACCTATATCTTGTAGGTTTTTCCTAATGTTTTCTTCTAACAGTTTCAGAGTTTCAGGTTTTACATGGAGGTCTTTGATCCATTTGGAGTTGACATTTGTGCAGGGTGAAAGATAGGGGTTTAGTTTCATTCTTCTTCAGGTGGGGATCCAGTTTTTCCAGCACCATTTGCTGAACATGCTGTCTTTCCTCCAGTGAATGATCTTGGCCCCTTTGTCAAATATCAGTTTGCTGAAATTGCATGTACTCATATTTGGGTCTTCAATTTTGCTCTATTGATCTATGGGTCTATCTTTGTGCCAGTACCATGTTGTTTTTATGACAATAGCTCTGTAATATAGTTTAAAATCTGGTATAGTAAGCCACCCAGCATTGCTCTCAGTGCTCAGGGTTGCTTTGGCTATCCGAGGTCTTTTGTGCTTCCATGTGAATCTTAGGATTTTTTTCCCAATTCTGTGAAGAATGCCATGGGGATTTTGATTGGCATTACATTGAATCTATAAATGGTTTTTGATAGGATTGTCATTTTCACAATATTAATTCTTCTAATCCACGAGCATGGAAGGTCCTTCCATCTTCTGATGTCTTCCTCAATCTCTTTCT
>NW_008355917.1:69159-82494 GCF_000622305.1 Nannospalax galili
CACCATCAGTTCTAGGAGTTTTTCTGGTCTAACTTTTGGGATTTCTTAGGAATAGTATCATATAATCTGCAAAAAGTGATAGTTTCACCTCTTCTTTTCCAATTAGTACTCCTTTAATTTTCTTCTCCTGTCTTATTGCTCTAGCAAGAGTTTCAAGCCCTATGTTGAAAAGAAGTGGCGATAGTAGACATCCTTGTCTGGTTCCTGATTTTAATGGGAATGCTTGCAGTTTTTCCCCATTTAGAATGATGGTGGTTGTGGGTTGGTTGAATATAGCTTTAATTATGCTGAGGTCTGTTCCCTCCAGTCCAATTCCGTCTAGGACTTTGAACATAAATGCATGTTGAATTTTGTCAAAGGCTTTCTCTGCATCTATTGAGATGACCATGTGGTTCTTGTCTTTGAGTCCATTTGTATGATTTATGACATTTATTGATGTACGTATATTGAACCATCTCTGCATCTCTGGGATAAAGCCGAGTTGATCATGGTGGATGATTTTTTTTTGATGTGTGTCTGTATGTGCTTTGCAAGTATTTTGTTGAGAATTTTGGCATCTATGTTCATTAAGGATATGGGTCTATGGTTTTCTTTTTTGGTTGTATCTTTTCCATGGTTTGGGTATTAGAGTGATGCTGGCTTCATAGAAGGAATTTGGAAGTTCTCCATCCTTTTCTATCTTTTTGAATAAATTAAGTCTTATTGGATGTAGATCTTCTTTAAATGTCTGGTAGAATTCTGCTGTAAATCCATACGAGAACTTACTAATGGGATGAAAATCACTGCTGTCTGATCCACAGACAAGACAGAGACAGCGCTTATCAGAGAAGCTTGGCCGAGGAGTTACGCAAACAAAAAACAAAAGGAAAACTTGCCCTGAAATATGCACTGGATAAATTTGAAACGCAACCTAAGGCATCCACAGAAGCACATGTCAGACAGAAGGGAGAGCTGCTGAGCGTGAAGACAGGACACCTGAAAACAGGCAAATGAGAGAGAGAGAATGCAGAAAGCAAAGCTGAACTTGGACGCAGGATTAAAGAGCAAATATTTAGATTGTGGAGGCTCAGGAGAGACACGAATGTCAAAGAGATAGAAATGTTATTTGAAGAACAACAGAAAAATTCCCAAGTGCATAACTCTTGTCTCTAAGGGGAGAAGAAAGTCCTTGAATCATGAATAGGGATGTGAAGGAGAAGTAAAGGCCAGAGTAACTAGCATTACAAGTTCTAGACAGGGAACTAGAAAAAAGTCAGAACTGGGCAATTTTCAAATGTTCATATGAGAGTCCATTGGAATTTCTTGACAAGGGCTTCCAAACGCATCCCTCTATCGGGTTCTTCCTCATTTTTCTTGTGTGTTCCAGGGCTGGACTAGTTGTCTGGGAAGAGTGGCTGGATACTCAGGTGAGGGTTCAGTGACCTTGAGTGGCACTCCTTTAATGAACGAGCACAACCATTAAGCCCAGTTGTGACTCTGTTTAGTGATCAGGCTCAGCTGAGGTTGTGATGATGGTAGTTATTTCATGCAGAAGGGACTGCTGTATAGCATCATCTTATTAAAAGGACCACCACTTGGAGGCAGGATCCGTTTGTAGGCACTTAGAGCTGTAAACTTCCCTCTAAGGACTGCTTTCAATGTGTCCCAGAGGTTGTGTTGCGTTGTTGTGTTGTCCTTTCTGTTGAATTCCAGGAATTCTTCTATTTCTTTCTTAATTTCTCCTTTGACGCACTCATCATTTAGGATTGTGTTCTTGATCTCCATGAGTTTGTGTAGTGACTAGGGCTTCTTACAGTGTTGATTTTGAGCTTTATTGTATTGTCATCTGATAGAATGCTGGGAATTATTTCAGTTTTTTTTTTGTATTTGTTGAGGTTTGTTTTGTGCCCATGTATGTGGTCATTTTTGAGAAAGTTCCATGTTGTGCTGAATAGAAAGTATATTCTTTGGTGCTTGGGTGGAATATTCAGAAGATGTCTGTTAGTTCCATTTGATGTATGGTATTGTTTAATTTAGATGTCTCTCTGTTAATTCTCTGTCTTGACCTATTTAATGGAGACAATGGGACATTGAAATCCTCTAGTATTAATTATTTGGGATTAATCTGGGTCTTAAAGTCCTGTAGTACTGTTTTTATGAAGTTAGTTACACCAGAGTTTGGTGAAAAGGATTGTAATATCCTCTTGGTCAGTTGTTCCTTTGATCAGAATGAACTGGCCCTCTTTATCTCTTCTGATTAGCTTTGGTTTGAAGTCTATTTTGTCAGATATTAGAATTACAACTCCTGCTTTTTTCTTAGTACCATTTGCTTGAAATATTTTTTTTTCCATCTGAAAGGTAGTGCCTGTCCTTGAAAGTGAGATGTGTTTCTTGAAGACAACAAAAAGATGGGCTTTGTTTCTTGATCCATTCAAGTAGTCTGTGTCTTCTGACTGGGAACTTTAGTCCATTGATATTTAAAGTTATTAAGGAAAGATGTGTATTGATCTGTTGTTTCTGTTCACATTCTTGGTGTAACTGTGCGTTTCCGCAGTTATACCTTAAGTTTCTTTCTGTAACCCCTTAGGTATAGTCATTCCTTTCTTCAGGTCCTTGTATTGCTTCAAGAACTCTCTGAAGGGCTGGTTTTGTGGACATGAATTCTTTCAGCCTATTTATGTCATGGAAGATTTTTCTTTACCCTTCGACTATAATAGAAATTTTGGCTGGATAAAGTAATCTGGGTGGGCATCTGTGGTCATGTAGAACTGGGACTACTTTGGTCCAGGCTCTTCTGGCTTTCATAGTTTGCACTGAGAAGGCAGCTGTAATTCTGATGGGTTTTCCTTTGTATGTGACTTGTTTGTCTTTTACGGATTTCAGAATTGTCTCTTTGTTCTGTACATTTAGTGTTTTTACTATGATGTTCCGTGGAGAGTTTCTTTTCTGGTCCTGTCTATTTGGTGTTCTATATGCTTCTTATATTTGTATGGGCATGTCTTTCTTTAGTTTGGGGAAATTTTCTTCTACAATCCTGTTAAAGTTCTGGTCCATGCCATTATCCCGAGATTCTTCTCCTTCCTGTATGCCTATGATGTGTAAGTTTGGTCTTTTTATGGTGTCACAAAATTCCTGCTGATTCTGTTCTTGTGCTTTCTTAAATTTTTCATACTCTTTGCTTGAGTGGTTGAATTTGTCCACTTTATCTTCCAGTCTTGATATTGTGTTTTCCATTTCGTTCATCCTGTTGGTGAGGCTTTCTCCTGTCATTTCTAATTAGCTTACTGAGTGTTTCACTTCCTTCTTCATTTCGGCCTGAGTATTCTTCAATATTTCTAACTCTTTTCTGAATTCATTCAGAAGTTTGTCCCTATCTTCCTTCAGTTCTTTGATTTCTTTGTGTATTCTTTAAATTTACCAAATTATTTTATCATGTTTATAATTGTTCTTTTGAATTCCCTGTCCTGTATTATCTCATTGGACTCCCCTACAGGACTGATGGTACTTGGTGAGGATATATTATTTGTTTTTTTTCGTGTTCTTATTTTTTTGCTGTGACTTTGACGTGTGGATTTCCTTTGTAGTTTCTGATTCTTGTGTGAGACTCAAGCCTTCCTTTGTTGAGTTTAGGTCTGCTTCAGTTTGTAAACTTTATGTGCCTTTGTGGTTTACTTGTTGGGTATGAAAAGCCGGCCGGTCTAGGCTTCGGTTTCTCTCTCTTGATTTTATATTGGAGGGGCCAGATGGCTTTTGTTCTGCTGTTCAGGCTTTCTCCTAATGTCTGGATTCCTCTAGTCAGCAGGCACAGTACACTTCTGGAGGCTTGCTAGGTAGGGCTAGGTTTCAGGACTCTCAGGCGGTCAGGGAAGGACGCTGGTCTCAGGAATCCATGTTGAGGGTAGGACAGCCAGTCATGAAGGCTGGTCTCAAGTGTACAAAAGCAAGGTGGGGAGGGAACAGGCTTTGAGGGCTCCAGGGGACTAGACTGAGGCATTGGGTTGGTCTAGGTGCAAAGGATCGGGAAACAGTAGGGAGTCTGGACCAAGATGTAGTCCAGAAGTCTGGGGTGCCAAGAGAAGGAATGGGTCAGTGCCAATGCTAGCTGGAACCTTTTTTTTTTTTTTGAGACAGAGTATCCATGTAGCCCCAACTGCCCTGTAACTTGATAGCTAGTGGATCTCACAGAGATCCACTTACCTCTGTCATGCTGTGTTGGGCAAATGCCACCATGCCTAGCCAACTCCTGGAGTCTTATGAGCCTTGCTCAAGGAAGCAATGCTTCAGTTCATAGGAACCAGTTTATAAATGTGACAACAAACATTTGCAGCTGGGGTGCCTTAGAAAACCTAAATATTGAGTGGAAGTTTCAGAGATGTGTTTATTGGGAACCAATAAATTTGTTAGGTAGGTCTTATAATTTAATGCAAAATCCATCACCAGCCATTTGTTGAGGTGGCAAAGTGGGACTTTGTTGATGCAAATCCTTTCTGATTTATGGCTCCATTAGAGCAGAAACATTGATTAGGGCACGGCAGCTCCAGAGGAATTTCATTGTTCTGAGCCGGTTTACATTAGGTTTCCCCCTGCTAGTGCTGGCCTGAATGTGTCCCCATCTTTACCAGTCAGCTGCTGGGAGGCATCAGAGAGCTGTGCGTGGCTCCCCTTGGGAGCACTGTGGTAGCTTTTATCAAACCTGATTCCGGAATGGGGGAACAAGAGGCAGAAGTAAGGCTTTGTAGAGCCCCTCAGCCAGGCCAGGCTGGGAAGTTGATGGCGTTCGCTGTGTGTTACTTCCTTCCCCTGGAAGTACCTGGGGTGAGGGTGTGATGGCCTTCTTTGGAAGTATGTGTGTCAGGGAAAGCTTCTTCTGTATTCTTTGAGTTGTACTTTTTCACTGGGTCTGGAACGTTTGTTCAGAATGGATGCAGTGGGAGGGCGTTTCTTGGGACTTTGGCATATTAAAGCCCTTCTGCCTTTCCCCCGGTGCTCAAGTCTGTTACTCTAATCTCAGGGTTCAGCGAGCCAGTCCCTTTCTCTCAGATAACAGCTCAGGAGTCCTTACAGGACAGATTCATGTGCAAACTTTTCTTCTTTTGCTTCCTTTAGGAAAGAAAGCTTTAGATAAGCGACACTTGACTGCTAATTAATTCTTGTGTAGAAATGGTTTTGCTTCCTGTTTCTAGAATCCCCTCACTACCAAATTTATTCTCATTTCTTCAGTTGCCAGCCCAAATATTGCTCCTTCTGTGAAGTGCTCAATGAGGGAGAATTAATGGATCAGGAGAATCTAGAATTCATTCAAAATCTTATGAAGAGACTCACGTTACAATCATAGCTATTCAGCAGTAAAGACCCGTTAAGGGACAACTCCTTCAGGTCAAGAGAATAGAATCTCTGGCCTGGGTGGAGGCCTGATTCAAGTTGGTCTTAGCAGTCACCTGGCCAAGGGACCACCCCTTCGGGAAGGCAGGTGGACCTTTAGAAGGGCAGGTTCACTTACGTCATGGGGCAGAGGGAGGTAGGATAATTATCCCTTTAATAAGGCGATGCACGTCTCCTTCCCAGAACATCTTCTCCTTGGCACCGTCTCTTACAGAGCTGCTGGTTTACAGCTTCGTGAGCTGGCCCACTTTTCTGAATCACTCAGGAAGCATAACTTTCCTTTTTATTTCTTCTTTCTGTCTCTTTCCCTAGCACTTTGGACTTCCCTGATACTTTGGGCTTTCTCTAATGTTCCCTTCCCTGCCATGTGGCTGACCTCCATGCTGACTGAACTCAAACAGCATGGTCCTTTATCCCCTCCTCTCCGTCGTCCTCCTCCATGCAGACCCTGAGATTTACAGCTTGCCTGCCTTGGGTTTTTTTTTTTTTAACTCTAATAAAATTGTTCTTGAGCTTCCATAAAAATTATAGCTATTATATATTCAAAATGATACCTAACCTGAACACCTCACATTTTCAAACACCCGGTAAGCTATATCCTTTCTGACTAAACTTTGATGCCTTCTGAGTCAAGGAAAACCCAGAAGTGTGACATTTTAGCACAGGTCGCCTCACAATTGACCTTTATCTTCTTTTTCCTAGCACAGGGGTTAGCTATGTTATTTTATAAAGTGCCAGAAATCAAACAAAGCACTGCCTTTGACCAAGGATCTTTTCGGCACCACCTGTGTGTATTGTCCGTGTGTTTGGTGCTGTTCTGCACATCAACCAGGCAATCAGAACGTGGAAGGCACATTCATGGAATGTGTGGGGGTGCCA
Source organism: Nannospalax galili (assembly GCF_000622305.1). Lineage (NCBI taxonomy): Eukaryota > Metazoa > Chordata > Mammalia > Rodentia > Spalacidae > Nannospalax > Nannospalax galili. The sequence continues at coordinate 75,400 of NW_008355917.1, forward strand.
TCACTTTTCCATAAAACCCGTGACTTAAATGGCAGTGAACAAAATATAGGTCCAGATGAGCACAGCATTCCACAGTCTTGAACCACACTATCTGTGAATGTTGCCCCATTTCCCTGAATTCCAATTTATTCCCCAAAGTCACCTTTAGAAGTGGCGTGGTAATCTCACCCAATTCTGAGAGAAACACCATTCCCACTTGGCATTCTCTTTTTGTAATCTTTCACTTATGGTCACGTTTTCTAAGTGGGGTGTTACAAGGAGAGAGGCCTGAACTTTGACTGTTCCAACAAGATCTGGACAGACCAGTGGCTTCTTCTAAGGCTAATAATTAAATATTTCTCACCCTTCCTCTTCCGTCTCCCTCCCTAAAATATAAAGCAACAAAAAGGTGATAGACACCCGTGTCTGTGTAAAGCGGTTTGTATCCAGCATCTGGGAAGCTGCAGTTCGCTCTATGGACTCGGGTCATTCATAGACGGGTGGGCAGAGACATTGGGCCTGATGAAATGAAGTGCATTATTTCAGGGAAAACACTGTGCGATGATGCAACCCTGTGTCTTCTGACTTGATGGATCATAGAAACAAGAGTGTGTAGTGTTTTGACACTTACACGAAAGGGCTTCTGATGAGTTTTTACCCATCCCTGTTTCACTGTGAGCCTTAGGTCAGTGTTCTGAGTGACTCTGTCCCTTGAGAGTCTCATTCCTTAGTTTAAATGGAAACCTTTCTCAGGCCTGTTTTGGGAATTTGAAATTTTCTAGGATTTGATCTCATTAAGACTCTGTCAGGCCAACCTACATAGTAGGCATAGACTGGGCACTGGGGAGAGCTGTTCTCCATCTCCAGTTCAGTGTCTCTGCAGTGTCCGAAATGGCATTATATCAGGTACTTTTTGTTGCTGTGATTAATCACTATGACCGAAGCGACTTTCAAAATGAAGAATTTATTTGGGCTTAGGATTTGGGACGGGGAAGAGTCCATCATGGTGGGGAGGCACTGAAGCAGGAACAAGAAGCTGAGAGATCACATCTCAACCACAAGCAGGAAGCAGAGAGAGTGAATTGGAAGTGGGATGAGACTGTCAATACTCAAAGCCCATGCCCAGTGACCTATGTCCCCCAGTCATGCTCCACCTCCGCAAGGGTCCACAGCACCTCAAACGGCACCACCAACTGGAAACCAGTTCAAATACCAGTCCATAGGGGATGCTTTGCATTTGAACGCCGCAGATATCCAACTTAAATGACATTTTTAAAGGATTACATGTTGTGACTCTGGTTGAAGGAACAAGGCAGGGTGAAGAGATCTTCCTTCCCTGGGTCCTCCATCGTTCCAGGTCTAAAGTGAAGGACACCATTTTCAACATCAGATACACAGTCTATATAGTGCACACATGAAATAGAGTTAAGAACCATTTTGCTGAGTCACAACTTCTGTCTTCAAATTATAACTGGTCAGTTAACTCCGAAGTTAGTTTTTTAAAATGGGTGATGCACATTTTCTGGTTTACTGCCGCTCTGTCGGTGAATCGAGGTGAAAAATACCGATTACAGCTTTGCACTGAATTTTTGTCTTTGTAGGTTTTGGTTCTAATATTTCATTTTCTTGAAAATGACAAAATTTAATTCTTTAAATTTTTATTACATTTAATTAATTAGGTTGTGTGTGTGTGTGTGTGTGTGTGTGTGTGTGGTGCGTGTGTGTGTGCGCACATATAGAACCAATGTGGAAGTCAGGTGTGGGTCCCCAGGATTGAACTCAGGTCCTCAAACTTGGTGGCAAGTACCTTGTACTGGGTAGCTTTAGTGCCAACTTGACACACCTGGGTAGAGGAGCCTCAACTGGGGAATCGCCTCCATTGGACTGCCCTGTGGCCATGTCTGTGGGGCATCTTCTTGACTGTTGAGTGATGTGGGAGGCCCAGCCCACTGTGGGCACTGCCACCCCTGGGCAGTTTGTTCTGTTTTATATAAGAAAGCAGGCTGAGCAGGGCAAGGGAAGCAAGCCAGTAAGCAGCGTTCCTCCATGGCCTGTGCTCCAATCCCTGCCTCCAAGTTCCTGCCCTGAGTTCTTACCTTGGGCTCCCTGATGAGCTGTGACCTGGGAGATGTAAGCTGAATAAACACTTGCTTCCCCAAGTTGGTATTGGTCACAGTATTTTGTTACAGCGATGAAGAAACAAACTAGGACATACCTGTACCCACTGAGTTATTTTGCTGACCCCATAGCTTCATTCTTCATGACTAATACCCCAGTACACATGGCCACATTGCTTCCTCCATTCTTGTATTCATGGGCACCTATGTTGGCTCTGTAACTTGGCTACTCTGATTACTGTCTTTGGCCTTTTTTGACCTTTGGCCCCACTAGAATCTTTTCTTTGCTGACTGATACTCCAGTTTCCACCATTTAAGAAGAATGTAGTAACAAAGATACAGAAAAGGTCAGAGTCTGGACTTCCCTCAGACCCTTGTGTTTTCCCTCATTGACTTTGTTATTTCTCATAGGTTGCTTTTTTGAGACATCTGTGGATTTTCCCATTTTTGGAAATAGGAACTTTGGAAACTTCCTCTTGGTGAAGAGGCGATGAACGAGAGTTTTGTGCTAAAAGTAAACCTAGAATGTATTTTACCTGGAAGAATTTGATGTGTGGACGAGGAATGAGGGGACCAAGGAGGAGACCAGTGCTCTCACGTGTTCTCCAGGAATCAATAGCTAAGAACATCAACTTATTGTTACCTGTAGCATTCAGTGCATCAGCTGACTTGCAGGTTAGACTAGGGGCTCAGCTCCTTGCCTCTTTCTTGATGATTAGCTTGTGAGCCTGAGCCTTCAGTGGCTAAGCTATCTCTCTGATCATGTGAAATGCTATCAGTGACCCTCTGTGTGTAGAGGAGGATGAAGGTAGCACGCAGCACAGGTAGGTAAATCCACAGGGTAGGGTGCGGCCGAGATGTACCTGGATAACACCTGCAGAGCAGTTTCGGAAGACACGTGCATAGGGGTGCAGGTGGTAGGTACTGCTGGGGACTCTGCTGTTGCTGGGACTCCAGGTCAGAGGCACCGGTGAACCACCCAGAGCAGCCCTTGATCACTGTGCAGCTCTCCTCTGAGGCCTCAGAGCAGCAATAGCAATGTCCTTATGCTCGCTGCTTTGAGGTAATGGCCATCGTAGGGCCTGTCCATTTAGACAGCAAGGTCAGTGCACTGTGGGGCAGTGGGTGCTAGAGTGACAGCTACATTCCTTTCTGTAACTAAGTAATAAAGCCCTAACTGTGAACCCAACAGAAAAAGATTCCTCATGAATTTCTGTGCTCTCAGCTAAAAGCTGTTAAAAAATAAAAAACTAATAATCTTGACCATGTATTCTCAAGACCGCTCCAGGAAAACACCAATCATCTTCCTGTCCCAGCGTCCTTGGCACACGCCTTGGAGTTTTATTTCCCTCATAATCAGCTCTAATTGTATCTTCACCATCGCCAATGACTTTGGAGGGGTCTGCTGCACGCTCATGACTTTCAGTGCTGGAAGAAAAGTTCTTTCCGACATCTGTCCCTAATGTGTTTATCTGTAATTTTAATTCATGCTCACTTGCCTTGTCATCTGGCCTGCACTGAAATTACTTGAGATTATTTGTACTATTTAAGATTTTATGCTCTTCAATTAAATCCTCCCAAAGAATCTTGGTATCACATGAATTTTCCTCCCCGTCATCCTGATCGTTTATAATTGAAACGATTTTAGGAGATGATTTCAGAGTATTCAAGGTGAAAAAAGATTTGGAAAAGAGGCACTTAATGTGAGCTTGTGTGTAGATAGAATTGGCAGCGTGTCTGTCCAGGCTTCTCTACACGTTGACAGATGGGTCTGACCAGGAACTCTGTAAGCATAAGTTAAAATAGACCAAAGAGAAGACTGTGGGTTCTGCTGCTGAGGCCGTGAGAGGAGGACATTTGAAGAACAGCACCGTGTAGAGAAGATACGAATTCAGGGCCTATGGAAGTGTGCCAGTGAATGCTCCCCAGAAGGAGGCACATTGATCCAGAGAAAAGACCTGAACCTGGGGTCAGGCTGCCCTGGACAGGAAGACCTTTCCGTGTTGACAATTGTAGAAGAAACCAAGCCTTTCTAAGATGGAAGCAGTGCGGGTCTGGAACTTAGTCTCCTCTAACAGGCATCCTGATGGCACAGTTGTCTTCTCCACAAAGACTGACGGAAGGTGCTCATCCCTCAGGGCTCTGCTTTCACGGTGGCATGTGCTTTCCTTGTGGAGTCCCCGAGGACGTCCAGTTCTTGTAAAAGATATCCCTTAACCAGTTCACGGGCGGAGCTGACTCTACCTCGGAGGCACACGGACCAGCATGCCTTTGCTCTTTTTAAGAATTTCAAGGGTGAACACATAGTGCTGAATGTGGTATCGACTTTCTGACATTTGACTTGGGGTAGTGGGATTTGGAGTGTTTTCGGAGTGCTCAGGTGTATAACTAAAAGGTAAAGTTCTTATCCTGTTGGAGAATGCATTCCAGGAGGGGACGGAGTGCAGGCAGAAATGCTAAGTCCTACCTGGGGATTGTGGCTGCTTCATCCCTGCGGATGAACCCATAGGACACTCATAAGATGCTTGTTCGTCGGTGGTGGTTGAAGTCAGTGATGGAGCAACATAAATGCATGTTGTGTCATAATTATGAAGTGTGAAGAGAGAGCTGTGGCCAGAGGCAGTGGGGGGACTTCCTGCTAATGGGGACAGTGGGTTACAGAAACCAAATCGACTATTTAACATTACTGCTTACGAAATGCAGGTACAGGGCTGCTAGGGGCAGTCCAGATTTTAATTTTTCAGTAAGAAGGGGGAATGTGACCCCACTATTTACACTTCTTCATTAATGTCCTTGGCAAGTCACGGGCATCTGGTGCTCTGTGTTTGCAACTCCTGTTCTTGATCCAGACAGCCTCTCTCAGTCTCACTGTTTCCCTCCAACACCCTGTGTGAGGACCCTTCTTCGTGGTACAGTCCTGGGGCATCCTGCATTTCTCTGTCCTAATGTCTGCAGGATCGTGGTCCGGTACTCACAGTCAGGCGTCCTGCTAAGGTGAGTGAGGCAATGTTTATTTCTACGCATTCTCTCATATATGTTAAGACCTACCAAGTTTGTGTCCCCAGATGTCTCTTGGTTAAGTTCATCCACTGGAGCTTGGTCAGCCTATCTGGAGTCACCTTCCTAAAGAACTCCAGCTCTCCCGCACCCAGAAGCAATCAGCTGCCGATAGCTCCTCAGCTAAGGTTGGGGCCTCCTGCCAGCTTCCCCAGATCTGTGCTAGGTTTTTGTCTGACTAAGTTTGCATGGGCCTTGTGCGTGCTGACACCATTGCTGTAAGTTGAGATGGGCGAGTTCCCAGAAGCCTGGAGGACTGTGTTTCCTTGCGGTCATGCCCGACCTTGGCCTTTGTAGTCTTTCCAGCTTACTATTCTGCAGTGCTCCCTAAGCCCTGGTGGGTCAGGTTTAATATGGGAGTCTATGCAGGACCACACTCTGTGGACTCTTATTCTCTATACTTTGAGCAGTCGTGGCCTTCTGTGTTCATCGCTCTCCACTGTGTGAGGAAGCTTCACCGGTGAGAGTTGAGAGCTGCATCGTGTTCTCTCCTCCCCTGTTCCACTATGTTCTGTGAGCCTTAGGTCTAGAGACTCCACTGTAGATGTGTCACTTAGGGCTGGGCATCTTATAGACACTTTCTCTCTGTTGGTTATTTTGTTTGAATCAAAGAATGGCACACTGCTAGGAACTAAAATTAGGTGTGTGTCTTCAGCAAAGCCTGAAGCGGTATTTCAGCAAACTGTGTCTTTTTCTGAGCACCTGCCCATTTTAACCACCAAAGAAATCATCAGATCGGGTCTTTCTCATCTTGGGATTTCATACATGAGTCGTGGCTGGCAAGTTATTTGTCTTCTGATGTTGAGTCTCCAGGCAGTGAGAAATAACGGACTATTTCTCAAAGCAAGAAATGAGGTTTGTTTCTTGGAAGGTGCAGGCATTTCATGCACTGGAAAATGCCAGTGGGTGACGGAGTGCTGGTCTCCCCAGGCCAGGGTCAGCCTTCCTTAAATTTCTCCCGATGATTAATAAAATGGCTTGGCAGTGGCATGGGGGTTGCAGAGGGATGGGGAGTCATCGTTGTGCTTCTAAGTCAATTTCTTTTGCCACCGTCCAGTTGTGCCTTTGTAGGGAACCTAGTTAACCTCTTCAGGCTCAGTTTATCTTTAAAACACTTTTAACTCTAGCTTGGGACAGCTATGAGGATTTAGTTATTAACTGAATAAATATCAACTGGGGCATTTATGTCTTAGGCAGAGCAGAGGGTGAGCAAATCTGCAGGGTCTTGTCCCTTGTTGAGGTGACCTTCTAGTGGAGGAGATGGACGTGTACCAATAAATACAGAAACAAACCCTTATTAGTCATTCTGATAGTTGCTGTAAACAAAATCAAGGCAGTGAGAGAATAATAGTGTTTAATTTAGTTAGGAAATAAATGCTTCCTGAACATAATGTGTGTGTGTGTGTGTGTGTCTGTGTGTGTCTGTGTGTGTGTGTGTCTGTGTGTGTGTGTCTGTGTCTGTGTGTGTGTGTGTCTGTGTGTGTGTGTCTGTGTCTGTGTGTGTGTGTGTCTGTGTGTGTGTGTCTGTGTCTGTGTGTGTGTGTGTCTGTGTGTGTGTGTCTGTGTCTGTGTGTGTGTGTGTCTGTGTGTGTGTGTCTGTGTCTGTGTGTGTGTGTGTCTGTGTGTGTGTGTCTGTGTCTGTGTGTGTGTGTGTCTGTGTGTGTGTGTCTGTGTCTGTGTGTGTGTGTGTCTGTGTGTGTGTGTGTGTGTGTGTGTCTGTCTGTGTGTGTGTGTGTGTCTGTGTGTGTGTGTCTGTGTTGTTGTTTTTGTTGTTGCTTGCTTAAAACAAACTCTTCTCCAACTTTATTAAAGTATAATTGACAATTGGAAGTTGTTTGTAAGTGGAGCTACAACACGATGTTTGACATCTGTATACAATGTGGAATTATCAAATCAGTCTAATTACCGTATCCGTTACCCCACCTTCGCATCTTCCCACCGC
>NW_008355917.1:82760-121933 GCF_000622305.1 Nannospalax galili
TCTGTGTGTGTGTGTGTCTGTGTGTGTGTGTGTGTGTGTCTGTGTTGTTGTTTTCGTTGTTGGTTGCTTAAAACAAACTCTTCTCCAACTTTATTAAAGTATAATTGACAATTGGAAGTTGTTTGTAAGTGGAGCTACAACACGATGTTTGACATCTGTATACAATGTGGAATTATCAAATCAGTCTAATTACCGTATCCGTTACCCCCCCTCGCATCTTCCCACCCCTTTTGTGTGCTTAGTGCGAACAGTTAGAATGGCTTTCTCAGAATTTTTCCAATGTACATTATTGCTCTCTCTAGACCTCATGATATTTCAGAGAGCTCTAGAATTTATTCCTCTGCTTTAACTGAGCGATTGCACCTTCTGACCCAGATAACCTCTTTGCCCAATGAGTAGATAATGATGAGTGTTGACTTGAAGACTGAATTATTTTAGCGGGGAGGATACTCATGGTCTCAGTTTTTGGTGTGAGTTTGCAAAGCCCTCGAATCAGAAAAGAGATGGGGATGATGGAAGGGTAGGGATGTGGCTCACTGTATAATGCTTGCCTAGCTTGTAAGAACCCCCAGTTGGAGTCCTATCACCACATAAGCGCTCTAATCCCAGCTGTTGACTTGAAGACTGAATTATTTTAGCGGGGAGGATACTCATGGTCTCAGTTTTTGGTGTGAGTTTGCAAAGCCCTCGAATCAGAAAAGAGATGGGGATGATGGAAGGGTAGGGATGTGGCTCACTGTATAATGCTTGCCTAGCTTGTAAGAACCCCCAGTTGGAGTCCTATCACCACATAAGCGCTCTAATCCCAGCTCTTGGGAGGTACAGGTAGGCCATTGTCCTTGGCTACATAGCCTGTTTGAGGCTAGCCTGGGAAATAAGGGACCCTGTCTCAATAAAACAAAACAAAACAGCAACAACAAACAAAAACGGAAGACTCCTACAGGCATTAAAAGAATGGCAAGAAGATCATTTGTTACCTCAAGATGAAATGAAAGAGTTTGCTTTTCTCTTAAATAAAAGGAAATGTCATCGCAAGATTTTGAAGAGAGGGAAGGAAACCAGGGGTGGGGAGAGTGAGAGTCAAATCCTTGTGCTTGTATGGGAGATGGGTCAGAGGAAACAAGCTGGAGGGCAGATGAGGTGGTTTCCATTTGAGAGGACAGTATTGTGGGGTAGGCAGTATTGTGGGGTAGGCAGTGTTGTGGGGTGGGCAATGTTGTGGGGTAGGCAGTATTGTGGGGTGGGCAGTATTGTGGGGTGTGCAGTATTGTGGGGTGGGCAGTATTGTGGGGTGGGCAGTATTGTGGGGTGGGCAGTATTGTGGGGTGGGCAGTATTGTGGGGTGGGCAGTATTGTGGGGTGGGCAGTATTGTGGGGTGGGCAGTATTGTGGGGTGGGCTGGGTTTCGTTCTTATTGCTGTGGATGGAACAGAAGAAAAGAAGTAGAAGAGGTGTTAATGGAGTTAGGGGCTGGAGGTGTGACTCAGTGTTAGAGTGGCTGCCTTATACGCACAAGGCCCTGGGTTTGATCCCAGTCCCACAAAGTAACATGCATACGTGCAGGTGTGCAGACTTACATACACACGTACATACGTGCACACATGTACACACACACGTATGCACACACGTGTGTACATACACATGAACACAGGCACACACATACACACATGCACACATACATGTGCGTACATATACACACATGTGTGCATGCATACACGTGTGCGCACACGTACACATGCACACACGTATGTACACACATGTGTGTACATACACATGAACACGCGCACACACATACACGCATGCATACACACATGCGCACATACACGTGCGTACATACACACATGTGTGCATGCATACACGTGTGCGCACACGTACACATGCACACACATACATAGGTATGCACATGCGTACGCACATACATATGCACACATACGTACATACATACATGCGTGCATATGCACACACACGCGCACATACCTGCGTGCGTGCATGCATACGTGCACACACGTACACACATACGTACACACACATGTACACATATGCATGGATGTAAAACTGATGCGCTGGCTCAGTCCTATATGGGACAGTTGCATTCCTCTCTCCAAGACTCAGGGAATATCATGGAAGAGGTCTGGAAAGAGTTTAAGAGCCAGAGGGTGGGGAGGGGTGTGGTGAAGTGCTGTCCACTAGACATGGCAGACCCATGACTGACACTGTAGTGACCTACACAAGCCTGGGCCTGCCAACAATCCACCATGGTTGGGGGAGGTGATCATGAGGTCCCAAGCCTCCCTGAAGAGCTTTTGGCAGCTAATAGTGAATAGTGGAGTCACTGCTAAGTTGAAAATGCCACAGTAAGTAAACTCCCACCAACCCTAAGGCAAGTGATCCTAATTAAGTGCAGACAGACACACAGACACACACACACACACACACACACACGGCATGAAATCAGGAGGTGGACTTGTTGGGAAGAAGGCGTTTAGTTGGAGTAGAACGGGGCAGAGAGGACGTCGGGGTGAATATGATCATGTATATGCATGTCATTGTGAGAGTAAGACAAAAGAGAAGTAAAAACAATAGAGTTGATATCCAAGATAGGGTGACTGTGAGGGGACTCAGGCATTAGTTCCTACTGAAAACCACCTGAAGAAAAACACCACTGAAGGCTGGCTGGGGGATGAGAGGGGAGGCAAGGCAGAAGAGGTGGGTGGCAACCGGAGACAGACATCTGGAAAAGAAAGCCGTGCGTCTTCAGTGCGTGCGGCCCAGGCACAGCAGGCAGGAGAGACAACACCCTCGAAGGACCCGAGGAGCTGAGGATTCGCTGAGGGGGCTCATAAGCCAGCAGCCAGCTGAGATGCTGGGGTTTGATGCATATGATGGGTCGGCTGAGGGAGAGTTCTTAAACTGGTGGTGCTGCTAGCTCACAACCATGTAGATTCCTCAAGGTCACTCGACCATCCACTTACAATAGATGATGCTTGTGTTATAGAAATGGCACTTCAATAAAAATGTTTAAAGAAGAAATACAGTAACTAGTAATTAAGTCAAAATTGACTTCCAGTTGTTTGTGGTAGGGGAATTGTGTCAGTTTATCTGCTATATCAGTAATTTACCCACTCAGACTTCTGTCTGCCCATTTTCCCACTCATGATGAGTCACTGATCCATACTTGTCCCAGAGCAGAAGACTTTCTTTTCAGACAGGGTGGCCTTGAACTTGTGATGTAGCTGAGGATGTCCTTGAACTTGTAATTGTTGTGCCTCTGTGTGTCTATCTCCCGAGTGCTGAGGACTGGGATTACACGTGTTTACCACCATGCCCAGTTCATGCAGTAATGAGGGTCAAACCCAGGGCCTCGTGTACTAGGCTGGCATCCTACCCACTGAGCAACATCCCCATTCTTCAGAAAACTTTCAACCGAAAGATATGAATCAGATATAGACTCGGACTTACAAAGTTGAAACAATTAAAGCTGTGCCTTTTTAAAAGAAGATTTAGAATGATCTGTCAGGAATGCATGGAAAATCTTTTGTTTCCCTTGTTACAAATTTTTATGTATCTGTAAATTTTATGATGGACAAATAATCATTGTATATTTTTATGGGGACTGTATTTGTCAGGGCTCTCTAAAGGAACAGAACTTACAGAATATAGATTGTATTCTGTATGAATCTGTATATATATTAAAAGGGGGTTCCTTAGAATGGTCCTGGAAGTCCAACTGTGGCTGCACCACACGGCAGAGGCTGAGAACTCAGTAGTTGCTCCGTCTGTGAGGCGAGAAGTCTGAGCAGTCCCATTCTGACCCTGGAAGCCTGGAGGACCCCTGGAGAACTGCTGCGCTCAGGCCGCTCTGGAAACCTGAAGAAGCTGGCTCTTCTATTGGGGAAGGAACGTGGCAGCCGCGAGGCAGATGAACTTGCCCCAAGAGTGCAGCCAGGCAGGCAAAAAGTGAAGCATCCTTCTTGGTCCTTTTACCTGGGCTGCCACCGAAAGGTGCTGCCCACAGTTCAGATGGATCTGATCAAGAAAGTTCAAATAATCTGATCAAGAAAGTCTCTCAACAGAGCAGTACCCACAGGCTTGCATTTTAGCTGATTCCAGATTCAGTCACGTTGACGTGATTTGCCATGGTAAGGTCTGATATGGTGTTTTGATAGATGTTTACAACAATGTTTGAAGGGTTTTACTTCCGGCTGTACAATCCACGTAGAAAGAGAAGGCGACGACGTGAACAGAGACACAGAAGCCCTGTGGTCAGAGATGAATGTGTGGTGTTGGTTCAAGTCCGACAGTGATGGAAGTGCAGCTGCTGAATTCCTGGGCGGTTGTGGCTTGAGCAGTGGGGCCCAGGCACTTCCTCTGGTAGAGAGAGCACATTGTGTGAAACTTCCCCTTTGGCAGCAGAGCCGTAAGTGTCTTTTATTTGTAATGACTGTTGTGAGTCCTTCAAGTCACCGTACAAGTGAGAGTGCTGAGCGTTAAACCTTGGCCCTGCTTTTGGCTGGGGCAGCCAGCAGCTGACAGACCACAGGCTGTGACTGAGTGTCATGTCCTGTTCACTAGGCTGTGGTTCACTCTGATGTCCCGAGGAGTGACTGCATCCTTAACTCTTTATTAGAATTCGCTATTGCGGAGCTTAGATGGTGTATTGCAATGTGCGTGGGTGTTGGAGTTTGACAGACTTTGCTCAATTCCCTGACATCTGCACTCAGTACATAGGAGTGTAAATGGAGCCAGAGCTCGCCCTGCTTCTCACCACAAATACCAGTGAACAGAGACAATAATCGAATCTTTAACCTCACTTTATTCAGAGTGGGTGATCTGAGAAGGCGGGTTAACACTGTGAGAACACACTGTTTTCCCTGTCATCTCCAGCCAGCAGACTTCATAGGAATGGGGCCAAAGGCAGCCAGCGTTCCAGAGCAAAGTCTCCCCACTCAAGCTGGGTGGTCAGCTACACTTGTGAGAACGATGATCTCTGGTCTTATTCTTACCCTTTGTACTCTTTCCTCATTTTCTGGACATTTGAGCTCATTCATGTCTTATAAAACTGAATCTAGTTAGTGTCTGCCCATATTAACCATGTGGACCTCCAGGCGCCACCTGGGCTAGAGGTAAGTCAGAACAAACAAGCCACTAATGGTATGTGTGTGTGCTAAGCCATTACTAACATGTAAATGGTGTGTATGTGCTAAGCTGTTACTAACATGTAAATGGTGTGTATGTGCTAAGCTGTTACTAACATGCAAATGGTGTGTATGTGCTAAGCTGTTACTAACATGTAAAAAGTGTAGATTCCTTTCTACAACATGGAATAAAAGTGCCCCTATCCAGCCTCCCATCCTATGTCACATGTGTCTGAGTTAGAGTTTCGCAAATGGTGTGTATGTGCTAAGCTGTTACTAACATGTGAATGGTGTGTATGTGCTAAGCTGTTACTAACATGCAAATGGTGTGTATGTGCTAAGCTGTTACTAACATGTAAAAAGTGTAGATTCCTTTCTACAACATGGAATAAAAGTGCCCCTATCCAGCCTCCCATCCTATGTCACATGTGTCTGAGTTAGAGTTTCTCTTTTCATGTCTTGACATTGAGGTAACAATGATATAGTCACTTTGAACTGTATCATTGCTGACATCATCATCATCACCATTGGAATGGGTACCATTTATTGACTTCTTTAGCATGAATTGGAAGTTATTCCAAGTGTTTTACATGGATTGGCCCCTAACTCCCTCAATGGCATACCAGCAGCACAGCCATGCTGATCTGAATCATGGACTCTAATGTCTGGCATTTTACAGGTGCAACTTATTATTACAACTTAGTAACAGTTGAATCTACACTGAATATAGGCTAAATGTTGTCGATTACTTTTTGAAGAATAACAATTCTAAAATGTCCTCATTGGAGGGAATTAACATTTCAGTTTATGTAGTCTGGGGATTTCCATAACTGTTAACCTAGAATTTCTTGTTCCCATGATCTATATGCCAGAATACAAAAGCATGACTGTTCTATGTGAGCAGGGTCTGGGGGTCATGAACTCTGACTGTTTACCTGGGCTGAGGATGCCCAGCAGCAGTTTCAAAATCTCCACTGTCACCCATTCTCCATGTGCACACTGAGACGCAAGGCAGGGAACCGTGTTTGTTAGCTGTAGACTCTACATATGAGATTCTGGATTCTTAGGTGCACTGTTCCCTGTGAGAAAACAGTAATATGTAATGTGGAAAAATAATTATTATCCACAAAATGTTCTGATTTACAAATGACAGAGCCCCTTCATACGCCTCGTATTTTAACTTCACAAATTTGAATAGCCTATTCCTCCTAATTCCACCTCCAAATGCTGTGTAATATATAAACTACTTTTTAAAGTAAATTTGGTAGATGCACTACTAGAGAAGTGGGGGACGGAGGTGGGGTCAGAGACCAGCCATCCTGAAGTAGTGTGATGTCACTGAAATTCAGAAGTGCACTGGGGTTGGTATTTGCCCCCACAGAGGTTTCTGGTCTCTTTTGGACACAGTGTAAGAAAGAAGTCAGGAAACAGCCTAGGTCTAGTGTGAGATGCTTGAGCACAAATCTTGCAGCTCGGTTCCCTCAGGAGGTGAACTGGAGAAAGCCCCTGTGAAAAGATTTGCCTGTTAAGTCTGGAGTCTAGCTTGGGTTCTAGAGAAGGAAAGTTTACATTCTGGAACACTGAGGACTAGAGTATGTCCTAGCCACATGGCTCAGTTCTCACCCCAAGGCAAAGGTGTAGTTTGAAGTGGTCTCCTGTTGCTCATTCCTTCAGGCAATTTGACAGAAGCTAACAGTTTTAAAATCCAAGGTTGAAGTAAGTTCCACAGATTAAATTTCAAACAATATGCGTTCACAAATGCAAGAATCACGTAAAGCAAAAGAAAAGAAACTATCAAGTATGATACTCAATGTAAACAACCAGCTGCAGAATTACATGCACAGAGACTGAAGCTTTTGAAAGTATCCTAATTATGTATATGGAATGTGTTTCAAGAAATAAAAGAATATAATTAAAAGATGAAAGTATGAGACTCTCAGATTTGTCAATCAGATCACAAAAGAATTGCACTGAATTCCAGACAATAAAAACATAAATAAATTTGAAACGATGTGACTGAGGCAAAATATGACACCACTCAAAGAATCAGTGAGCAGAAAGGTACCTGGGGGACATCACCTGGGGCTCAGCATAGGCAGAGCCAAAAAGATACTGACCATCTGACAGCCAGTCAGAGAAGCAGGGAAGAAAGCCTATCATGTCATCCAAATTCAGAGGGAGTGTTGAAGAGGATGGCTGAGGACACAATATTGAGGGTTCCACAGTGGTAGAAGATTTTGCTACGTCCAGACATCCCAAGGACTCCTCAGTGTGGAAACAAATTACACCCTTGAACCTTACAGTAAAAGCAAAGAACAGAACCCAAATCCACCCAACCCAACCACCCACCAACCAGTCAGCCAGTCAAACAGTTCCTTAAAATAGTCACCGAAAACAGGTTACCACAAGAGGAGAAATAACTGTTTGATTTCAACTGCCCTACGAGCAACAATAGGAAAACTATGAAAACAGAATCACGTGTTCAGATGTTGAGAGAATCACGTTATACAATAAACTACTTTTAAAATATGAAGATAGTGTTATTTATTTAGAGTCTTGCTGTAATATAGCTTAGGCTGGCCTTGAACTTGTGACCCTCCTGCCTCAGCCTCCCTCGCTCCAGTGCCCACAATGTGGTCAGAGTATAGTGTACATACCACAGCACCCAGCTTGGACATCTTAAAATAAATAAAAGTTGAATTCAGACTATTTCAAAAGATCCTCAATAAAAATATGTCTAATGGAAGAAAATTGATTATCCTGAGAGGGATCGCAAGAATTCTGGAAGGAATGTTCAGCAAAATTTCAAAATTGTGTTAAAAAAGTGTGTCCTGGGAAATGTGTTTATGAATATTTTGATTGTCTTAAATTTTTTTAGCAGTCTTGTTTATATTTTGGCACATGCAATAACTCCGTTGGTTGGTAGTAACATATATAAAAGTAAATTGTGGACTGTACATACCATGAACTACTATACAACAGTGACAAATGAATATCCCCAAACATTAACATGGTCCTAGGATGTATGAATTTGAGGAAACATAAATACAAATATGTATACTATGAACAGAAATGTAAGTATGTATGAACTTTAAAATGGGCAGAGCTGAGTGTTTAAGAATAAGCACCAATGTGTGACAGAATTATAAAGTCGTATAACACAGTGATGCTTGGGAGGAGGATTCACTGTGGAGATGTATCCACATATCAATAACGTTCTCATTAGGTTAACTTTATCTTATATAGTTGTGTATTTGTGTTACACATTCTTTTCTACATATCATAAATTTCACAATAAAAGAGGCAGACTGTCAGGATCAGCACGGTTGGGATTCCAGGTACGAACAAGTGTAGCCAGTCTCAGTAGAAGAAATAATCTCCCAGACACAGGACGGTCTAGAGCTGCTCAGTTCTAGGCCCAGCTCCCTTCTCAGTCAGGCCTGCAAACCACCAGGGCCTGCTTTCCGCACATGGACACGGCACAGAATGCCTCATGCTTCATTGTTCCGATGCTCTGCTCCTACATCGTTTCTGGGTGTAAAACTGTGCTTTGGTGTCTTCCAGGTCATAACTTCTGTGCAGAAGCCCCTAAGTGTGGGGAAAACTCCGAGTGCAAGAACTGGAATACAAAAGCCACGTGCGAGTGCAAGAACGGCTACATTTCTGTGCAGGGAAACGCTGCATACTGTGAAGGTAAGGCTCTTAAAGAGACCGTGGCCAGGAGGCTGGGAGGCGAGGCCGCGGCTCCTCGGGACGGGGAGTCGCCTGCCCAAGGTGACCTGTTCTGTTGCGTTACCCAGGCAGGTTCACCAGCGAAGCTAAGGCATGTGTAGCAACATAGCACATCCCTGCTCTATACGGGAACTGCCACAGACACATCGTTCTGCATAACTGTTAGCGGGGAGGGTCATCTTCTAGGCCGTGTGACATCGTGAGTTCTCCAAGTGACAGCTTAGACCCAGCTGTCATCGTCACTTGCTGAGGGCAGAATTTTTCCTACTTGAGTTTTTTCTTTTTGGCTTTTTAAGATAAGGTCTCACTACATAGCCCCAGCTGGCCTGAAACTTGCTATACGGACCACCCCAAGCTGGCCTCCACCTCATAGTGATCCTTCTACCCATGCCTCCGGAGTGCTGGGATCAAAGTTGTGGGCCACCACACCTGGCCTCAGTTGAGTTTCTTTCTTTTCTTTTTATTTTTTGAGACAGAGTCTCCCTTTAGTGGGGCTGACCTGGAACTCACTATGTAGACCAGACTGGCCTTAAACACAGAGAGATTTGCCTGCCTCTCCCTCCCAAGTGCTGGGTGGGACTGAAGGCACGCACCGCCATGCCCAGCCTCAGTTGAGCTTCTTGATGAGTGATTCGTGTGCTGTCCTTTACCAGTCTTCACCGGGAAGTGCAGTGGCATGACTCATAACTTGGACCTGTGAGCTGATGTGACAATAGGTCTGTGGCCTCCAGCACCATGGACGCTGTGCTCCACAGGTCCAAACAACTTTTCTGCCATCTGGGAAATTCTGCCAAGCTTGGTGCCCTACCCCGCTGCTGCTGAGCCTTGCCTGTTCCTGTTACTTTAACATGCGAGGAGTGTGGTTTGCTCTGATCCTGCTCATGGTATCAGAACCCAGCCACGTCTAAGGTGCTGACTGGCTCCCCTTAGAGGAGTTCTGCTAGGCAAAGCGATGTTTGCATCTCCTGGTTCTATTTCATTCGTTCTTTTCAGCTTTAGTGAGAAAGTATCGCGCCATGGTGACCTGTTAGAAAGGCAGCTTTCTGGAACTGAACGCTGCAGGGTCGGGTCACTGCCCTGTGAGCCGCTTGTTCTGAATGGGGTCAGGGCTTCTCAAGATAAAGACAGTGTTCCTGGGTAACAGTAAGGGTAAATGTCTGTCATTCCGGGTTCTATGTTACTGACCCCTGCTTAACCTTTTGTCTTGTCTTGAAGAGCTGTTCAGTCCTTAAGGAAAGTATCTACCAGTTCCCAGTGACCTGTTCCTGGTGGGTGGTGCTTCTGCCTTCCTGGTCACGGCCGTCTTCTGACTAGCAGAATTCTTCTTGTCATGGCCGTCTTGACTAGCGGGGTTCTTCCTGGTCATGGCCGTCTTCCAACTAGTAGGGTTCTTCCTGGTCATGGCCATCTTCTGACTAGCAGGGTTCTTCCTGGTCATGGCCGTCTTCTGACTAGTGGGGTTCTTCCTGGTCATGGCCGTCTTCTGACTAGCGGGGTTCTTCCTGGTCATGGCCGTCTTCCGACTAGTAGGGTTCTTCCTGGTCATAGCCGTCTTCTGACTAGTAGAGTTCTTCTTGTCATGGCCGTCTTCTGACTAGCGGGGTTCTTCCTGGACATGGCCGTCTTCCAACTAGTGGGGTTCTTCTTGTCATGGCCGTCTTCTGACTAGCGGGGTTCTTCCTGGACATGGCCGTCTTCCAACTAGTGGGGTTCTTCTTGTCATGGCCGTCTTCTGACTAGCGGGGTTCTTCCTGGACATGGCCGTCTTCCAACTAGTGGGGTTCTTCTTGTCATGGCCGTCTTCTGACTAGCGGGGTTCTTCCTGGACATGGCCGTCTTCCAACTAGTGGGGTTCTTCTTGTCATGGCCGTCTTCTGACTAGCGGGGTTCTTCCTGGACATGGCCGTCTTCCAACTAGTGGGGTTCTTCTTGTCATGGCCGTCTTCTGACTAGCGGGGTTCTTCCTGGACATGGCCGTCTTCCAACTAGTGGGGTTCTTCTTGTCATGGCCGTCTTCTGACTAGCGGGGTTCTTCCTGGACATGGCCGTCTTCCAACTAGTGGGGTTCTTCTTGTCATGGCCGTCTTCTGACTAGCGGGGTTCTTCCTGGACATGGCCGTCTTCCAACTAGTGGGGTTCTTCTTGTCATGGCCGTCTTCTGACTAGCGGGGTTCTTCCTGGACATGGCCGTCTTCCAACTAGTGGGGTTCTTCTTGTCATGGCCGTCTTCTGACTAGCGGGGTTCTTCCTGGACATGGCCGTCTTCCAACTAGTGGGGTTCTTCTTGTCATGGCCGTCTTCTGACTAGCGGGGTTCTTCCTGGACATGGCCGTCTTCCAACTAGTGGGGTTCTTCCTGGTCATGGCCGTCTTCTGACTAGTGGGGTTCTTCCTGGTCATGGCTGTCTTCTGACTAGCGGGGTTCTTCCTGGTCATGGCCGTCTTCCAACTAGTGGGGTTCTTCCTGGTCATGGCCATCTTCTGACTAGTAGGGTTCTTCTTTTCATCTTTTTCCTTTGCTTGCAAGCATTTGAATTTGAAGAGGACACACCCCTTGGCCCTTGGAGAACCAGTTGCTTCTTCCACCACAGAACTTTTCATCTGCCCTTGAGTTTCATCTCAGCTATTTGTTAATTTAGGGAAGAACATGATTGATTTCAGTACTTCATATTAAATCATTTTTTAAGATATCTTACAGTATTTTCCACTTAATTGGAAGATTTTTAAATGTGAACTCTCTTTCCTTCATTCACCATGGGAAAAGCTGACAAGCCAGATAATAACTCAAAAGATTTTCTGTTTCACCTGCTAAATGTGGAGATAGACTCAACCATTGTAGAGCTGGTAACGAGCTACAGGCGGGATGGTTTGCAGAGGGTGAAAGCCATGTCCAGTCCTTTAATTTCAAGTGCTGCTCTTGGCATTTCCTGAGCTCTGAGCTAAGAATTTCTCTCCAGTGTCATCTGGTAGGTGACCTGAGAGGTGGGCACCAAAGACCCCCGAGACTCACTGTCTTAGTCTAGCCTAGGGACAGCTACATACGTGTGTGGACTGTTGGCAAGTTGTTCTTCACCCTGAGTAAAAGTGTGGGGTGGAAACATGACCCGTGTTATAGAAGACACTAGGAACAAGGCCGGCTTGCAAATTAAAACAAAATATTGTATGTACTCTCTAGGTGATCTTGAAAAACCCATTCAGACTCTTAGTGGAAAAAGTGTCACAAAAGGCTTTCATTTTTTGTAACGTCCCAGGTATTAGCAGAGCTGTGACCTAATAAGGACTCTGGCTCTGCAGAGATTGTTGGATACTGCTGCTGAGAAGACATCTGAAAGCTGGCCATCAATGCACGATAAGACCTTTTGTCAGCGGGGGCCAATTCACCAGAGGTGGTTCTGTTCTGTCTTGTGTGACTGAGGCACGAACAGTTGGACCTGGTGCCTCTGCTTTTTCCGTTTGTGACGCTGTTTTCAGTGAGTTGGTCTTAAGCAGGTTCTGGCACATTATTTCAAATTAGAAGTTGGGAAAGTACAGCCCAAGGGGTCCTGCTGGTTCGTTCTTGACTGGGATTGGAGTCTACTTCACCCTGGAGTAAGAAGCTGTTTGGAAGCATAAGGAGTAACATGATGTCATATGAGTTATAAATAAGAATGATTAACAGTAAGTGGCCAGATCTTTGTTACAGAATGGTCTCTGAGTTTTCTAGGCTCCTTTGATATTTGTTACCCTTTTTGAAGCTTAGGTAAATCTATGAGGAGCTTAGTAGCACTGGCTACCATCAACTCCGTTTTACACTGTGAACACTAACAGTCTGAGAAATCCAGCAAAGACAAAACTCAATTCCTTTCTGCTCCATGTTGGCCTGATGCCCTGACTTACACCCTCCTGACCTCCCGGTGCTCACACTATTCCAATGTCCTATGCTTGCTAAAAATACTTGTTGCTTCTGTGATTCATCCCACCGACGTCCAGTTTAGCTAAAGAATTGTAGTTGGATGGGGCTGGAGAGATGGCTCAGTGATTAAGAGTCTGTGCAGCTCCTCAGAGGACCTGAGTTCAGTTCCCAGCACCCACATCAGGTGGTTCACAACCATCTGTAACTCCAGTTCTAGGAGATCAGATATCCCTGACTTCCATAGGCACTGCGTTCAGTTGCACCCACCCCAGATAATTAAAAAATGTAATAAAAAATATGGTAAATGTGAATGGCATGTGCTGTTTCGGAGTGGAGGCTTTAAGAAATTTTGCACACTCCCACCTGATTTTCTTTTCTCTTTGACATAACCTAGTAATGTGCCAGATCAGGGCTTTTCCTTTAGTAAGGGTTCCAGCACAAAATGGCATGGAACAGATGACATTTGACTGGTGATGGACAGAAATGTGGCATGCGTGATAAACAGTGTTTTGTACTATTAAAGTTTGCAGGTTCGTATGGTAGTGGGCGAGTGTTGCCTTTCCATAACCAAGCTGTTTACTGACAGACCCTGAATTAATTCATTCCAAACTTCTGGATTCAGAAGGATTGATGCTCACAACAAAAAGCAACTTTTAGAAGAACAGCTGTTGAGAATCAACAGAAAAGTCCAAACCACTGGAACCAGCAGTAGATCAGTGGTGGACCCTACCTTGTTGCAAGACCATATATATAAATTACAAATATATGTATGTATCTGTAATTTAGTGTTTTGTTATACCAAATCCAGCATAGGAAATTGGATTTCCCAGTCCACATGCTGAGACAATGCACAGCAAAAAATTAGCACATTTTCCAGATTCACTAAAGATTTAATGCTATAACATCATTTTTATCGACACTATTGACTTATGATATCCAGGCTTCTGAGGGTCCTTGTTACAACTGGTGGTGTGTGTGTTCATCGAGGCTAGTACCTTAAGAACTCATTTTCTCTCATCTGTAGATTTTGGGGAACTGGCAGGTCACAGGGACCAGGTTTTATCAATTCTGCCAGGGGCTATGAGACACAGAACACTATTGTCTATCATTACTGTTGTTTATTTATTGTTTATTATCAGTCCTTCCTTGGATAAATACAAATGAACTGTGTTCAAGGAAATGGTTTGTGAAAGGAATCACTTGTGTTGATGTAGTGATTGCAGATAACAGACCTGCAGATGTCTGAGGCCCAGTCAGGGACCAGCAAGGTGAGTAATTGCCTCTTCAGGTGATTAGAGGTCACATGTCGGGCCTGACATTTTCAGTAGTAAGAGACTAGGAAAATGGAGAAACCACTGTTCAGAAGGGAAGTCGCCTCCAGAGTCCTCGAGAGGGTAGAGCCTCACTGCGGGAACAGTTCCACAGAAACAGCACTCTGCTAACTACAGATCAAGAGAATTTATGGGGAAAATGGGCCCAGGGTACTTAACTGCACTTCTAATTATCCAAGAATTAATCAGGTAACTCTTCTTGTCTCATACCTCCCCTTTGCGTTTAAGTGTTTTGCATATTACAACATGGCCCCTTGTGATCCACACAGCCAGTTGATATCCCAGTGTGGTCCTCAGTCCTCAGAAGTCCTATTTTGTTTTGGTCAGGGACTACTCATTCTTGACATCACCTTAACTCTTAGCCCCTGTGCCCATTTATTGGCAAGGATTCATAAAGCTTTACATATGAATGCCTTAGGATGTGTTTTGAGAGAGGCCTTGCTACCCAAGTCTCTCTGTCAGTCCCACTACCCATTTTGAGATGGATCTCTATCCTTGGCTTTGTCAGAACAGCCTGGACTCCTTTGTCCTACCCACAGCAGGAGTGGGTGAGTCTCCTTCCTGGATTCCTCTTCCATCTGCCTCTGTCTCTTCATTCACAAGTCTGCTTCACAAAACTATGTGTTTTTGTCCTTCCCTTTATCTGAACCCTTCTTATCCCCCTACCCTGACAACAAACACAACAGAATAAAACCAAACCCAAATTCTGATAATTGTACTTTGATCAAAGGCTCTTGTTAAATTTTGTACCCCTCAAACTAACTGGCACAGTGGCCTGGACTGCAAGTTATAGTAGCACCTAAAAATCTCTTTTCAAGACGGATGTGGTGGTGGTTGCCTTTAACCTCAGCACTCAGGAGGCAGAGGCAGAGGCAGAAGCAGGAGGATCGCTGTGAGATTGAGGTCAGCTGGGTCTACATAGGGAGTTTCGGGTCAGCTGGGGCTGTAGGAAGACAAAATAACAGCAATCCCAAAACATCTTTCAAAAGGTCATTTGTAAGATCTCGATTGGAAGTTTTCATTATGTCTTTGTGATAAACTGTTCAGTATGAGGTTTCTGTGGTGGCCATAAACGTATGGTTGACGTGTAACTGAACTACTAAATTATAAAGTTCTGCATCCTGGTCCAGATTTCCCCTGGGTCGGAGGACCTCTCTTAGCTCATGGTACATCCATTCACCTGGTTGTTCAGGTCATAAAACATAGAATTTGCCTTTGATTCCACTCTTCTTCACCCTCTCTATCAGCCTGACCTCTGAAGTGCGGCACTGACACCCACTTCTCCATGTCCTCAGTGCTTCTGCCCTAGTCCGAGCCGCCTCTATCCCTTGGCTAGAGATGACGATAACTGCTCTTGCCCCACATTCCTCTTTCTACAAACATTTTAAAGAGGGCTTTGAAAGAAAAAGCAAGACCTTGCTACTCCTGTGTTTACAATGGTCTCCCGGATACCATGGCTCTTAGACTAACTGACATCCGTACTTGGCCTTGGGAAGGGCCTGTGTGAACTGGAGCCTGGGCATGACCTGGTATATGTCCTTACCACTTTGTTTACTTTTCTCTCACTTTAATCCTTTATGTCCTTTCAATAGGTCTGACCGGGGTTCTGTCATCGACCTGTCCAAAATCTTTCCAGAGTTGTCTACTTTCTAGCAAATACTAGCTCAACCATCACCTGTAGAAAAGGTCTCTCCTAAGCAACAGACCAAATTCTTCCTACTGCGCTCTGACACTCGTGATACCACTTTAACGTCTGTTTCATTTTCTTCTTAGCCGTTGCTCTCAACATTGTTCTTTTCCCTTTTAAAAGACAATTATCATCCGACTTTGTCCTCTTGGAACACACACTGCACAGGGCAGTGACATCATTTCACTCCCTGCATCTTCAACATCTGGGAGACTGTGGTGAATTGCTGATGAACATGTACATTAGCTGAAAGGAGGGAAGGAAAAGAGGGAGAGAGCAAAGGAGGGATTGGGGAAGGGAAAGAAGGGCAGGAGGGGAAGAGGCAGGGAGAGGAAAGGGAGGGGCTGCTTCCGTGTGCCGGTGCTGTTCAAGATCTTCTTAAAATGCAGTGCTGAGGGCCTGCGGATGCTGCTGGGTTTTGCTAACGCTCAGTCCATGTAATGCTGCCGCACGGCCTGTGAACCTTCCCCTACCGAGACTGACCTGCCTTTATTTTCTACATGACACTTCATCCTTTAATTCTGATGAGAATCATTTTTCAAAAAAAAAAATATTTTGGTCTAACTGCTTCGAGAATAAATCCAATTATGTGAGCCAACGGCCATGGAAGAAAGGCTTTGTTTCTGGTCACACAGTCTTTTAGAGGACTCTTCCTGTGAGCAGGCGTCTTTGGTCGGAGCTACGATTCAGGCTTCTCTTGTGGTCCCATCTTGTGCAGTGTATGGCTTTGAAGGTCACCATGGAGACAGGAGCCGTGGAGATGGGAGGGAGAACATAAGGTCTTCAGTAGCAAATCTTCATGTGCTTGTACTGATTGAATTTCAGAACTTAGTGCCTGGCCACACTTGACTTCAAGGGAAGTCAACATTGTCACTGTTGTATAGCTGTGTGCCCAGTGAGGAAAGAATCTAGGGGAAGTTTTCTGATCTCATCACCTCTATTGACTACTAAGTGCAAAACAAATTCCTCATTAGTTTTAATCCTTTTGCTTTTTTATTTACTGGATTATAAAATAACCAGTGTTCTGGGTTCTGCAAATGTTACGGAAACTTGCTCTCATTGGGTCTGGCTAGGAGTGAGGGTCGGCAGCATTTCTCCTCTGAAGTTTTGAAGCATTTTCTCCAGCCTTCTCGATGGTGGCCACCATAGCGTTTCTGTGGGGGGTTTTCAGAAACCTCACACCTAAAAGGACTCATCTGTTCTTAATTTTAAAACCATAAAAAATTCCTGGTTTTCCATGCAGTGAATTCTGAGTTTTAGGCTATGAGGAAAGCAGCTCACACAACAAGCACTCACATTTTTAAATGACTGATGTTTGCCTCCTGTTATTAGCGATGAGTGTC
The DNA here is from genome assembly GCF_000622305.1 of Nannospalax galili. Taxonomy (NCBI): domain Eukaryota; kingdom Metazoa; phylum Chordata; class Mammalia; order Rodentia; family Spalacidae; genus Nannospalax; species Nannospalax galili. Next base: position 99,880 of record NW_008355917.1, read on the forward strand.
TTGCTGCAAAGGGGATGCTGGTTAATTAAAATCGGTGGGGTTTCAAGCAGTGTGGGGAAGAAAGCAGAAGATTAAAGCTGCAAGAATGTGCAAAGGCCCCTCGGCAAGGGGACACAGAGCACGCTCCTGCCTGGTCGTTTGCCTGCATGGCTGATTATCCCCACATGTTCCCGCTGACTCCATTGATTTTTCTTGACAGTTCCCCAGTGGAAAAACATTGAATTAGGGACAAGGAGATCTTGATCAATCCTGGCTTGACCACTTAGCAGCTGGGTGCTCTTAGAATGTCACACAGTTCTGTTGACTCTCAATTTCTCACAGTCCAAATAAGACATTTTAACAAGGCTTAAGTAAAGACATATCTTAACTGGTCATGAAGGTTAAGGAAGAATTTCAAAAGCACTTTGTGAAGGAAAATGCAGTACAGCTATATATTGTACGTACTGTTACATCATTTATTGTTTTCACTGTATGATTATGTGTCACAGCAACAAATATTCCATCTTTGACAAGTATTGGACTAGAATTCAGGTTTTCATGGTTTATCTCTCTAGACATACTCCAGATAGATACGACTAACATACATTTTTGGGTCACTATTTTGTGTTGAACTGTGGTAGGATTTATAGACGAGGGACTTAAGTGTTGTGTCAGTTCCAACATGCCATCAGGTCAGTTGTATCTTTTGATGTTATGTAGTGTCAAGTCGCAAGTTTGCACGTGGCAGGACTATCAGGACGTAAAGGAAACCTTGTTCTTTTACTGAATGTTAGCTAAGCCACATGCATGGAAGGGTCCTGTTGATTGCTGGGACTCTGAAGATGATTCAGGTGTAGGACCCATCCACAAGAACTTCATAGTCTGAAATGGATGGAAGCCTTGTAATCACACAACAAGAAGAGACAACAGACTTTGTTCCGTCCTGGATTTAACCACTGCTGTAGGAATATGCTGATAGGAGTTGCTGAATGCTTAATGAGTATTCATTCATCTGGCAGGGCCAGGTGTGAGGGAGAACATTCTCAGCATACACAAAAGCACAGCGTGAACCCTATGCTGTGGAGGGCGGAGAGATGGCTCAATGGTTAAGAGCACTGGCTGCTTCTGTGGAGGACCTGGGTTCAGTTCCCAGCACCCACACGGTAACTAACAACCATTTGTAACTCCAGTTACAAGGGATCCAATGCCTTCATCTAACCTCCATGGGCACTGCACACATGGGTGTACTTACATAAATGCAGGCAAAACATTAATACACATAAAATAAATAAATAAATAAAAATTAAAAACTTTAATGTGACTGCAACAAAAGGCATTTGGTAGGAGATGTGGCCAGTGGTCAGAGGCGCAGAGTTTCCTAAGTATGCCAGAACTCAGCCTGTCCTGTAGTCCTGTGTGTTTAAACAGTGTCCAGACTTCACCACAGGTGTCAAATCGCATCCCCTGGGGTGAGGAAAGCACACTGGAACTTTGTTTATTTCCACTTCATTCTTTCAACTTTCATTTCAGTGCACATTAAAATACGTATGATGTATGCACAGCCAGTGCACGCGTGTGCTTCATTAAACAGTTATGTACTTACACATAGGAAGTACATACTCGAACATTTTCTAAATTTAGTTTTATTGTTTTGTTGCATGCTAACTTTAACTTTATTTTTTTTCTTTTAAGAAAAACTTTATTGACAATTTCATACATGCATATCAAGTGTTTTGATCAAATCCACGCCCAACCATCCCCTCCAACTCCTCCCGTATCCCCCCATCACACCCTTCTGACAAGTTTGTTTTCTTTCTTCCTTCCTTCCTTCCTTTCTTTCTTTCTTTCTTTCTTTCTTTCTTTCTTTCTTTCTTTCTCTCTCTTTCTTTTATCTCTCTTTCTTTCTCTCCCTCCCTTCCTCCTTCCCTCCCTCCCTTCTTTCTTCCTTCCTTTCTTCATTTTTTAAAAATAATTTATTGAGAATTTCATACATGCATATAAGGTGTTTTGATCAAATCCATGCCCACTCCTTCCCTTCCAACTCCCCCAATATCGCGCCATCACTTTTTTCTGATACCTTCATGTACTCTTTCTTCTTCTTTGATTGATTGATTTATTTTTATGGGGCTTTGGGCTACTCTAACATTCCCCCCTCTGAAGAGGTAACCCTAAAATTTTTTAAGGATTAGAAGATTACAAGCTCCCCATACTTTTGACACTTTTGGCCTTTGGAAAAGAGTATGTTGCTAAGAGGCCTAAGGAAATTTTGATTTTTAGCTAAGAAACTGGCTACTTTTCTTTGGGGTCTTTTTACCCTAACGGCCTAGCTAATTCCTACCTCCTATTCTTATCACACCATCCTCTGAAGAGGTTACCCAAATTGCCAGTAGGGGATAGGGACGCAGACCTCTCTGACTTCTTCCATGCTGAACAGGGATGCAAGGTGAGGCAACTGGAGTACCCCTTCAGTGGGTCTATCTAAAAGACTCCCAAATTGCATAACTCTTATCTGTAGGGAGAAGAGAAGGTCCTTGACTGGTGAATAGGGGATCTGAAGGAAAAGTAAAGGCAAGAGTAGTTAGCATAGCAAGCTCTAGACAGGGAACCAGAAAAAAGTCAGAATAGGGCAAATTTCAAATGTTCATATCAGAGTCCATTGGGATTTCTTGACGAGAGCTTCCAAAAGCATCCCTCTATTGGGTTCCTCCTCATTTTTCTTTTGTCTGCCAATGCTGGACTTGAGAGTGATGGACTCAGGATTTGTTTTCAAGCACTTTGATAGGTGTTGGAGTGGCTAGAATCAGTGTCAGTTCCCTCCCAATGGCTTTACCATGTGGGGGCAGGATCCAGGTGCTCTCAGGTGGTCCCCTGAGTTCTCAGCCCCTATGCCAGAGCATACTTGAACATTTTTATCTCTAAGGATGCATGATCAAAAACCATCCAAGGCCACTTTTTAGGTCAGAGTGTCTAGGGAAAAGTCAGAGTTAGGTAGGACATAACTGGATAAAATGTTAGCTAAGTTTGAGCATAATCCCTGTTCTGAAACATGGTTGTGAATGCAAGTCAGGAGGAAGCAGAGGGCCAATTCTTTAAGTAAGCAGGGAAGACTGTGAGAAGAGTTTCCTGCAAGGTGAAGACCACAGTAGACTGTGGAGGAAGCCCAGCGCTTGATGGGCAGGTGTGAGGCCCTGTTGTTTGAGGGGCAGGTGTGAGGGGCAGATGTGAGGCCCTGTTGTTTGAGGGGCAGGTGTGAGGGGCAGGTGTGAGGCCCTGTTGTTTGAGGGGCAGGTGTGAGGGGCAGATGTGAGGCCCTGGTTGTTTGAAGGACAGGTGAGAGGCCCTGTTGTTTGTTTGAGGGACAGGTTTGAGGCCCCAAGGGACATTCAACCTAAAGCCCTTCTATGAGATGCAGGGAGTGACAGAGGTGAATGAAGATCTGGGAGCTGAGTCTCTGGAAAGTGCAACATAGCACAGGGATCTGTGGTGTTCTGGAACCCAGTGTGGGCGCTCCAGGGGTGAGAGCCAGGGAGCCAGATCTAGGATTCTTCCAGGGTTCTGAGATGGTGGATTCTTCTCTACATGCATTGGGGTATTGAAGAGTTTTTATAAAACAACCTTTTGGATCCAATTTGTACTTCTGAAAGAAATTCTGACTACGACGATTAGTCAGGAAAACCAACTGTCAGTTTGTGGCAGTCACGGGGCAAGTTGCAGTGGTGAGTGGAAGTGAGTGGTGAGTGGGCCTGAGGGGGGATTCAGATGCTGTGTGAAACTGTCGAAGTTAACTCTGGCTGTTTCGTTTATGCCCCATCAAACTCGCATGGCTACCTCATGGCTCCCCACTCTGGGCTCTGATAGGCCTTGGCTCAAACCTTTATTAAGTGCATATCAAATGGGCCTTATTACTAGTCTGTATATTTCCTAAGTTATGAGCTATTCATAGATCAAGGTTGCCTCAGACTGATCTCTGTGTTGCCAAGACATCACCTAGGATCTGAGGGATTGGTAGATATTCAGAAGACACTTTGTGAACAAACTGGTAGGCACATGACGTTATGCTTGCATGGAAGAGCTTAGCGCTCACTGGACTCTTTCCTCTGAGAAAAATCTTACTAATTTATTTTATTTTTTATGTGTATGAGTGTTTTGCCTGCATATATGTAAATGTACCATGTGTGTGTCATGCCCATGGGGGCCAGAAGAAGGCATTGGATCCCCTGGAACTGGAAGACAGTTGTTAGCTGCCCTTTGAGTGCTGGGAACCAAACCCAGGTCCCCTGCAAGAGCAGTCAGTGCTCTTAACTTACCGATTTATTTTTATGTGTGTGTGTGTGTGTGTGTGTGTGTGTGTGTGTAAGGGTGTGTGTGCATGTGTATACACGCCTGTGTGAGTTTATGAGCACCACATTCATGCAAGTGCCCATGGAGACCAGAACAGGCCATCAAATCCCTGTAACTGAAATCACTGGAGGCTGAGAGCCGCGTGATGTGTGTGTGGTAGGAACTGAAATTGACTCCTGTGCAAGGTAGTAAGCACTCTTCAGCACTGAGCCGTCTGTCTAGCCCACATCTTGTTAAGTTTTCTTACCAATTTTAGCAGAAAAAGCGACCTTGAGATGCTCCAGTTATGACTTACACATCTTTTTAAGAACGCTGCTCTCCTTTTAGCATCGAAAAACTTTTCAGAAGCCCAGTGCAAGCTAATGGCATGTAAAGAGCTGCTCTAGATATCCAGGATGTCTTCGTTTCTGGGTCTTTATCCCCATCTTGCTGCAGCTGAGTGACAGGAGCATGTGTCTGATGCTCGCTCACCTGGCTCCTCAGAACTCTAATGTGAGCGTTTCCGAGCCCAGCTGTGGAGCCCTGGTTTCTGGGATAGATCATTCTGCATGTGCTGATGCTTCCGGCATTCTGAAGATGTGCACTTTGTGCTTGACTTGGCAAGGTAATAAGTTTGTTTACATTTTCAAAGACTGAATGGAAATGATCATTCTTGTTACAGGCACCAGACCGTTCAAGAAGACTGGGATTCGTGCCTGTTTTTCATTCTTTATCTCTAGAACTTTGCACAGTGCTTGGAAAAAAGGGGTGCTCAGTGTTTATTGAGTACTGAACGATTGGTGTAGGCTGGGAGGCATTCCCACTTGCCTTATTTAGTCTGCCTTGCTCCATAAACAAAGGCTCAGCTTGTGTAAATAGCCTACAACAGAGCCAGGATTTAATCTCAGGTCCTTCTAAGAATAACTCATGATCCAGAGGGAAAAGGACTAAATGACTTTGGAAACCTCCTGCAATGGTTTTTTTTTGTTGTTGTTGTTGTTTGTTTGTTTTTAATCTGCCAGGGCTTATCTATCTAGTGGTCCTTTTCTCCAACCTTAGACTTTTGGAGATTTCTTACTTGATGTTGTTACGCCCAGATCTCGCGACCCCCAATGACCACCAAGGAGTCTGGAGTGTATGCAACAGCAAAGAGCCTTTATTCGGGCTTAAGCTCGGGCCCTCAGATTTCACCGACACAGCAGATCCGCACTGAAAGCCCCAATCTAGGGTGGGGTAGGCTTTTTTAGGGAAGTTTCACAGAAGCTGGCATACACCAAGCATCCTTTAAAATGATTGGATGGTCCTATGCCCTGAGTACGGGGAGCATCCTTTAAAATGATTGGATGGTCCTACGCCCTGAGTACGGGGAGGATTCTTATTGATGGGGGCTGTCTTGGAGGACTTGGAATGTGCTGACTGTTATCTGTGGGGCCAGAAGTTTCTGTTTTTACCTTATAAGGCTGCTATATACCTGGGCTTGCTTAATCTATAGATAGTCAAAATGGAGTTAGTGCCACCTTAAGCCAAGCACATTACAGAAGCAGAAAGAAGCAGTTAGATGAGTCAGGGTCCCACATTTCCCCCTCTCCTGGTAACTAGGATGACCCAATCATAGGTCTGGGTTGGGGTCTCTAATGAGGGGTCTACGGGCTGATAATGGGACCTCAGGACCGTGACTTGTACTGCGCTCACCTGCTCTCTAATGAAGGCAGTCAGCCGATTGAAGACACATGGTCCATAGTTAACGTTATTAGGACTATGATGTCTAGGGTTTCTCGACAGCCCACTAGGTGGCAGTATGCCGTGCCAACCACCTGGCTTCTCCCTTGGTATGTTTCCCTGACAGAGAGTGTTGGGAAGGTCAGGGTGAGCATTGCCAGAGGACAATATAGAAGCCATTAAGAACAATAAAGTCTTAGCTTGAGGGGGTTGTCCATGTCCTTGTGGACTTTTCATGTTTGGGGATCCGGTGTAGTGATCAGCAGAGGGCAAAGGTCGTCTGGGTCTGGGTGTGGGTTCGCTAGCTGGATGTGGGTGTGATGAATCCAGGCAGTAACTCCATCTACTTTCACTGCAGTCGGGGTAGTCAGGAGCACCATGTACGGTCTTTTCCAGTGAGGTTCTAGGGTCTCGTGGTAGCGTCTGCAGATGTAGACCCAATCGCCAGGCTGGTAGTTGTGTGGGATAGGAGGAGGAGCGGTCTCATAAATAGTTTTCAGACGGGGCCACACGTCCTTGTTGGTGTGTGCCACAGCCTCAAGAGAATCAAGCAATTGATGGTTATCAAATTCAGCAATTAATTCAGCTTTTAAATTGGGGAGGATGGGAGGGGGTCTTCCAAACCTGATTCCAAATGGAGTTAAACCTAACAGATAGGGTGAGTTTTGCACCCTATATAGAGCAAAGGGAAGGAGAGCCACCCAGTCCCTGCCGGTCTCCATGGTTAATTTAGTAAGGCTCTCTTTTAGGGCTCTATTCATCCTCTCTACCTGTCCAGAACTCTGGGGCTGGTAGGCACAATGTAATTTATTTTGCCCCCAATACTTTTGCTAACTCTTGTGTTACCTGCGAGGTGAATGCTGGTCTGTGTCTGAGCTCAGAAGAGCTCGCATACCGTACCTTGGAAAAATGTCTTCCAGTAGCTGCTTGGTGACCATTTGTGCAGTTTCATGCTTGCTGGGGTACGCTTCAGTCCATGCTGAAAAATTATCTACCAGAACTAAAAGATATTTATAACTGTATTTGCCCGGTTTTGTCTCTGTAAAGTCCATTTCCCAGTGGGCTCTGGGCTTGGAGCCTCCCAACTGGGTCCCCTGTTCTTTGGGAAGGTTCTCAGCATTCGTCAGCCTACAGCTAAGACATTTGGAGGCGACTGAATCGACATGATCAGGGCTTGAGAACCTTGAGATAGGCGTTTCTTAGGAGGTCTTCTGTCTTTTGAGTGCCCAGGTGGGTGGTCCGGTGGATGTGATTGAGAAGATCTTTGGCTAGGTTTCTTGGCAGGATAATGCTGCAGTCCCCTGTATGCCACCAGGCATCAGATCTTCCTGAGAATAATTATGTTGGTCTGGTAGCACGGGTGGCCCTGGGTCCGGCAGATGGGTAGCCAGAACTAAGGTTGTTTTCAGGGCCATCTCCTGGGCAACCTGGTCTGCCTCTGGTTTCCTCGGGCTATAGGCGTATCTGTCTTTTGGTGCCTGGGGCAATGGATGATAGCCAGTTTCTTGGGTAGCCATAGGGCAGCCAGTAAGTCTAGGATTTCTTGTTTATTTTTAATAGTCTTTCCCTCAGCTGTGAGCAGCCCCCTCTCCTGGTAGATGGCCCCATGTACATGGGCTGTGGCAAAGGCATACCAGGCTATCCGTATGCACGTTCAATTTCATGCCCTTGCTTAATTTAAGCATCTCGGTCAAGGCTATCAGCTCAGCCCTCTGGGCTGAAGTCCCCGAAGGTAAAACCGCTGCCCAGACAGTTTTGGGCTCTGTTAGGTCCCCACAGGTAGAGCCTCCGCCCAGACAGTTTTGGTTTCTGTTACTACTGCTGCTCCCCCATACCTCTGTCCATTTTTCATGAAACTGCTGCCATCGGTGAACCAAGTGGCTTCTGCATCAGGAAGCGACTGGTCGGTCAGGTCTTTTCTGAGCCCGTGCACTTGGCTCAAGATCCCCGTGCAGTCGTGCAAAGTTGTGTCCAGGTCTGGATCAGGCAGCAGCATGGTGGGATTGAGGGCTGTGCTCTGGAGAAAACAGATCCTCGGGGGGTTAAGGAGCAAGCTTTGATAGTGAGTCACCTGGGCATTGCTCAACCAGTGGTTGGGTGGCTTCTTGAGAACTCCCTCGATGGCGTGAGGGGTTGTGATACATAATTCTTGCCCTATGGTTAACTTGTCTGCATCTAAGACTAAAAGAGCTATGGCTGCTATAATTCACAAACATGGCAGCCATCCAGCAGCAACTGGGTCCAGTTTTTTTGATAGATATTCCACTGGCCTATTCCAGGGCTCCAGAGTCTGAGTTAGGACCCCTTTACCACCCCCTTCTTTTCATCTATGAACAGATGAAAAGGCTTAGTAATATCTGGAAGTCCTAGAGCTGGGGCAGCCAGAAGGGCCTGTTTGATCTTACTGAAGGCCTCTTCCTGGACCTCCGTCCAAACAAAGAGCCTACTTTCCCGTGTGACTTCATAGAGGGGCCTCACCAATTCAGCAAATCCTGGGATCCATAAGTGGCAGAATCCTGCTGACCCCAGGAACTCTCTCACTGCCCTCCGGGAGTAAGAGGTGGGTATGTTTAGCACTGTCTCTTTCCTGGCATCTGTAAGCCATCTTTGTCCTTCCTTTAATATGTATCCCAGATAGGTGACCTCTCTCTGGCATATTTGGGCTTTCTTGGCAGATGCCCAATATCCCAATCTACCTAGGGTCACCAGGAGATCTCTGGTTCCCTGCTGACACTGAAAGGTGTTATCAGCAGCAATTAAGATGTCATCCACATATTGTAATAGGGTAAGCTGGGGGTGTTCCAGCCGGTACTCACCCAGGTCTTCATGGAGAGCCTCATCAAACAGGGTTGGTGAATTTTTGAATGCCTGTGGCAGGTGGGTCCAAGTCAGCTGCCTGTTGGAGCCGATCTCCTGGTCTTGCCATTTGAAAGCAAAGAAGGGCTGGCTCTCCTTGGCCAGAGGCAGGCTAAAGAAGGCATCTTTCAAGCCTAACACCATGTACCAGTTTCTGGAAGGTGGCAAGGAACTCAGGAGAGTGTAAGGATTAGGTACCATTGGATGAACATCCAAAACCCGCTTATTTACCTCTCTCAAGTCCTGGACCGGCCAATAGTAGAGGCCGGTTTTTGATGTAACCTAAACTCATCTTCTATTTGTAGGGTGAGTACTTGGATCGGGTGGCCTTCTTGATCAATCATTGGGTCCCACTAGGGGTGAAATGAATGTGGGTGCTCATTTCTCAGAGCTCAAGGATTTGTACCCCTCCTCAGGCCCTGCCTCCCCCAGCAGGTTTTTCTGGGCAATCTTTTATCCAGTGACCCATCTTTTTGCAATAGGCACATTGGTTCTTCTGTAACCTTGATCTCCCTTCCTGGGGTTTCCAACCTGGGTCTGCAGAGAGGTAACGCCGTTGATGTTCCCACTCATCAGGTGACCTTGTGGTCATAGCCAGAGGATCTTAGTGAAGTCTCTGGTCTGCTTGGTGCTAGCAGTGGCTGCAGCACGAGCTTGTTTGTCTTCCGGACTTTCTTTGTGGTTATAGACCCTCTCTGCCACAGCCAACAGCTCTGGCAGTGTCTTATCTGCCAATTTATCTAGTTTCTATAATTTGCACCTAATGTCGGGTGCTGACTGGTTGACAAAGGCCAATATGACTGCATTCTTGTTTTCTGGTGCCTCTGGATTCATGGGTGTATAGGTGCGGAATGCCTCAATCTTCTGGTGGTCCATGCTAGTAGCCCCCTGTACCCAGGACTTTTTATGTGATAGTTTTCCTTGGGGCTCAGTTATTACCGAGTGTTGGGCACCTGTGTCTACATGGAAGCTCACGGGTGTCCCCTCCACTTTGAGGGTTACCCTAGGTTCAGGGAGGGGATCTGAACCCCGACCCCCAGTTGCTCATTTTTCTGAGCTCGAGGATTTGCACTCCTTCTCGGGCCCTGCCTTGCCCTGCAGGTTTTTCTGGGCAATCTTTCATTCAGTGGCCCATCTTTTTGCAATAGGCACATTGGTTCCTCTGTAACCTTTGTCGCCCTTCCTGGGGTTTCCTACCTGAGTCTGCAGAGAAGTAGCACAGTTGGCGTTCCTGCTCATCAGGCGACTTTGTAGTTGTAGCCAGAAGGATCTTAGCAAAGTCTCAGGTCTGCTTGTTGCAGGTTTTTCTGGGCAATCTTTCATTCAGTGGCCCATCTTTTTGCAATAGGCACATTGGTTCCTCTGTAACCTTTGTCGCCCTTCCTGGGGTTTCCTACCTGAGTCTGCAGAGAAGTAGCACAGTTGGCGTTCCTGCTCATCAGGCGACTTTGTAGTTGTAGCCAGAAGGATCTTAGCAAAGTCTCAGGTCTGCTTGTCACTAGCAGTGGCTGTGGCTCTAGCCTGTTTGTTTTCTGGGATTTCTCTGTGGTTACAGACCCTCTCTCCACTGCCAAAAGCTCCGGCAGAGTCTTATCTGCCAATCTATCTAGTTTTTGTAACTTACACCTAATGTCAGATGCTGACTGGCTGGCAAAGGCCAATATGACTGCATTCTTGTTTTCTGGTGCCTCTGGATTCATGGGTGTATAAGTGCGGAACGTCTCAAGGATCCTCTCTAAAAAGGCTGCTGGGGATTGTGTCTTTTCTTACTACACTTCACTAATCTTAGCCAAATTAGTCGGATGCCTTGTGGTGGCCCAGAGACCCCCCCCATTAGAGTCTGGCGGTAGACCTGGAGCCTCTCCTTACCTTCTGCCACGTTGAAGTCCCAGTTTGGTGTTGGATTAACAGGAAGTCTTCATCGATCAGTGCCTGGTTGGTGGTGGGATTCCCATCCACCCCAGGGACCAGCTTCCGGGCCTCAGTTTGGATCTGGTCCCTCTCCTCGGTGGTAAATAGAACCTGTAATAGCTGCTGGATGTCGTCCCAAGTGGGCTGATGGGTGAAAAGAAAAGATTCTAACAGATCAATAAGGCCCCGTGGTTTCTCAGAGAATTTGGCCGTTTGCAATTTCCAATTGTAGAGGTCACTGGTGGCAAATGGCCAATATTGCATCTGTTGGTCTCCTGCCAAATTAAGGGGTCCCACTGCCCTTAAGGGAAGGACGGTGGAGTGTGCCACTGCTCGCAGCTGTCCTCTCTGGACCCTCCTCCAAGTTTGGGGGGGTCCTTATGCCTAGGGGCTTGGGCTGCCTCAGCCTCTCCTGGGGGCTCTAAACGCCCTGGTTGTGCTGGCAGTGTGGGCAGATATGGGGGAGGCTCACACAGAAGTTCTTCCTTCATTCCGCCCTGGAGGACAGGATAAAGTGGAGCAGATGGTTTAGTTTCACTTTTCTGCCGCTCGTCATCACGCAGGGTGAGGATGGCTGTCTTTGAACCCTGCAGTGGCAAAAATGGTCTGAGCCATTCGGGGCCTCTTCAACCAGGGCCTGCCAGGTCACAATATAAGGAACCTGGTCAGGGTGTCCTGGCTGCCTGAAAATAATATTTTTAACCTTGAAAATAGTGGGGAGGTCAAACGTTCCATCCAGCGTCAAAGGTTGGCCATTCATTCCTGCAACGGACAAAGAGTCTGCCCTTTTTGACCTCCAGCCCTGGTCCTCTAGCCTTCTTTTTGAAGTCAGAAAAATGATCCTGGAAAAGACTCAAAGGTGTTACTTGACTTTGTCCCATGTTCTCATTTATTTAAGTCACATATAACATGGAAAACACAAAAACACACACTGACAAAACAATACTTCCCGGCGCCTTAAACAAGAACTGAAAGTGGGATGTCGGCCTCTCACAGCTCCGTGGGCATGACCCACCTTTCCCTTCCAAAGTTACAAGTGGGATTCAATCCCTATCAGGTGGGTCCGGGATGTCTCCTGAGTCCCACGGCCTGGGATCTTCCAGTATGTCTGCCTAGACCGCCAACAGGCTAACAAGGTAACGGGGGCCCAAAACCAAGAGTGTGCAACACACACAAACGAGGACAAAGACACTTACCAGCCGGACCAGGCTCAATGCTCTGGGGGGTGTCCTGTGGGGGTCTTGGGATCCCATGACAAACCCCCAAATGTTACTCCCAGATCTTGTGACTCCCAATGACCACCAAGGAGTCTGGAGTGTATGCAACAGCAAAGAGCCTTTATTTGGGCTTAAGCTCAGGCCCTCAGATTTCACTGACACAGCGGATCTGTACTGACAGCCGCAATCTAGGGTGGGGTAGACTTTTATAGGGAAGTTTCACAGAAGCCTGTGAGCACCAAGCATCCTTTAAAATGATTGGATGATCCTATGCCCTGAGTACAGGGAGGATTCTTATTGGTAGGGGCTGTCTTTGGGGCATTGGAATGCACTGACTGTTGTCTGTGGGGCCAGAAGTTTCTGTTTTTACCTTATAATGCTGCTCTATGCCAGGGCTTGCTTGATCTATAGCTAGTCAAAATGGAGTTAGTGCTGCCTTAAGTGAAGCAAATTACAGAAGCAGAAAGAAGCGGTCAGACGAGTCAGGGTCCCACAATGTGTGTATGTTTTTCTGACACACAAGGTCAATAGTTTCTGATGTCCTTTCCCAGTGGCAGATGTCGTGTGAGGAGCATTGGTTCTTGGGGTGTCCAGGAGTCTGCAGTTGGAGTGCTTCCTGACCTATGCGTATGGAAATCTATAGCAACGCCAGTGATTTCTCAGACATGAAGCTTCACTACTTTATTGGTCTGGAGGACAGATGTTCAAAGTTTAGATGTACACCCAGTGGGAATTCTCCCCACATCTACTTTAATGAATTGTAGCTCATCTATAGTGAATGATTTTTAACTATTATTCACTTATGCTATACCCACAGGTAATAACATCAGGGTCCTTCTCAGTGTTCTTGAACACATCTAAGGGCATGAGCATCCTTCATCCCAGATCAAATGATTAGAGCATAGCTTTTCCTGAGAATGCAGTTGGGTTCTTGATGTTCATGAACATCTAACTACTATCTACCTGCCTTCTATCCATCATTAACCTACCTATCTATGCTTATCTATCATCATCTATTGACTATCTACACATACACACGTGATCATGCATGTATATGCATTATAGAACATTATTTATAATACAGTAGTAATACTGCATATATCATGTATATATGTCACATAATGTCTATGATTTTAGATTATATATTATAATTATCATATAGCATGTACTTTCATATGTAACACATATAACTTCCATTTTCACTTTTGCATAAGTTTATGATAAATTTTAGTATGAGCAGTATGCTAACAGAAATGCTAGCATTTTCTATGTTAACTCTGATGAGCTGTAAAAGTTTAATTAACTTTCTCTAATGCAAACTCCCACGAAACCAATTGTTTCTCTTCCATAATTTGCCTGACTTATGCATTACAGGTTTAATTTTTAAATGATAGTTAAGAAGAGAATGCTTTGTCCTTTGTTTCTCCTCATTTGGTAAAGTTCAAGTGCAATGTTGCTGCAAACATAGTCATTAAGAATGTGTTTAGGAATAATTCATATGACAATAACACATATTTGCATAAATACATTATGAAGTGCTTCAGTTTCCCTCTATCTTCTATGGTGTGACTTTCATTCATAGATGATTTCACAGGTAAGGAAAGGGGGCCCAGAGCCCTGGAGATGTGTATACAACTCAGAGTCAGGTCTTAACCATGTAAATCAAGTCTAACGTGAGCTTCAGGCTCTTTCCATGTTGTCTTTTCTTGAAAAATACATGAGGGGTGTCTTCCGATTGGCTAGTTACTCCAATGGGCAGGGCCTGATGTGAGTGTGGACTATGCGAAGGGGCTGCTGGCAGGCATCTTGGGAAGGAAGCCGGGGTAGAGTGTGTGGTATGGGGGCTGCGCCACCAGCCGCAGCAGCTCAGGGGCAGAATGGACTGACTATTGTGGGCCTGGGGTGAGATCGCTGGCCCCTGAGGTGAGCGAATGCTAACGGGGACTATGGTATTCATGGCATGGTCTGATATGGTGGTCTCTGAACTGTGCTGCCAGAGGCATGGGGCTAGGCACTGGGTTCCCATTCCTTTGTAAGACTTGGTACTCATTCCTTTGTAACTTAATAAATACACGTAAAATATATTATATGGTTTGTCTGATAGCACAGGAGACCCAGCGGGAATTTGGGCCACAAGGGGTAGAGAGATTGCTCTTGCCAAGGATCCAGGTTCAGCTACCAAAACCCACATGGGGGCTCACAACTGTCTGTAAGTCCAGTTCCAGGGAATTCACCGCCCTCTTCTGGCCTCCTTAGGCATCAGGCACTCATGTGGTGCACATACATACACGCAGGCACTCATACTCATGAAAAAAATCTTTTAAAAAAACATAGTTGACTTGTTTAAGGATCTTTGGCAGTCCACAAGGAACTCCCGTCCATGTGGGTGAAAGTGACCAAGGTGCTTGGAATTTCATCTGTGTCATTTATTGGTGGCATTAAACCTTGCCTACGACAGAGGCTCTGCTCAGTAATTGTTGAGTGCAATCATGGATGTACTAATCATGGCAAGTGTCGCTGCTGATATTTATTAGTACATTTTTATATTTCTATGGCAGTGCCTGATTTTCTTATTATACCATATTATAAACATTGTTATTTTAATTTTTTAGACAAGGAAATGGGAGCTGGGAGTAGTGAAGAGCTGGCTTGAGCTCTCCAGGCAGCTAAGTAGTCGAATCAGATTTCCCTGATTCTGGGATCCTAGCCCTCATCTTTGCAAGGAGTGGAGCAACTTGAATCTTCTTATAGAATCCAGGTCTCGCTGTGCCAGCCCACCTCATCGCCCCATGTCCTTCCCATCCCCACCGTAGACAAGGACCAGTGCTGTTGCTTCTGGTGACATTATTTCTTCAGCATCTATTCAAAGGCAGTCACTGATGAGCATTTTATATCCTTTATTTCACTTAATTCTCCCAATTATACAAGCCTGTGGTGATTATTTCTAGAAAATGAAGGATTTGAGGAGATTAATGGTTTGCCCAAGGTTACACTGTCAACAAACAGAACTCTTACAGTTTTAATCTAAAACTGTATTTATCTCCATGAAGAACAAAAGGAGACAAAAACGGGGAGGTAAAGCTATTACAGAGTGCTAATGAGGCGTATTGTCTGTTTTTTACTTAGTCTCCTTGAGTCTCACGTAAGCATAATGTGATATTTGAGAGAGGAAATAGTTCGAGCAACTTTTATATTACAGTCTTGGGTCAGGGTGGACAGGAGATGAGTCTGTGGTGGATTCAGGCATGCTGCTTTGATTCCTAAGTCTTTCCATTGTGGAGCATGTCAGTGTAGACTCTTCTAGAACATGCTATCTGGCCCCATAACAACTCCTGCCTCCTCTTTTAAAGGCTCAGGACTAGGTCTCCTCTTCTCTTCTGTCTTTCTAGGTTATTCTGCAAAATCAACTGCTCCCGCCTAACTGCCTGCTCCCATTCTCTTAATAAGCCTCCATTTCCCCATTTACCAATTATTATCGACATTCTTGGTACTTAGTGCCGAGCATGATGGGAAATGCTGTCTGTAATGCTCACAGGTAGTTACACTTCAAACGGAATGAGTGGGATTCTGCAGTCCCCCAGCCTATTTACCCAAGAAAGACAAAGGGTTTAAATTAAAGGATTAATTGGAAGCCTCTTAGGTGTGCTTAGTTTCTGGTTGGCTGAACCAAGTTCTTCTCTTGAAAGGTCAATGGGTTTTTCCATAATTTTTAGCTGCTCTGAGAAAGAAACCATAAATCTTTCTGTTTATTTGCTTTATAAATCTCCCTTCAGCTCATTTAGTAGGAGCTGAACATAATAAATCCGTGGCTTCCTTTCAGAAAAGACAAATAAACTATATTACTATATAAGGAAACTTGGGCTACTAAAACGATGTCAATTTTTCCTGACAAGAAGGTGAGAGAGAGAGAGAGAGAGAGAGAGAGAGAGAGAGAGAGAGAGAGAGAGAGAGAGAGAGAGAGAGAAGGCCTTCTTCAGGGAAGGAGAATGGAAGGAGGGAATGATGGAGGACAGAGGAATGAAATAGTCTTTGCTCTGTCGTGACCCTGCTTTATACTCAGAGCCTTAGAGTTCGACATCATGAGAAACACGGTTAGACTGATGGATGTTTTGTTTAAAGAATCGTTAATTTTGGTTAATTGGAGAAATTCTTTGTTTATAAAAACTTAAAGACAGAGAGAGAGAGGTTTGACATTACACTGCTGGGCCTGCTTGTGTTATTATTTATGCAAAGGGATATTTTATGATGTTTTCAAAGGAATGAAATAGTCTTTGCTCTGTCGTGACCCTGCTTTATACCCAGAGCCTTAGAGTTCGACATCATGAGAAGCACGGTTAGACTGATGGATGTTTTGTTTAAAGAATCATTAATTTTGGTTAATTGGAGAAATTCTTTGTTTATAAAAACTTAAAGGCTTTTAAAGATCTCATACATAAGTACTGTATTGACATCAGCCTAACATCTTCCTCCCCCCAACTCTTCCCATGTCACCCCCAAATTCTTCAACAAATTCATATGCCTCTTTTTTTTTTTAATACTTTAAATTCTGGAACTCCTTTTCTGGCCTTAGAGTGACAGCCTGTGCTCACCGTTCAGCTTCTGTTTGGTGACTGAGGATGCCCATGGTGCTGCCAGGGTAGACATCAGCCTTGATCCTGAGCCTCTTCATTCACAGTGTCAAGTGTGTGCTGCCAGGCTGAGGGTCGCTGTCCCGTGTTCTGCCCCTGAGGGCCCAGCTTGGGAGGTTGTTTTGGTGCTGTGTTTATCATTTAGATTTTTCTCCCTGAGGTGACCACAGAGGAGCTCCTCCTTAGGCCCGAGACCGTCCTGTGCATCATGACATCTTCAACACTGTGTGTGGCCTGTAGATCACATTGTAGTTTTATAAACATCCCATGTTTCTTGCCTGGAGATGCAGTTTGGTTGGTAGGGTGCTTGCCTAGCACAGCTGAAGGCCTGGATTTGATCTCTAGCACCACATAAAAGTGGGCATGGCAGCACATACCTATCATCCCAGCTCTTGGGAGGTGAAAGTGAGAGTATCAGAAGTCAAGGATTGCCCTTGGCCGTGTGGACAGTTCAGACCAATATGGGCTATATGAAACCCTGATCAAAACCAAACAGAGTCCAGCATTTCAAACCAGAAATACATGAATCTGAGTTTACAGGTTTTGGACAGTTCTCCGCCTCCATCCCTTTCTTTGGGTTTATAAACCGCTCCTGGTTCCGAGATCTTCTGTGAGGTACTGAGACTACATGGGGGATTAGGGTCCTGAGCGTCTCCGAGACGTTGCGTGGGTCCTTCCACACCCATCCGTTGTTGTTCAGTGGCCTGTTGTATAGTAGATTTTACCGTCTTCATTCTGAAAGGTGATAGGTATTTAGGTCAGCCGTTCGCACGTTATCCACGTCTCCCTGTGCTTCCTGGTTGTGTTGAGCAGCACAGCATCCTGGGCGGGTCTATAAGGATTTTCCAGACCCAGAGATAGAGTCAGATCCTTAGAGGCTTCAGTGCTGCTGAGGTGTGTGGAGTAATTTTATAAGATTTGAAAATCAAATATAAACAAAACCTAAAGGAGTCTGGAGAGTTTTCTAAGGATAGCTGTTTTAGAACTTTAAAGTATTATGTATCTGTTTGTCTCTAAGATTCTCTTTCCCATTTTTCCTCTCTTTCTCTCCCTTTTGCATTCCTGGTGCTCTACTGGATAGCCTGACTATTGGAAATGCCAGTAATTTCCACAGCTGTGCAGCTGTCATGTGGTTTCACTAAAATATCTGGTTCTGCTCTAATAGGTTTACTACAGGACTTGTTCTGGCTGAGGAGTAAAGTGTGATGAGTAGCTTATGAGGCAGAGCATCTCCTTGCTGGATAACCCCCTTCAGTACACTTTCTAACCGTAAATCTGAGATGTGGGCTGGCGTCCACAGAGGCTCCTGACTCAGGCGTTCAGTGAAGGGGGTGCCTGGCTCACCTGCAGTGAGCTTGAAGCACGAGTTAAATGAACTGTTAACCGATATCTGAGATGTTGGGCTGCTTGTTGTCCCAGCAAAGCCTGTGGCAGTCACGTGTAGAACCCACTCTGCGCTTTTATACAAGACAGTTGACGCAGTTTCAAAGGTGGAGTGATTTGCAAGGCACACAGGGTGGCAAAGATGCCCAATGGAGGACAGGCAGGTGTGTTCTGTCAGCTTCCATCATCAAATTATTGAGGATTTTTCATTTTAGAAGTGCTTTCTGAGCAATGTGTAGAAGGCTAGAGTTTCATTTATTACTTTTTTATTATGTGTGTGCGTGCACACATGCTCCACAGTGCATGTGTGGAGGTCAGCGGACGACTTGCAGGACTTGTTTCTCTCTTTCCTCCATGTGGTTTCAGGGGAATCCAACTCAGGTTGTCATGTTTGGTGGCAGGAGCCTCTATCAGCTGAGCGATCTCTCCAGCTTGAGAGAGCATTTAGGAAGATAGATGAATCTGTGTGTATCCCAGGGATCACTGAAGGCACACGGTCTGGCGGAGAGCAGGCATATGAGGATGAAATAAACAGTGGTTTCTGAGACCCAGAGCACAGTCACAAGGGGTTACTGGGAGAGGAAGCGACTTGAAGTTCCTAATTCATCTGTGGTTAACCACAGTTCCTAGAAGACATTCCTCATCTGAGCAAAATGTAGGCACATTAGAGTCAGTTTCCTACTTCTGTGAATAGTTTTAAAAATCATTAGACCCTCAGCAAACTCAGGTCAGCCTAAAGACAGGCCTTGGCAGTAATCGCACTTTTACCTCCCGCATCCCCTTAAATCAATAAGCTGAGGAAGTAGAGATGTCATGGAAATTCAGAGTTTCTAGCCAGAAAATCTTTCACTGAAAAATCAAGGAAACAAGGGGACAGTGGTGGTGTGTGGGGTGTGAGTGTGTGTGTGTGTGTGTGTGGTGGTGTGTGGGGTGTGAGGGTGTGAGGGGAGAGAGGGGTGTGAGGGGTGTGAGGGTGTGAGTTGTGAGGTGTGAAGGGTGTGAGGTGGTGAGGGTGTGAGGTGTGAGGGTGTGAGGTGTGAGGGTGTGAGGGGAGAGAGGGGTGTGAGGTGTGAGGGGGTGACAGGTGAGGGTGTGAGGGTGTGAGTTGTGAAGGGTGTGAGGTGTGAGGGTGTGAGTTGTGAAGGGTGTGAGGGGTGAGGTGTGAGGTGTGAGGTGTGAGGGGTGAGGGTGTGAGGGGTGAGGTGTGAGGGGTGCTGAGCAGATTTCTTCAATATGAAAATGGAAGAAATACAAACTCAAAATGGTTTCAGCAGGGAAAGATGACCAAGAAAGTTCAGGATTAGCTTTCAGGCAAGGCTGGATCTCAGCTGGTGTACAATTCCTAGAATATTCTCTCTCTCTCTCTCTCTCTCTCTCTCTCTCTCTCTCTCTCCCTCTCCTCTTGTGCTCTCTTTCATCTCTCTGTTCTCTCTTTTACCTCTGCCTTAATTCACAGGCATATCTGCTCAGCTGCTCCTTTTCAGTTCAGTAATCCCTGTGTTGTCTAATCCTTACATCATCTATTCTCTGTGTCGTCTAATCTCTGAGTCATCTAATCCCTGTGTCATCTAATCCCCACACCACCTAATCCCTGGGCCACCTAATCCCCGTGTCATCTAATCCCCGCGTCACCTGATCCCCGAGTCATCTGATCCCTGAGTCACCTGATCCCCACGTCACCTGATCCCCATGCCACCTAATCCCAGCGTCACCTAATCCCTGTGCCACCTAATCCCTGTGTCATCTGTCATCTAACTGCATG
The DNA here is from genome assembly GCF_000622305.1 of Nannospalax galili. NCBI lineage: Eukaryota > Metazoa > Chordata > Mammalia > Rodentia > Spalacidae > Nannospalax > Nannospalax galili. Next base: position 119,655 of record NW_008355917.1, read on the forward strand.
CCATTACTTTGGGTTGGGTCTAATGCTTATCTTTGAACCACTCAAATGTCCAGGTAACCAGAAACCTATACAATACTGAGCAGCTGTGGAGAGTTCAACAAGATCTGCCCAAGATGAAGCCAGCCAGCATTCTACCATGCAGTGGGGAGAGGTCCATGAGCTCCCATCCCTGACTGAGGAGCTATGGACAGTTGGTGCTTCCAGGGGAGGGACAGTCAGTTTTCTTTAAGAGTGTGGTTCCTGGTGGGTGGACCATTCTTCAGTAGATGGCCCCCAGGAGTATATGGACGGCACACATTGAAGTTAGAAAAAGATAAAAGAGGACGTGAAGTTTGGGGGTGGGGGGGAGTGGCTGTAGGAGGAGTTGAGGGGAGGGATGCACTGTATGAAAATCTCAAAGAATTAATAAAAATACTTATTAACAAATACTGAGCAGCTGTCCTAGAATACAGTCTTATGCCTGGGCTGGGACTTCTGTTACTAAAACCCATGTAACTGTGAGGAGGTTTAGGTCTTGGTCAAAGGAAAGAGGTTCTGGTTCACAGAACAGGGCACGAGTTCTTGGTAGAAAATGTCGTAGCTGTCTTCTGTTGGCAGGCCTTCGAACTTTGAAGCCGAGGGTCTCTAAAATGATGTGATTGCACTTTCTAAACCCATGCCCCATTGTGAAGCGAAGCTCGAGGAGCCTGGACACTTCTTAGATTCTGTTTCTTTGTCCAGACACTAAATGATGGTTTGACCTGAGACGTGCCTCACGCTTGCTTCCTGCTCTTTTCTCTCCACACCTGCACCAGAGCTGCTTTTAAACTTGATAGGTGGATGACTAAGTGCTTATGTCAGACCCCAAGACTGGATCACCTGCCTGAACTCCAGGTCTGTGTGTCTGAATGAGCTCTTGGAGCCCCACGTGGATGTCACCATGAGTTACTGAGATCATGATGTATAGAAGCGCTGTTTATTTTGGTTCACAATTTGGAGGTTTCCGTTCATGGTCAAGGGTCGGGTTGCAGTTTGATCACTGACAAGGCATTATGGAAGTCACATGTGGTAGAGGATGCTGTTCACCTCCCTATAACTAGGAAGGAAGAAGATTAGAAAACAGAGGCCAGGGTCTCAGTACACCCTGAGGCCTCGACCCCAGTGGCCCAACCTCCTGTTAGGCACCACGTTTTGAAGGTTTCACTGTCAGTAGCGTTACAGGCTGAGGACTGAGCCTTTAGTGCACAGGCATTTGAGGGTTGTTTCAGGTCTCAACTCTAGTGCTGTCTCTGAACACAAGCTATTTTACCATGTATACGGACGGCTGCAGTTGTCAACGTGACACACTTGGGAAGAGGCAACCTCACTTGGGGAACTTCATCTATCAGATTGGCCACTGCTTATGTCAGACCCCAAGTCTGGATCACCTGCCTGAACTCCAGGTCTGTGTGTCTGAATGAACTCTTGGAGCCCCACGTGGATGTCACCACGAGCTACTGAGATCATGATGTATAAGGAAGCGCTGTTTGTTTTGGTTCACAATTTGGAGGTTTCCGTTCATGGTCGAGGGTGGGTTGCTGTTTGATCACTGACAAGGCATCATGGAAGTCACATGTGGTAGAAGATGCTGTTCACATCCCTATAACTAGGAGGGAAGAAGATTAGAAAACAGAGGCCAGGGTCTCAGTACACCCTGACGCCTCGACCCCAGAGGCCCAACCTCCTGTTAGGCACCACGTTTTGAAGGTTTCACTGTCAGCAGCGTTACAGGCTGAGGACTAAGCCTTTAGTGCACAGGCATTTGAGGGTTGTTTCAGGTCTCAACTCTAGTGTTGTCTCTGAACACAAGCTATTTTACCATGTATACGGGCGGCTGCAGTTGTCAACGTGACGCACTTGGGAAGAGGCAACCTCACTTGGGGAACTTCATCTATCAGATTGGCCAGTGCCGTCTCTGTGAGGAATTTTCTTGATTGTTGAGTGATGTGGTAGAGCCCACCTCACTGTAGGCTGGGCCCTTTCTTCTAAGAAAGGACGCTGGGCACAAGCCAGGGGAGCAAACCATTAAGCAGTGTTCCTGTCTGCTTTAGTTTCTGTCTGAGGTCCGTGTCCTGTCTCCACCCACCGGACTTACTGCCCTGATTTCCTTTGAGGATGAACTGTGATCAAAATGTATAAACCAAGTAAACCTGTTCCTTACCAAGTTGCTTTTGGTCAGAGTTTTATCTCAACAAGAGAAAGTACAACTAGAATAAGTGAATAAGATGAGACAGTATCTGGGTAATGTAGTTATCATGAGT
>NW_008355917.1:122395-129554 GCF_000622305.1 Nannospalax galili
AGTACATTGGTTTTGTCATGTCCGACAGACACTGTTTTTGAAGCAATTATCCCTGACCTCTGACTTTCACAATCTTTCTGCCCCCTCTTCCACAATGGTCCCTGAGCCGTGGGTAGGTGACGATCAACACAGGAGTCCCACCCAGGGACACACACTCTGCAGTCTCTTATTCTTTAAAACTTGGGCAGTTGTGGCCTTCTGTGTGCATTGCACTCTGCTGTACAAGGAAGCTTTACTGGTGAGAGTTGAGGAATACATTAGTTATATCTTTACTGCCTGTTCCGCTATGTTCCATGAGCCTTAGTTGTAGAGGTTCCACTGTAGATGTGTCCCTAGTGCTAGGCATCTCTCAGACGTGTATTCTCTGTGTATGTCCAGTTGTGCAATTCTGCAGTAGCCTCCATCTGTTTCAAAAAGAAGCTTCTTTGATGAGTGGTGTATGGTATGCTTATCTGTAAATATAAGGATTAATATTTAGCAAACAGTAAGAAATTTCATTTGTCTAGAGATATGAAAGAGACAGGGTTTCCTTTAGGGTCTGTGTCCTCACCTGCCATGTGTACTTGAATGAGTTTACAAGTTCACTCCCACTGAGGGGCTTGAAGTCCAATTAGTTAGCTGTTGATTGGCCCCAGATAACAGTGCCACTGCTGCACCAACAGAGGTAGTTTGCCATGCTGGTCCTTATGGTTATTAGGGTTTAGGGCTGGGTTGGACCATTGATTGTTTTTCTCCCTTGGCACTTTGCATATCATCATTTAGCATTATGACAGCCAAACTTCGGTTAGAAGGCTTCCAGGTCAATTCCTGCTCCATTGCTTCAAGTCCTGTATCTGAAGTATGTCCTTAGCAGTAGGGTCCCACATACTAGTCCTGAGAGATAACCAAGAGGTTTGGCAATAGCTTGTGTTATCCTGGGAGTAAGAATACCTTTTATTTATTTTTTGATACTTTTATGCATGAATAAAAGGTATCTCGATCACATCTGCTCTCAACCACCCTGCCCCCGGGCACCCCCAAAACGCTCCCTTCTAACCTTTCCTTCTCTCTCTTTTGTAACCTTTTGAATCCAGTCAGTGCTGACTTTTGGAATGTTGACTGATGTTGTTGGCTTGAGCTTGTATAAATCTTTTCTTTTAATGTATATTTTATTGAATTTTTGTGCATTTCACACACAACACCTTAGTCCTGTTTATACCCCCTGACGTCCCTTAGTGAAAGTTCATCCACTGGGGTCTAGTCAGCCTATCTAGAGTCAGTCCCTTAAAGAAGATCAGCTCTTCCTCACCCAGCAGTAATCATGTTCCCAGTAGTTCTTTGGCTAAGGTTGGACCCTCTGCCCATTCCACAGTTCTCTGCTGGGTTTTGTCCGCTTGAGGTTGCATTAGTCTTGGGCATGCTGACACCATTGCTGTAGGTTCATATGAGAAAGGTCCAAGGAACCTGTAAGACTCTGTTTCCATATGGTCATGCTCCTCTTCCCTGGCTCTTATAATCTTCCCACCCCCTCTTCCACAATGGTCCCTGAGTCCTGGGTTCACTGCTCTGTTGCATGAGGGAGCTTCATTGATGAGAGTTGAGAGATGCTTTATATATTCTCTCTACCCCTGTTCCACTATGTTCCATGAGTCTTAGGTATAGAGGTTCCATTGTAGACGTGACACTTAGGGTTGGGCATTTCACAGACGCTTAATCTCTGTGTGTGACCAGTTGTAGAACTCTCTAATAGTCTCCATCTGTTGTAAAAGAAGGTTCTTTGATGAGTGGTGCCTGGGATACTTGACAATAAATATAAGGATACCTATTTAGCACACAGTAAGAAGTTATATTTGTCTATGGATGTGACATCCTTGGGGTTTTCTCTAAGATCTAAGACCTTTCCAGCCATGTATTTGGCCATGTTTACAGTGCCACACATGAGCTTGTATAAATCTTGTAGAGGTGGCCACAGCTGCAGTGAGCTCATGAATGCAGTAGCCTTGTCATGGCCAGAAGCAACATCCCACAGCACTCTTACCCCCATCTTCTATAGTGTTCCTTGACTTGTGGGTGAGAGTTGATACAGACATCCCATAGGGCTGAGCACTTGACAGTCACTTATTTGTGATTATCTGCATTACCATAGAAAGAAACTTCTCTGACCAAGTTGAGGACAGCACTAATCTATGAGTATAAATATAAATATTTAAAAGGCAGTTTGATAACATCTATTTAGCAAAGTAACACAGTAGGTTCCCTCTTAGGGTCTATAACTCCCTGAGCTATGGGGTTTTGATCAAGTTTACAGCATCATGCATGCATTCCTTCCTGCAGAGCGAGTCTCAAATCCAATGAGAAAGTGATTGGTTACCATGGTAATGTTCATGCCACTACTGCACCAGTGAGCACATCTTGTGTGTCAGGTCAGCATTGTAGCGCTCAGGATTCGCCTCTGGGTAACACGGTTGATGACTTTTCTCTGTCAGTGGCCTGCATAGCACCTTCTGACACTATGAGGCTAGCCAGCAGGTAAGAAGTTTTCAGGTCAGTTCTAGCTGGACTTCTGTCTTCCAACCAAAGTGTGTTGTGTAACCATCTAGTTGTGGGGGCAACTAAGAGCGGTAAGCTACAGATTTTTGAGACATCCTCAAAACATTCTTCACCTGCTTGTTTTATCTCATAAGCATCTTAAAATGTATTCACTTCCCTCTGCATCATTTGATTCCTTTAAATCCAGCCTTCCTCTTCTCTCACCGTGACTGTGTTAGTGGCACCCTCTCCTCATTCGGAATATATGTCGTAAAAGGAACCTCACATTGTAACTGCTTTCAGTTGCTTTTGCTGCACACAGAGTAATCTGTTTATCTGAAAAGCTGGACATGCCATCCTTCTAGTTTTGATGAACATCTTCTCATTGTACATAAGAGATGTCCTCGTCACAGGCCACAGGGACCTTAGTAGCCCTGTGTCTTCTGTCCCCACTGGAGCTGTGGGCGCTCCCCTCCTTCTTGTCTCACTTGGCACTCTCCCCTCCTCCTGATCCACACTATTTGCCTCTCAGTAACATCTCCACTAGTCCTCTCCACATTCCCCTTCATCCTTCATTCCTTGCAGCTTTCATTCTGTTCCCTTTCTTCAGATAAGATATCAGATGGGTTATCACCCTTTCAGTCGACTTCACGGCCCGATCAAGTTTATGTTTATTCTCTTAGTATTGAACACAATACTAATTCTGTTTGTTTGCGTGCTCTCTTGATTATCTTCCCTGACATCACATTTTAGCACCTAAATGCTTGACCAATATTAAGTGAATTATAAATATTGAAATGTCTTAGTGATATTGGCTGAACTCTGGAAGCCAGGTAGATCTGGTTTATAGCTTGGCTGTGTGCTTCATTTGTTCAATGTGAAAATGATTTAACTTTGGATTTTTAAAAAGTTCCCTCATGTGTAAAATGGGATAGACATTATCCTGCGTAGGCTGGAATCAAATGAGACAGTGTGGTTACCCACTGAGTTTAGGTCTGATGCTTGGAAGAAATTTGATTATCCGTTCATATGCCCCAAACCCCCTTCAATAGAAAAGTCTTGTTCCCCAAACAGTGGGAAACTTCTCTACCTTGTCCTGGTCTGTACAGCTATCTCTTCCCTTAGCTGGGCTGGGCACCTGCATGACTCCTACCAGATACTGTTCAGTTCATTGGGGATGAGTCAACCCTGTCCTTGTGTCCCCTGAGCATCCATGCAGAATCACTTGGCACCCTTAATGGCCAACGTTTGTGATGATGGGCCATTAGCAGGGAGAAGGGAGTAATTTGCTTCATTTTGAAGGGACATTAACTCGTTTTGGTCACTACAACTCAGTGATTATATTTCTTCATAGACTCCCCAAATAGCATCTCTCCTTGGGCTCTGATTTCAAACCAGTTTCCTTCAAGTTATCCTGACTCCCTCAAGGGGACAGGTTGACTGAGGTAACAATTTGCTGAAAAGTCATAGTCTAGTGCTTTTGATCTGATTTTCTTGATCATCTTACTAGTCAAAAACTTACATTAAGAAAGAGGGGTTAGAACGAATACTAGTGCATCCCTCAACTCTCACCAGTGAAGCTTCCACACACAACAGAGTGCAATCAGTGCCCACAGAAGGCCACAGCTGGCCAAGTTTTAGAGAGTAAGAGACTGTAGAGTGTGTGTCCTTGGATAGAACTCCTATATTAAACCTCACCCACCCACGGCTCAGGGACCATTGCAGAAGAGGAGGTGGAAAGATTGTAAGAGCCAGGGCTGGGCATGAGCACAAGGAAACAGAGGCTTTCAGGCCTCTGGAAACTTGCTCATATGAACTCACACTAATGGTGACAGCATGCACAAGACCCATGCCAACACAATAACTGAGCATTGAACAAGAGAAGTGTGCAACAGGCCCCAACCACAGCCAAGGAACTGTTGACAACTGATAACTGCAGGATGAGGGAGAGAAGATCTTCTTTAAGGGAGCGACTCTACATAGGCTGACTAGACTCCAGTGGATGAACTTCTACCAGGGGACATCTGGGTACAAATGCTTGACTGGATAGGACTTAACGTACATGACAGATGCATGAAATCTGGTTGGGGGGGCTATGGAGAGGCATGGATGGGCGAGGGGGTGTCTAAATTTGATAAAGATCTATTATATGAAATGCCCAAAAACTCAATAAAAAATTACCTTGAGTCTGTGAATGGGAGAATGATTTGCCCTTAGGAGGCTGGAGGGAAGTAAAGTTGGCATCTGTTCGATATATGAGGAGACTGAGGCACTATCAAGATTTTAAAGGTGAAATGAAACAGAACAAATGTGTTTTAAACTAAAATTCTACTTGGCAGTGAAATCACAGACTAGAAAGATAGGAAAAAATTGTATGTCTGAATTTGTTGGCCAGAAGCCCTGTATAATTAGTGAAACTGAGCAGCACGTCCTTTACCGTACTGGGCATCCTAGAGGACTTTTCAGGGTCCCTGGGTTCTCCATTTGCATTGTAAGGCTCAGCTGTCTCCCACACCGCATGCCAGCCCAGTTTTGGATGGAGGATGAAGGACATGCTTTCAGAAACGATGCTGGGCTACATGATTCTGCCACTTTCTCAACTTAGACATGTTTGTTCTTTCTTCTCCTGAGCCTTTAGGCTGAGATGTGTAGTGCCTACTCTGGGGTCTGGGAGGATGGGTTTCGCCAGGTGAGAGATTCCTGTGCTCCAGTGTCATCACAGTCTCCTAGAGTTGGTGTGGGTAGGGGATGCCTTTTGAGCCCCTGACTTACTTGGTCTGATGTACCACCACACCTTTAATCCCAGCACTCAGGAGGCAGAGGCAGGGGGATCTCTGTGAGTTTAAGGCCAACCTGGTCTACAGAGTGCGTTCCAGGCCAGCCGGGGCTACAGAGAGACCCTATCTCAAAAAGACCAAAAAAAAAAAGAAAAGAAAGTAAGTTCCCAGTTGAGAGCCATCATTTCCTAATTCCTGGTTGATACGGTGCTTTGAGATCTACTGTTCTAGGTATTTGAGCACTTGAAAAATTTTTGTTTTAACTCTCAAGCCCGTGACAGTGAAGCAGCAATTCGAATTCACATATACCTGAGCGTGTAATGCTGAGAGTGTAGCTCTCTAAGACAGTCAGACAGTGTAGAACCATCAGGGACCATTGCATACACACTCCCTCCAAATCTGTGGTATTTATTAGCATGACATATAAAAATGGCATTTTCTGTGTAAATGAATTTGAAAAAAATCATAAAATATTTATTGATAACTATATGGAAGAGTTAAATATTTTAAATAATCCAAAAGAACACTGCAATTTGTGTAATATGACATTTGCCCAATATAGTCTCTGATATGTGGTTAGAAATGTTCAAAAGGACTTTCACAGTAGATAAAGAGAAACTCCACAGGGCTGAACCATTGCCTAATTCTAATAAAAAAAGGCAAAATCATCTTAACTTGGGTGAATTTTACTCTCCACACATCCTATTTAATTTTTTTTCTTTGTCACCCTCTCAACTATCTTGACCTGAATTATACTTATTCTTTATCGAATTAAAACCTATACTGCAGGACTCTGGAGACAGACTGCCTGGGTTAAAATCCCTTTTCTATGATATGGTCAATCATTAGCTGTGGATGTTGGGAAACTTATTTAACTTCCTTGAACCTCATTTGTCCTCATCTCTACATTGAGGATAATAACAGTACTTGAGCCATATCATTGCTCTGAGGATAAATGAATTTCTACATGTTAGATGACTGGGACAATGCTCAGCATATATTTTCATATCGTAATGTAATTCTTGCCTTCTTGGGACTTAGAGTATTTTATGGAAATGGTTTCTTAGTCCTAAAAAATCATGTTATATTGACTTGTAGTTAATAGAGGAGAAAACTCAAACACAAAAGATTGAGGTTTGCCAGGGCTTATAAAAACTAGATGTTCATACTTGTGGATGACACTGCATTTCCAGGAACATAGACAGAGCACGGGAATGTGGTATCTTCCCTCTGCTGCGCAGTTCTTGGAATCCCCATTGTCTAGAGAAATAACATTTCCTTCATTCATGAAATCCCCATAGATTTTTCTGCTGTTTGATCATATGAGGATGACCACACTTCTGATACTGGCCAGATCTGAGCAGATATTAGTCACTGGAGTCAAAATCGAACAACTTAACATGCCATGAATTAAATCACAAAGCCATTTTATTATCTACTGTAGGTAATAATAGCAGCAGGCTGGTCTTGATCTCACAGATGCCTCTGCCTCCTGAGTGTTTGGGTGTCTTTTCAACACAGTGCTGGGAGCCAGTTCCGCCCATTCGCTCATCAGATCTTACATGGCCTGGGCATTGAAACTCTTCAGTGGCTTTACCCAGTCCTTGACATCACAATTTGATGAAAACCGGGCAGATGAACAGCTGAAATTGTTTGGGGTATAAAGCAAGAAAAACTTTAAAATTTTCTTCATTCATGGGAATAAAACCACTCTTGACTGAACTCTGGGCTGTCCTTTAGCTTTCTGTGTTGAAAAACTGCAGTTTAGTTTAAGACTTTGATCTCATGTCCAAATGTTCTGACTCCTCCTTCTTCCTTTTACCACCATTGTTCAGGTTTTGGCCTGAGGGCGTGCAGAGGGCGGGGTGGGGGGT
>NW_008355917.1:130006-143345 GCF_000622305.1 Nannospalax galili
TTAGTGCCCCGTCTTACTGAGGAAAACATGGAGGTCCCAAGATTGGTGAGTTCCATGTCCCGTTTGGCAAGACTTAGTGCCCAGATTGCTATGGTTCCAAAGTCCTCGGTTCTTGTCCCTTATCACAGAAACAACGGAGGAGGCATCCCTTGGTGAGCCAGCACATTGGAGTCTGTTTTGACGTGGCCATCTGTTGCATGAACTGGCACATACCTTGGCCAGCACTTCCTGCCACCTCGCCACTGGCCCTGTGGAGTGGCAACTCTTGAACTAGACCTGTTTTGGGATCCGTGCTCATGAGTCTGCACAGCTCCCAGCGCCCAGGCGTGTCATTATGAGGGGTAATCATAACAGCTGAGGAAGGTAATTTGGCAGAGGAATTTAGACTCATCCCTTCTTTGCCGTTCCCACAGAAGTGTTGCACTTGAGAGAATCACATTCCCAAGGTGACAGGTACTGTGAGGAGAGGGCACAGCAACCCTCTCCTTCTTTGTTCCTTCAGAGCCCGGGGAGAAGGAAGATATTTTTATTTAACCCAATAACATGTTTACGAAGACAGAGATATTTACATGCTAGGTCATTAATTCCAAGTTAGAGGCTACTGAATAAGTAATCAGCAAGAGTTCCTGGGGCAACTCTATAAACAGGGCTTTGGGGCCAGGGAAGCTGGGCCAGGAGACCGCCTCCATTACACACAGACTCAATTAGCACAGGCATACCTGACACATCTGCTGGGTTTCAGCATTTCTTGCTTAGCCCAGGGTTTGATTATCCACCCGCCTTTGCCTCCCGAGTGCTGGGACTACAGGCGTGTGCCACCATGCCTGGCTATTTATTTATTTTTTAACTGATTATGTTTTTAATATTAGATTTTTAAAATGTAGTTTTTAAGGGCTATTGGAAATGATTTCAAAGCTTTCATTTTTAGACCAGAGAACTTAAGAACCCGGGTTCTCATTCTTTCCGTCACTTGCAAGTGGGCCTTGAGTGGCGAAGTCGGGTGGATAGGATGGCATGGTCGAGAGGACAGTCTCTGTCCTCTAAGTCCCTGGCTTTGCCACTGGGTCAAAAAGACCATTACAAGTTCCCCCAGTGTTAGGCGGCATTGTGACCACTGCCCAGCAGCTTCAAGTTAGAGGGATTGTTGCAAACGAAAGCAAATCAACAAGAATTCCCAAATCAGCCTGGACCGGGCACACCCATTTTCTGCATCCTCAATAAAACTAGAAAACAAAATAAATGAGATTCCCGTATTCCTCTGTATTTTAATGCAAAGCTCAATGGTGTTGACCATGTAATGCATCTCTGTTACAACATGATGTTCTGGCGAATTAAGACAACTTTTCAGGAAGTGTGTTTGCTTTTGATGACCTCTGTAGCATGTTTGGGTTCAGGAGATAATGTTCCATACATTTAGAAATCGAATGCTTTGTTTGATCCTTGCACATACCCGTTTCTACCTTGTACTGCACACCCTCAGAAACAATCACTATGCAAACTCAGCAGGTCAATTCTGAAAATAAGCACTGAGCGTTGTGATGAAAAACGTGAAGATTCCCTGACTAGCCGACACTGCAATAAAGGAAATTTGATGAAACCTATGTGAGGTCTAACAGTTCGGCGTACCTGCGGTGCACCAGCGTGGCACGGCTCACAATAGCATGCCTCTTTTCCATGATCTGATGCATTGTTGCTGAAAGAGCGGGCCATCAGTCAGCTGAAAGCTCTGCTTTCTAACCATCCACAATGAAAAGGACAGCAGAAGCATTGCCAATGACTAGGATGTTTTTTAAGTTGAAAAATGTAAAGCCAAGCAGTGGAAATTTGTAGGGAAAATACAAATTAGACATGTCCCCAAAGCGGTGAAGAAATAGTATTTATGCGGGTGCTTGTAGCAGATGAATTGTTTACACTTTCCAAATCTGCCATTGTACTTACCAGTGAATTAGTTTAAATTGTATATTACAAGTGCCAGGCTTTAGAAGTGAGAGAGTCATTTGTTGTTCCCTGGGGTTACTCTAGTTATCTTAGTGTGACGTCCTGCTGGGATCACATGAATTTTAATTTCTAATAAGGTAACCATATGTTTCGGAGGGTGTTGCAGTGGAGTGTCATAAAGAACTATCGTTTCTAACAGATCAAACCTCGAGACAATCAGATCTAGTTTAACGCCTCCTGCTGGACGTAGATTTTCCCAGAGGCCATATTTCTACCACGCTTACCCTGGAGTCTCCAGGAAACAACCAGAGAGAGATCTGTCAGAGAGGAAACTTTTTCTAGCTTTTTCTCCTTACTTGCTGCTGTTTTATTTTAGAGTTGCGAGCTCCACTGAGGAGGTGGGTATCCAATAGTCCATGCTTTTGTTTTTTCATTCCTAATTGCTGCAAAGAAAATCTGTCATGTTAGGCACAATGTGTGTGAATTGTCCAGGGAACTTATGTCAGCTCATCCTTTTCCTATGATTAATGGTCACAGTTTAGGTAACTGCAAGTTAGCAAAGAAAAAAAAAATCATCCTCCATAGTCTCACATTCCTATACCTGGACAGCAGAATGAGTCCATTAAATCTGTTTATTTTTATTTTATGTACATGACTGTTTTGCATGCACGTATGTATCGTGTGTGCATGCCTGGCACCGGAGGGGACAAGAAGGACATTGTATCCTTTAGAACTGGAGTTACAGGTGGTTGTGAGCTGCCATGTAGGTGCTGGAAACCAAACCCAGGTCCTCTGCAGGAGCAGCAAGTGCTCTTAAGTGCTGTGCCATCTCTCTAGCCTCACTTCTTAACTCAGTTCTCCCCTTTTGTTACAACCCTTCAGTAAGTTGTCTTTCCCATACCTTGTATCAATCAACAAGTCAATTAACCCATGTAGATGGCTTTCCCTGTTCCACACTGGGTGGGCATGACATGAACGAACAGTAAGATACAGACAAGGGCTGGTCCCTGTGCTCCATCACCTCTATGAAGATGTGCTTCTTCAGGGTTGTTTTCTGTTTCTGGAATAAACAGCATGACCAAAAGCAGCATGAGGAGGAAAAGAGGTATTACCCCTCACACTTCCAGATCCCAGTCCATCACTGAAAGAAATCAGGGCAGGAAGTCAAAGCAGGAACCTGGATGTAGAAGCTGTGGAAGAAGGCGGCTGCTTGCACCCTCTGGCCCATGCTCAGCCTTTGTTCTTATGAAACTCAGGACCACCTGCCCAGGGGTGGCTCCATACACAGTGGACTCGGATCTCTCCCACATCACTCAACAATCAAGATCGTTCTGCACAGGTATAGCCACAGGCCAACCTGGTCTGGTCAGTCCTTCAGTTGAGACTCTGTCTTCAGGTTTCAGGTTAACAATAACACCCACCAGGATATCAGTCTTTCTAGAATGCCATAGACTTTAAGGGAGAGGGGAACCCATGGAAAGGTCACTTGGGATTGGACTAGATGGCTTCTGTGAAGACCATGAGGGCTGAAGGATGAGGAAGATTCTGACTGAAGGACATGTGGGAAACACTTTATGCTCATCCTACATGAAATTATTTTGCTTTATTTAATTATCTTCAGCTGTCTGGGTTGAAGGAACACCTAACCATTTGATTATAAGAATTATTATTTTTTTTGGTCTTTTTGAGACAGGGTCTCCCTGTAGTCCCAGCTGGCCTGGAACTCACTATGTAGACCAGGCTAGCCTTGAACTCACAGAGATCTGCCTGCCTCTGCCTCCGGAGTGCTGGGATTAAAGGCGTGTGCCACCACACCAGACCTAAGAATTTTTCTTCTATCTAATCTTATTCCTATGCCCTATTCTTGATCAAGGAAGGATATGTCTACTGTTTGGCCTTTGGGTTTCTTGTACTTTAAAAATTTTCCTTTAGTTAAATTCATTTCCATGTGGGTAATGCACTCCCTCACAGATTTTGGAGCCCTCCCGTCCCGTCTTCTCAGGATGATATATTGATGGCACAGGGATAATGTATGTGGTCTGAGCCCCTCCCCCCCCACTATGTTGCTTTGACTTAGGTGAGGCGTGGATGGGCCATGATTCATCTGTAGTCATGGGACTGTGTTCTCAGTTCTGTATCCTGATGTGGGTTTCCATGCATACCTGTGAATGAGGCGTGGTTCATCTGCCCAGCCATTTATTGTCTGTCCCTCAGTCTTGTGCAGGAGCAGTTTACCAAGTGAATCATCTCTCTAGCACCCTCTTTTAACATTATTTTTAAAGTGAGTATTTTTACCAATTCTTTGAGGATTCCATACGTTGTGTTCTGATTGTATCTGATTCCCTCTCCTGTCTCCCCTCAGACCCACCCCAGCTCCCTACTTGCCTCACTTTGTGTCTTTGATTATCTTCTTAAGGTTAGCAAGTCTAATTTGTGTTCCCTGGTTTGGAAACCAAACCCAGGTCCTCTGCAAGAGCAGCAAGTGTTCTTGGGCAGGGGCCTACCCCTTGGAGCGTGCTCAACCCACCCAATAGATCACCCTAAAGAAAACTGATTTTCTCTCCCTCCAGCTGTGCCTGGATAGGGCTCCATGCACACCTCTGTCATCCATGCTGGGATTTTGTCTGGCTTGGGCTTGGGCAGGACGTGTGTACACTGTCACAGCATTGTGAGTTCATACATGTAGCCGCCCTCTTGTGTCTGGAAAAGCCAGTTTCTTTGTGGTCATCCACCACCTCTGGCTTTTACAATCTTCTGCCTCCTTTCCTACAGTGGTACCCGAGCCTTGGGAGGAGATAGTGTGATGTAGGCCCTCAATGGGATACCCGTATCTTGTAATGTTTCTGATAGAGGACTCTTCCATGACAGCTGTTCTATATTTCAGTGAGTGATTTAGCTTGGTTGACATAAACTTTCTGTGCTTTTCTCCTCTTGTTTTGTGGGTGCTGCTACAGAAATTTCTTAGATAGGGGTGTGTTTTGTTCCCCCAGTTTATAGTCTTTTTCACGTGAACAATGGTGACAATCTTCATTAAGCACCTAGCATGTCCCCTTCCACCATCTCTGTGTGCCTTGGGCCCTGCTATTACCAAAATCAATCGTCTCTTCTGGGGGAGCAAGCACCTTGACACAAAACGCATCTTGTGAGCTATTGAACAGAAACAGCGGCTAATTTAACAGCTTTGGTTTGTCCAATAATGTTGACCAGTAGGAAACCTCCTACCTGTCTTCCGGCTTCCTACTGGTCAGCGTTATTAACTCAACACTCTAATGAATGTACTTGAAAGTTGCCATCCATGTACGTCTCTGTAAAGAGGAAATTGAATTAAATTCAATCTCTACAATGCCAAGGATGACAAAAATTGTTTCCTTTCTTATTAAAACTTCTTATACAAAACTCTTCTTTCTGAAAGCTTTTATTTGAATGAAGTATCCATTTTCAATAGGAAACAGAGAAGGCGCTTTTCTACCACCGCTAGACAAGCACAAAATGAAACTGTGAGATCAAATTTAATGAGACTCTTATACATTAGGCTAGAATAAGTTTTACAGAAAGACTCATGGATCCCACTTTGGTATCTACAGTGTTTGGTGACATTTTATGTCATCTGCTGTGTCTCTACTTGAAGTCAGTGATGAAGGTTACTGGCAGGGTTAGTGTGCCGTGCCTGGAAGATGGCAGAAACCCTGTCATTACAGAATTCTGCATCTAGAAAGAACCACTGACCCCTCTGTGCACTCTTCGCTCTCTGTGTTGCTTGCTCGTCTCCTGTCCTTGGCTCTTACCTAAGCTGGGGCTCTTCCAGCCTTTCATGGGGTATGCTTTCATCATAATCCTCAGTCTGTCCACGTCTCATTTTGTCCCATGTGCTAACTCTTGGGATCCTGACTCCATTCTGTCGATATGGCATTTTTAGTGGTGGTAACACTAAAGTCATGACTGATTATTTAAACTCTCCATATTAAGGCTCTACCTCCTGAGTACTGGGATTACAGGCATGTGCCACCTTTCCTGACTACAGATATGTTCCAGGTCAGCTGGGGCTACAGGGAGACCCTATTTCAAAAAGACCCCAAAAAATATCACATCACTTATCAATATGCTCCCCCAGACACGTTATTTTTCTGATGAAGAACATTGAAATACTCCCATGAAGCCCCACTTGTACTTACTTATTTTCAGTCTAACTTTAAAGGGCGTGCGGTTTTATTGCTTGGAGTTTTAATCTGTTTCAACTGGAAATGTGCTTCAACCTCCAGTGTGACGGCTTCTGTTGTTCTTTTGTTTCCTGTGGCATCAAAGTGTTAGCTCTAATCTGCCACCTGCTCTGTAAAGGACAGCGACACTCCAGAGTGTATTTGCTAATTACATTTGATTACTTGAAAGGTCATAGGAAGGTTTCCAGTGTGTGCTAGAGTAGGGTGTTTAAATAGGAACTTTGATGGATGGTGTCCATCAGATCCCCAAAGGTCAAGTGAGTGGAGTTGGACAAAAGGCATTGGCAATGATTGACTGAATCACAGTGAAGCGTGCGTCTGGCCTCTGGGAACTTCTTGAATCAGCTGACATTCGTAGTTATCGTTGGCCTTGAGGAGAACCTTAATATAGTTGCCAGTGTCACCGAAGGGTGATGAGATTCTAATCATTATAGAATATTTGTGTGTTGACTTCTTAAGGTGTTCTTTATCTGTCTAATCTTCCAAATTGTGGCTTCTGGAGTTTGTGGGTCTCTGGTCAGCTTCCTGGTACCCTTTTTCCTAGCAGTTACAGATTCACACACACGTGCATGCACACATACTCACGTGCAGGCACACACACATATGCAGACACACATGCACAGGCACATGTATGCACATGAGCAGGCACACACATGTGCAGACACAAGCATGTGCAGGCACACACATACATGCAGGCACACATACACAAATGCAGGGATAGACACACAAGAGGAGCGGAAAACTCAAGAAAGACCAAGATGGCTCTTAGTGCCTTTCAAACGCTTGTTTTCTTGACATGAGGAGAGTGTCCATGAAGAGAGCGGAGCCCTCAGTGTGTCCCAGTGGAGGACACTTAGCCAGGCTTCGTATGGACTCTGTAAGTGTTTGGTTACACACTAATGTGGATGGTGAGGCTTTTAATAGCTGTTCTTTGTGGACTTGTGTTCTTTATGTGCAGCGGAGGTTGACATGAACTTTCCCCCCATGGAAGCCCATGTGCGTACGACAGAAGAGGAGGCCCCCAAAGTCGGGGGCTGGCCACTTCAGTGGGGCTTACAAAGAGGCACCTGGGATCTCTGTCTTTCACTACTTATGACTGAAAACCAGAAGGATGCGTATGTATGTGGGATGTGGATGTGCTCATGAAACTGTCACTCAGGATCATAGGCGTGTGAACCACCTCCCGCAGCCCACAGGTCCCTCTGTCCCATTGTTACTGTTTTGTGATTAGCAGCTTTGACTACTCATTTCATCCTATCAAGAAGCTGGAGAGCTAACAAAACTCAGAACTAGAGGAAACACTCTTTATTTTGAAAAGAGAGAGGTGTTCAGATCATAGGCGTGTGAACCACCTCCCGCAGTCCACAGGTCCCTCTGTCCCATTGTTACTGTTTTGTGATTAGAAGCTTTGACTACTCATTTCATCCTATCAAGAAGCTGGAGAGCTAAAAAAAACTCAGAACTAGAGGAAACACTCTTTATTTTGAAAAGAGAGAGGTGTTCAACCTTTCCCACCTCTTCATCCATAAGGAGGAGCGAGGAGAATTCTCTTCAGCCTCATGGGAAGAGGTGTCAGACGTGCTCCTGGGGAGGGTGTCCTCTTGCTGGAGTTAGGGGAAGGCACTGAGCTCGGGTGACTCACACCCTGCACATCTGAAGAGCTGATAGAACAGCCAAGGGTAGTGCGGCATAGAGCTCACATGGACAGGACCTGATGCATACTGGGGGTTCTAGTCCATGAATCCCTGTGCAGTGTAAGAGAAACTGCACCATTAGAGGGAAAATGGTCTATTTAGGAATGAGTGTCCCCCATGAACACTGAAGCAGAGAAAAGGATTGTGAGGTAGAGCCTCAGAGTTCACATGTCCTGACACAGTTCTGGCTATCCATGGGGAACTCCCTGAAGAGTGTCTGCTAGAAGGTCAAGGTTGGTGATAAATGGCCCAACCTTAGTGTTCCTACAAGATGCACTCTCTAGATGGGGATGCCCAGACATTAGCTCTAGAGGTGATCCTGATGGAGACCCTTCCCTAGAGGTGCTTTCTCACAACCAAGCTGCAAGTTCCCTTCTTTCAGGAGGATTCAGGCAGTGTACCTCTGTGGGAACCAGGATCGCACACTGCCTACACCCTTGTTTCCTAATCATCGCAGCGTCTTTGCAGCTGATCTCTCAAGAGTCTGCGTACCCATCAGGGCTTAAAAGCCGTAGACTTGAACAATATGGAAGCTGGGCAGGAATAGTCTGTGATAATTGCCTGAAGTGATTAAGAAACGAAAGGAAAATTTGGGTATTTTGACCCTCCTGTCCTTGATAAATGTTATGCCTGTTGTAGCAGATGGACAGTACCGAGCATGGGTCAGAGTTTGTGGACTGGAAATCCTTCCTGCGTAGCTGTACAGCTTCATGTATTCTGCCTTATTGGGCAGTGAATCTTCCTTAGTAAACAGCAGGAGGCCGGGCTATAGAGATTGTTCAGCTTTAAGACCGTGTACTGCTCCCGTGCACCACAGCTCAGTTCTCAGCAGCTGTACTGGACAGCTTCCAACAATCTGTAACCACAGCTCCAGGGAATCTGTCTCCTCCGCCCTCCACAGACTCCCCACACCCTCGTGCACGTTCCCATACTGACACACATACATAGTTAAAAAGTTGTAAAAGGAGCTAGATAGATGGCTCAGTGGTTAAGCGCAGAGGCTGTTTCTGCAGAAGACCAGGGTTCAATTCCCAGCACCTACATGGCAGCTAATAACCGTCAGTAACTCCAGTTGCAGGGGATCCAGTGCCCTCTTCTGACCCCCATGGGCAGTGCATGACCAAGGTGTGCATACATACATGCAGGCAATAAACATAAAGTAATAAAAACAATAAAATATTTAAAAAAATAAAAAAATTGTAAAAATAAATCTGATCCAAGAATAACAGTACAGCCGGGGTTAGGTGTACCTTGGAACGACGTCAGCCGAGGGCTCTGTGACCCTGCCGTGAATCTGCCTCTGAATCTCTTCTCCCTTGCACACACCCTTCTGCTCTGTCAGACAAGGTGCTGGTGTCTGGGGATGACGCTGAGACGACGCGCAGATGCTGTGTCTCTTAGCCCATGGGAAGCTTTGCTCCTCCAGGCAGTCACCTTGGAGGGAGGCACAGTGCCCTTGACCTTGCTCTTTTCCCAGGCTGTTTCCATGTGTAGTTGTCACGCACCGTCTCCGGGCCAGCCCGTGTGCAGTGTTTTCCTCTGTAACCTTTGGCCATGCTCACAATGACCTTGAATGCCAGAAAGGTCTCCTATTCCTCCACCTTCTCTGCCCACAGGAAGCTACCCTGGTTCTTAAAGGCATGGTTCTAATTTTAATCCCCCAACAGAATGGATACTTTTGACTGCTTTGGGGTGGGGATTGGGGGGTCTTCACATAACCCCAAATGACCCCAGACTTGTTAAGCAGCCAGACATACCCTCGAACACCTCATCTTCCTACTTCTGCCTCCCAGGCTCTGGGATGGTAGGTGTGCAGCACCATGCCCGGCCAGAATGTACAATTTTGTGTTTGTAAATGTACCATGTATGTTCATTAATCATGTGACAGTTGACTACACAAGCACTTTCTGTTGAATGGGCATGCGGTGAACATCTCCTGTGTTCCAATCTTTGTGCTGGAACAAATTGGAGAGTAGCACAACTGGTGGTTGCACATGGCCCTCGAGTCCAGGCAACTTAACAGTTTTTACAAATAATGCCTATAAAAATATGCCTTTTTTTCATGAACAAAAGGTGAACTTTTCCCATTTAATATTGTTGCTAGATCCCCCTGGTTCTTTGGCAGAGTGGAAACATAGTTGATGAGCCAAGAATAGGTCCAAAGAATACTTAGTAACAGGGTCACCCAAATGCCACTGGCTGCTGGGCCACGCTCATCCCCCATATTGGAGGCCAGCAGACCTGTAGCTGGCAGGGAGCTGAGTACAGCTAACACACTTTGTTTCATAGCTTGGAGAGCAAGTGTGAAAGAGAGATGACCTTTTCCGGGTGATGGAGCCCTAATGGGCAGAGCTGGGTCTTTGGCTCCTTGCTTTGTTTAACCTTGTGTTGGCGCTTGTCCCAGGAAGGGCTGGAAGGATCTGGCCACTGGGTAAATCCGCAGGACAGACTGCACCCAGGGCACACACCTCTGCTAGTCCTTGGCTCCAAGAAGCAAACGGCAAGGACCAAGCACAGACTGCCTTTTGCATTCGCCATAAATTATTGCATTTAGGCTTCCCTAAATTTTTTGAGCTCAAATTTATAATGTAGCTAAGTACTTCAGTACCGTGTACAGACATCTGTGGGGTGATGAGTGAAAGGAAGGGGTCCCCTGTATATTTTCCTGCTGTTTCCTTTGTCCTTGGACTCTATTGTCCTCATCCAGCTGTCCCTGTGTAATGCACTGCTGCCCTATGTGCTCCCTCTGCACTGCATGATGCCCACTGTAGTATTCGTGGCCTTCTCTTCCTGCTGTGCCGAATTTGAGTGGCAGAGAATAGCTGCATTTGTCTCTACACCCTGAAGAGGCTGATAGATGCGCTGGCACATAGTAGGTGTTCGAGTTATGCTAATTGAGATAATGGATAAGAAAATCTAATTAGTGAGACTTAGGTTAAGTTTGTCTAGTATTATATAGAGAGATAATTATTATTAAAAGTTATTTGCTTCAAAATATTATTGCTTTTTGAGTCTAATATTAACTCCAGAAAAGAGTCGTTATTTTTATTATCTTCATTTTCAAAGGCAGGTACAGAGCCAGAAAAAACATTTTTAAAAATCTATTTTAATTTAAAAAATCCCATGTGTGTGTATGCACGTGTGTGTGTGTGTGTGTGTGTGTGTGTGTGTGTAGTGCATGTGCACATGTGTGCTGTGCATACAAGCCAGAGGAGGATGTTGGCTGTACCTTTCTATCAGTCTTTGCTTTATTCCAGGGCCTCTCACTGATCCTAGAACGAGGCTGGCAGCCAGTAAATCCCAGCGATCCTCCTGTCTCTGCCCCCACCCACAGCTCTGAAGTTACAAATACCCACAACCATGTCAAGGCTTTTTCCATGGGTTCTCAGGATTTGAACTCAGATCTGTGTGCTTACGGGGAAGGCAGTCTTACATGTTGAATCATTCCCCAGTCCCATCACCATTGTTACCTGGTGCTTTTTAATGAGAAATTGAGATTCCAACCGAGAAATCTTGGCTCAGGCATCATGTTTTGACTTCTCCATGGAGGTCTCTGAATAAGAGGCTTGCAGAGTGTCTTACTTCACTTTGTGTGCTGTAAATGAACACCCCAGACTCCAGAACTACATGTATCTGGCTCATAATTCTGAAATTTGAGGAGTTGGGTACCAAGGCGCCAGCTCTGGTGATGGTCTTCATCCCGTAGCAAGAGGAAGAAGCACAGAGAGGCTGGAGCAAGACTGATCCCAACTCACACTTTGCAAATTCATTTCTGTGATTGCTGACCTCCCCCTCCCCTGCAATGACAAGCAGACGGAGCCCTCAGGACCTTGTCACCCTACTGCTCTGTTCCTGATGAAGCTTCCAGCACACAAACACAGGGAGCAGGGGATGTTCAAGCCGTCGCGGACTGAAGTCGGTTTGATTCCTTCCTATGATTGTGATTGAATGAGGGAATCAAGAGTGAAAAGTAGAGTTACTCTATGATAGGTCTTTGTCGTTACTCATACTTCCTTTATAAAATAAAGTGATAGCGGCAACATCTAATATATTAAAAAAGTCTTTTACTGTCCAAGAACATTGCTTATAATTTGTAAGATAATATTATCTAAGGCTTTTTTAATGTCAGCAATTCTCAAAACCCCCAAACCTAGAAACCACAACTGTCTTTACTGTGTGCCTCAAATAGTTAATTTTTTTATCCTGCATCTGCCTTTTTGAAGCAAATGAAGAAAAAAATAAGTTCATATCAGAAATTTAATTAAGACAACATCCATCTAAAACCCACCCAGGGCACGTCTCAGAATCAGGATATACTAATTCCAACTTCTCATGTTTGTTTCAGCTCAGCCCTGGGAAGCAAAGGTTCACAGTCAGAATAATAACGTGTAGTCACGTTGCTGTCGTGAGCCTGTGTTTTGTCCTTTCATCTCTGGTGCTCTCAGGTGTGGTTAGAACACCCATGGGATGAATTTCACAGTGAGATTTAAGACATGGCTTGTTGCTACTTTTCAATGAAGCCAATTTATTCCATTATGTCCAGATAATTCTCAGCAATAATTTTTTTCTTTTTTTTCTGTGTTCATAGGAATCAGGCTACATCACGCTTATCCCCTGTTTTAGCCTTTCATGCTTGGATTCACAGATCTCGTGTGTGTGTGTGTGTGTGTGTGTGTGTGTGTGTGTGTGTGTGGTTTCGTCCCAGGCTATGTTTCCATCAGGAGGCTGGGAACTGGACTCTGACAGAGGAGTCATGGGACCAGTGGTATTTGGAGCCCACATTGGACAGGAAAGCCATGGTCTGTTCACTGGCATTTTGCTGCCTCTTGGCCCCTGTCTATATAAGCAGGGATCATGTATTTCCAATTTCCTGTCTTCTTGATAAAGAAGGTGTTTATGAGCGTCAGCATTAACGGCACGGTGTTGCAGCCCTGAGGTTAAAAGCTTTCCACTGTCTCATTAACTCACAATGGCATTTCATCTTTAATATTGTCTATGCACCCTGGTTTGAGTCATCACCATTCAAACAACTTTAATTTGCAGTGGTAAGCTTAACTGTGAGGGATGCTCTAGAGACATGAGGCAAAATGGTGGGCACCACCATGGTGGGCTTGTGCTTGGCTAACTGCTGATCATAACAGTACACACTTCTCTTCTGTCATAACAAAGTAACAAGATAGGTCTGGACTTGAAGCCCATCTCTCTGTTACTAGTGGCCTTGCGCACTTACTGGAACTTCTAAGGCAGGTTCTCTCTCTCTCTCTCTCTCTCTCTCTCTCTCTCTCTCTCTCTCGAGGGATGCTCTAGAGACATGAGGCAAAATGGTGGGCACCACCATGGTGGGCTTGTGCTTGGCTAACTGCTGATCATAACAGTACACACTTCTCTTCTGTCATAACAAAGTAACAAGATAGGTCTGGACTTGAAGCCCATCTCTCTGTTACTAGTGGCCTTGCGCACTTACTGGAACTTCTAAGGCAGGTTCTCTCT
>NW_008355917.1:144755-146372 GCF_000622305.1 Nannospalax galili
CTAGAATTGGAGTTATGGATGGTTGTTAGCTGCCGTGTGGGTGCTGGGAATCCTGCAAAAGCAGCCAGTGCTCTTAACTGCTGAGCATCTCTCTGCCCCACCATGGTTTCTTTCTATAATTGTCTGGAGAGAGACATACTCTCTAGTGTTCACAGGGTGAAGCCATCAACCACCTTCTAAGCATCTGATGGATTCCCAAGCTTTGTGCCAGATTCTGACTGCTGCGGTACGTACCCCTCATTTGTCACTGTGCCATACTAGACTATTTCTTTTTGGTGAATTCTTAGGGAGGTGGGTAGGGTGGACCAAAATCTATTGTTTTCTGAGTGAAGGAAATGTCACTTCTTGAATTCACCGGGAAGGCCAAGTGCAGTAAGAGCCAAGTGTCTGATGATGCCCATCCCTTGTAAAGCACCAGGGGATCCGTTTGCAGGTAGCAATGGCAAGTAAAGGTGGGCTGACCGTGCTCAGATGATAGGAACGCAGACCTCTTCACCAAGGAGGGGTTCTCTTCTATGTCATCCCTTCTATCACGTCCTGTAACCACGGAAATGGAACACACAGCATCTTCCTCTTATCCTGTCAAGATCTGGAGATGCGTTATGTTTTCAAAGCTGGAGCCTGGGAAGGTATTTCCAAAATTACTAGAATCTTTAGATTTATCACAAATGTCATTTCTTAGTGATGTGCTCTCCCTAGAAGACACAATGACACGTGACATGTTGATAGGATGGGGCCTTCACATCGGTGTATACCTATCAGGTGTGGGTGAGGAACTTCGGAGTGATCGGGCTGAGGGCTATTGCTGGCCCCAGGCTGCTCTCTGTTGGAATTGCTGAAACCCTTGTTTGGAGACTTTTGCCCGAGTACTTTGCAGCTCTGCCAGGCCATCCTCCCTGGTGTCCCTTCTCTCTCTCGGATTTCCTGCCTTTGTAAAAAAACAAGGCAGCCAGGTTCTATTGTCTTGAGGTCTCCATGCTGGGTGTGTGTGGGAGGAATGCACACACATTAAATCTGTGATTGTAGGTGCTGTGCAATTATAATTTAACAGCGAGGACTTTGGTTACAGCTTCCATTTCCCACATTAAAGAACAATGCTGTAAGGATCTAGAAGCCCACCTAAGGAATGAAACTTCTAAAATTATTATCAAGGTGTAGCTTATCTAAGATGATTTTCTTAACACTCGACATGCATAAAAAAGGATAGAAGTAGCCACACTGGTTTATTTCCAAAAAGTTGTGATGGAGCCATTGCCTCGGCTGACTCAAGGAGCGGCTTTACAGTCATCGACGTCATCCACAGCAGCCTCTTGTATGGACGGGGAAACAGATGCTCAGGAGCGGAGCCGCTGCCTGCAGCTTCTTGGTGGAAGAGATTGAACTGAAGCGTTCTCAGTGGACCTGTCCCCACTGACTTTGTCTCCGTATCAGCAGTTGCCGTACCTCTGAGTCTCCAAATAGCTAAGTGGGTCGCATTTTGAGGGCTCCCTACATCGCCTGCTGTTTTGCAAGTGTGAAAATATGAGGTCCACACTGAATTCTCTGTGGTGCAGGCTGGATGGATGCCAGTTATTTAGTAGGAAGATGGTAAATATCCACTGACTGACTGACAGATCT
>NW_008355917.1:148137-155358 GCF_000622305.1 Nannospalax galili
CCCGCCTCTTCTGAACAGGGTTATATTTGACATACTCGAAGAGCCTGGTTTTATGTGACATCTGAGAATGTCAGTTCAATAATTTACACTTACTGTCAAGCAGGTCAGACATTATCTCAGACAGACTAGGACATGCTCACCTTGAAGGGAAGGAAAAAACGATCAGAGGCATTCTTAATGGGCAGGTGCTCCTCAGAGGAAGGTATTAACAGCAGTGGGATCAGGCCGGTTGGTGAGTCTAGCCCCCCAGCACATCCTGTGAAGAAGCCGTCATTCTGGAACAGCCATTAGAGCCCTCCCTGCCCACAGAGGGCCCTGGCCACTCCCTCTCTTCCTGCTCAGAACTAATCCAAGAGCAGGGTGGGAAGTCCCTGCTGGGACCGACTGACTGTGTGCATGTCTTTGAGACCGAGCCACACAGTGCTTCTCTAAGCAGAGTTGCATTTCAACTTACTTTTATTTGTTCATTTTTAGCAAAATGAAGCATTTGCAGATTTTAAAGAGATATACTGTTTCGCGGCTTATGATGAACACCCGCAGCCTGAAGCTTTGTCCTTTGTGACCCTTCCCTAAGAACGTTCCTTTTGAAGCTCCTTCTCGTGTTGGTGTTTATTTCCAATTTCCTAATGCTGTGGTGGTGCTGCTATTTATACCGTTGTATTTACTGTTTGCTGCTTCATCCCTTAAAGCTGATGAGGACTCGGCAGGCTGACTACCCTTCCCTACTCTGCCTTCCTCCTTCCCGACCTTCCAGCGTGGTTGTGACTCACTGGATAACCCATGTGTGGTGCTAGCAGGATGTGTTCACGGCTTTGGTCCTCAATGGATGGGTTATTGTAGGTTGTGAGACAGATTTCCGTGCTGTAACCTGTTAAACTTACATGCCAGTCATTTAGGATTCTGATTCTCTCAAAATGACACATGTAAAGCACCTAAAATTCTGTGCCTTAAAGGTAAGCCAGTAGAGTGCACTTGAGGGGGTATTTGAAAATGGAGATGCTACGAGTTTGTCTAAGAACAACACACACACACACACATTTAAATATTTCTCTTAATGTGTATGTGTGTGTATGTGTGTGTGTGTGTAAGTGTGCACAGGTGCCCCTGAAGGTTATAAGAGGGTGTCAGATCCCCTGGAGCTGGAGGTGGTTGTGACTGACCTGGGTACTGGGAACTGAACTTGGGGCCTCTGCAAGAGCGGTTAGTACTCTTGACTGTGGAGCCATCTCTCCAGCCCAAGATTCATTTTTTTAAGTAGAGAATTTTTAAGCAGGCAAAAATACTCCTCTCTCTCCATTGCAGATAAGTAAAAACACCCACCTCCCAGCAAACGACCCTTCATAGCCCAGCTTTGAGTGTAAGGCCTTCTGAAGTATTTCCCCCGTCAGCCACCAGCCCCTTCTGTCCCGTTGCTCTCTGATGGGGGACAATGACACTGATTAGGCTTCCTTCTGCTTAGTAAATCACAATCACACTGCAGCTCCCATTCCTTGAAATTACCCCCAAATCACCTTGATTGGGGTTTCAGTATTCCCGTACTCCTCCGTGAACATTTGCAGACATTTCCCAGGTTCATTTCCTCAGATGGCTAATCTCACTGATTGTTCCTGGATTGTATGCATTTAATTCACAGGTGGCAACCTTAGCTCTCCTACCTTTGCTTCCCTAAGATCTAATCAAGTAAGACTGTCTCATAGCAAAGCCTCTCAGTTTCCAGTCTGGCTGAGATTCATTTGCTCTACAGGTGTGTACCTCTCTTCCAGTCGCAGGCTGGGTGAAGGAGACACATGTTTAGGCTATAAGGTGTTTATTAGAGATGGGCACTTCTGCCAGGATCCAGGAAGAAGTAGGACTGGATAGGGGGAGTGCCACTGTACTGATAGGACAAAGATACATAAAATGGTGTCAGAGTTGTATGGGCCATGTTGGGTGGAATGACTCAGACTTTATGCCTCCACCTCCTCCCTCTTTCAGACACAGACTGCACCACTACAGCCACTCCTACAGACCCTGAAGGAGCTCACAGTTAGGGGCTTCTTCCAACTACTCTCTCTCCCGCTGGGCAGCAGGCTCTTCCCCAGGAAGCAATCCGAGATATCCACCTTTGTTTTCAACACCCAGTCAGAGTTGTTCTTCCAGTTTCTCTGTAAAGCACTCCTGTGAGGTTAATTCATCATCTGCCTTTCCTGAAATCTAAGAGTTCCCTCTCACTGTTCATGCTTCTTGTTTCCAGCACGTGGCACATACTAGACAGCCAATATCTGTTTCAATAAGCATTCCATTAACAATTATAAAGCCAGTTCAAATCCTAGAGTTATGTCTACCATGGCAGACATCACTTTCAACTGAAGGGTGGAAACTCAATCCTGGGTACCAACTACCCTGCTTACATCTATGAACTAATTTACTCTTTCCAATGTCTTTGTGAAGTAAGGTCTTGTTCTCAGTTTACAGCTGTAGAGATGCAGAGGGTCCCTTGGTCAGACTCCTGTGCAGTATACTACACTGCCTCTGAGGTGAGGCTGGGCTTCTGGGCACTGTGTTGAGAGTGCTCTTGGGGTGGGACTTGCATCTCCCCTGGCTATCGTATGTCTTAGTTACTTTGCTGTTGCTGAGTGTGGTGGTTTGAACGAGAATGTCCCCCATAGACTCCAAGTATTTGGACTTTTTGTCCCCAGTTGGTGGCGCTGTTTTGGGAGGTCTTAGAAGGTGTGGCCGTGCTGGAGGAAACACATCACTCATGGTGGGCTTAGGAGAGTTCTTAAGCCTTCCCGGATCTCCAGTTGCTCTTTGCCTGCTTGAAGATGTGAGAGCTTAGCTTCTCCTCCTCCTCTAGCCATCCCTGCCAGCCATGCCTCCCTGACATGATTGGAATAGTAAGCTAAATAATCTCTTCTTGTATAAGTTCCTTTGGTCATGGTGTTTCTATCACAGCAACAGAAAAGTAATTAATACACTGTGGTAAAACACCCTGACCAAAAAAGCTTAACAGAAAATTGGTTTATTTTGGCTCAGAGTTCTTGGGGGTGGTGGTGTGTTATAGTCTATCATGATAGGGAAGGCATGGTGACCTGAGCAGGAAGCTGGCTGATTACATTGTATCTGAATTCAGAAAACAGAAAGTGAACAGGAAGGGGAGTCTGACTATAAAGCCACAAAGTCAGATCCCAGTGACCCACTTCCTTCAGCAAAGACCCAGCCCTAAAAGTTTCACAACTTTCCTAAATAGCACCAGCGTCTGGGAACCAAGTATCCAAAACGTGAGCCCATGGGGGGCGTTTCACATTCACACCACACTGAGTCCGAGTTTGCAGCACGGTAGACTGTCCTCTCTTCAGTTGTCCTACGAAGAAAGCTCTGCTCCATCCAGAATGTTCGGCTTCTGACAACATCCCAGAGCTGTACTCTACCTAAGCTCTGCTCTGTCTACCTCGAGAACATGTCTCAAACATGACCGACGTTCTACTTTAGAACTCCTTTTCCCGACAGCCTTCTATTCAAGCTCACGCCCCAGCAGGTTACCTTCCTTGCTCTTCTCTATCTTGTCTTGCAGTTATGGGCATTAAGAACCCCCCTCACCCTGCAGGATTCTTGGCTGACACCTCTCAGCCCCAGCCCATCACTTTCGTTCTCCTCCGTGATCCTATTTGTGCTTTTATACAGGTAGGACGTTTATACAAACAGGACTTTTGTGCGAGCAGGACTCGGCTGCTCCCTGGCATCTGCTGGCTTGTGCCCCATGTTGACATGAACACTCGACTCAACACTGTCACTCTGACTGCAGGGTTAGACATCGAGGGTGAGGCCCACAGCTTCAGAAAGACTAGAGATGCGTGGAGTGATTAGAAAACCCATGAAGATAGTGCACAGAGCTTGGAATTCCCCTGACGATTGGCATTCTATGTTAGAATGATACAGACCACTATTAATACATTGACTTAACTAATGTCCATGCCTGTTTGGGTTTTCTTGGTGTTGACCTAAGAACTTTTACCCATTACGGTATCCTATTTATATGACGCTTATTTCAGTATCATGTCTCCATAAGGGTCTCATTGATTCTGATGATTTCTCTGCTTATGATAATATGAAAGATTTAAAGAGTCACCAGTTGAAATTCTTCTTTAGAATTTCCCTCAATTTGGATTGGTCCAAGGCATTTTCACTTATCACTGAGAGTGTGTATTGGAGACAAAGACTCATAGATACTTTATACCTTGGTTAATAAACCATTATACCTTGGTTTGTTAATGTAAATGTTCAAGCTTATTGGAGCTGTTAGAGAGGATGCCATTGTTAGGGATTTTAAATTTGACTTAACTGTGTGAAAATAGTTCAGTTGGATTTGATACAATAGGTATCTGGGGTTCTGAACAGTGGTGGTCTGTGTTCACAGTGCCTTTGGCCATGTCAGATGGTTCCACTTGCAGGAAGCACGGAGCCTTGTGCCAGGCAGGTCTTCCCAGCGACCAAAGTGGACCTGTTGTGTGGCGCCCAGCTTGCTCACTGTGTCCCCTTGTTTCCTGTTCACATTGTAAATTCTATTCAAAGAACTGCGACAGGTCCTTCCTAGGGGAGATCAACGAAGAAATGTGGCTCAATCTGCCACTTCCTCAGCCTGTGAGCCAGCATTCCTTAAAGGTCTGAGTATATTTTTCTAACCAGGCCCTAGGCAGGGTTATTTCTCAGGTAAGTTTTACAGTCATTGTGCTGATGAGTTCATAATTCAATGTGTGCTTAAGTCTTGGTTTGGGCACTGCTGTTCTGTGATTACTTGTTCACAGAATGCTGCCATCTTAGGGTACTGTGAGCTCCCCGAGGGCAGCGACTCTGTTGTGCACATACTTGTGAACCCATGGTGCTTTGTTAGCAGCTGAGTAATGTTGATGAAAGAAATGAACATAGAACTGGAAAATTGATTCATTTGTTTGCATAACTTGGTTAATTTGAATTCTGTAATCAAGCTTGCAGAGTAAAGTCACTGTCTAAGGAAAGCAGGTGCTCTGTTCTCTCACTTGTTTGATCAACTTCTGTAAGCACTTTAGAAAAAATTACTTATTTTTGACTCTGGTATCTTTTGGATGAATCTCCCCATTGTGTATGTCAAACGTTTTTCCTCTTGGCTCTCAGCAATGAAAGTTCTTGTGTTACTAGAAGTTCTGAGGAGCACCTTCATGGTTGCATGTTGATGCCAGGCAAATTGGGGTCCCCTGTTGGGGTTCTTAGCCTTATTTAAAAAAGGACATAAGAATGAACTCAAATGGAATCTCAAGGACAATTTTTATGAATTTCAGGCAATATATTTTGATCATATTTAGACCCCCTTCCCAATCTGCACCTCTCCTATAGTAACCCCCATGCCAGATTTCATGTATTCTGTCACATGTATTAAAGCCAGTAGAGCCAAGTTTGTGTCCCCAAATGTCCCTTGGTGAGCATCCATCTGCTGGAGCCTGGTTAACCTATCTGGCGCCACACGCTTAAAGAAAACCATCCTCCCCTCTCCCAGCAGTTACTGATTGCCAACAGTTCCTCAGTTAGGGTTGAGCCTTATCCCCCTTCCTCACTTCTATCTTGGGGTTTTGTCTAGCACAAGTCTACAAGGGTCTTGTGCACGTTGTTACCATTGCTGTGAGTTCATATGAGTAACTTCTCCATTGTCTGGAAGTCTGTTTCCTGTGCTCTCCCACCGCCCCTGGCTCACCCACCGCCCCGGCTCTCCCACCGCCCCGGCTCTCCCACCGCCCCTGCCTCTCCCACCGCCCCTGGCTCTCCCACCGCCCCTGGCTCTCCCACCGCCCCTGGCTCTCCCACTGCCCCTGGCTCTCACAGTCTTCCTGGCCCTCTTCTTCAGTGACCCCTGAGCCCGGGGTGGCAGAGGTTTGGTATGGGTGTCCTGTTCAAGGATAAGTTCTCTGCAGTCTCGTAGTCTCTCACTTCGGGCAGTTGTGGCTTTCTGGGTTCATCACACTGTGCTGCACGAGGAAGCTTCGCTGGTGAGAGTTGAGAGATGCATTAGTGGACTTTCTGCCCCCTGTTCCACTATGCTCCCTGAGCCTTAGGTGTAGAGGTTGCTGCATTGTAGACGTGTCACTTAGGGCTGGGCACCTCACAGACACATTTTCTCTGCATTTCACCAGTTGTGGAACTCTAATAATCTCCATCTGTTGTAAAAGAAGCTTCTTTGATGAGTGGTGAGACATACACTTGTCTGTAAATACAAGGATATGTATTTAGAATACAGTGAGAAATTACATTGGTGTAAGGGTCTGACAAAAGTAGGTATTTCTCTAGGATCTACGACCTCTCCAGCCATGTGTATTTGGCTATGTTTACAGTACCACACACAAATTCCTTCCCATTGATTGGGCCTTAAGTCCAATTACATAGCTGTTGATTACCCTCAAGATAAAAAATGCTACTGCTGTACCAGTAAAGATTGTTTGCTGGGCCAGTAGAGTGAAAGGATGATTTTGTAAGTGTTTAAGAGACAAACCGCAGGGCAGGCAAGCGGTAATGCTCAGCACGTGTCAGGAGCAGAAGTGAGCAGCGAATGATGAGAGGAGGGGCCCTAGACAGAGTCAGGGAGCCTGGAGTGTTAGGAAAGCATGCTCAGAACAGAGACAGAGGACCGTGACAACGTGGGCTCTTCTGAGGAAATCAGAGGAGCTGGCAAACTTAACAGAGCCATGGCTGGCTGCTGCCTCATAAGATACTGCACTGGGGTGGTGGGAGGGCAGAATTCTGGGATGGAACCGTAAAGTATCTCATTAAAGGACTAACTGTTCCATCTACCACTTTAGCAGGACTTCAGGTGAACACTTCTTCCTAGGGGCGGTTCCTTGGTCAAGTCATTGACCTGTCCAACTGGGACATTAGGTCTCCATCCAGGACAGAGATTCCATCCTCTCGACCAGAGGGAAATAGTTTCCCTTAACGGGCCTCTACGACTGCCTTGTCCCCGATTCACTGTCTTGCACAGTGCACGTTTCCAGATGTCTGTACCTAGTCCGTCAGCTCTCTTCTAGGGTAATTGTCTTTCGGCAACATTTTGTGCTGTTCTCCAGCTCCTTCTGTTTTTCTTATTATGGGAAAGTACTGCTCAATCTTCTTCAAACTGTTATGTGACTACATTAGCTTTACTCATTGCTGGGATGTCTAGATAATGACTTGAAGCCCAAGTGTGAACGAATCCAGTTTGGGAAGTGGGAGAAAGAGGTG